>NC_084764.1:12615909-12942272 GCF_028858725.1 Colius striatus | reverse complement strand
TTGACAAACTATGGGCTTAAAATGTTTACTCACTTCATCTTGTTACTCATTCATTACTTATTTGGTATATTCTACACCAAATAGAAGTCTACACATCTTTTAAATACCTCCAGGGATGATGTCTCAACCACTGTTTCCCTGAGCAGCCTGTTCCAATGTTTGGTAATGCTTTCAGTGAAGAATTTTTGTTACTATCCAGTATAAACCTCCCCCTCCAAATCTAAACTGAGGGGAGTGGCTGACACACTAGAAGACTGTGCTGCCATTCAACAAGACCTGGACAGGCTGGAGAGTTGCGTGGAGAGAAATCTAATGAAATTCAACAAGGGCGAATGGAGAGTCTTACATCTGGGAAAGACTAATCCTATGTACCAGTACAGGTTGATGAATGAACTCTTAGAGAGTAGTACGGGGGAAAAGGACTTGGGGATCCTGGTGGACAGCAGGATGAGCATGGCCCATCAATGTGCCCTCATGGTCAAGAAGTCCAATGTCATCCTGGGGTATTTTAGAAGGCGTGTGGTCGAGAGAGGCTCTCTACTCTGCCCTCGTGAGACTTCATCTGGAATACTGTGTCCAGTTCTGGGCCCCTTAGTTCAAGAAGGACTGAAAGCTGCTTGAGAGAGTACAGTACAGGGCCACCAAGATGATGGAGTGGAGTATCTCCCTTATGATGAAAGGCTGAGGGAGCTGGGGCTCTTTAGCTTGGAGGAGACTGAGGGGTGATCTCATGAATGTTTCCAAATATGTAAAGGGCAGGTGTCAGGAGGATGGAGCCAGGCTGTTCTCAAAGATGTCCAGTGATAGGACAAAGGGTACAAGCTGGAACATAAGAGGTTCCAAAGAAACATAAGGAAAAACTTCTTCACTTTGAGGTTGAGAGAACACTGGAATGGGCTGCCCAGATGGGTTATTGAGTCTCCTTCTCTGGAGACATTCAAAACACACCTGGATGTAACCTACACTAGGTGGCCCTGCTCTGGCAGGGGGGTTGGACTGCATGATCTTTGGAGGTCCCTTCCAAAACTTAAGATTCTGTGATTCCGTGATTTCCTCTTCTCATGTCACTTGTTACTTGGGAGAAGAGACTGGCACCCACTTCACTACAAATTCCCCTCATGTAGTGGTAGAGTGCAATAGGGTCTCCTCCTAGTCTCCTCCAGATTAAATAACTCCAGTTCTCAGCTGTAGAGATAATAAGGATTGGTAAGTTTTTTAACTTTGGGAAGTTCAATTAATACTTAATCTGACAAGAATCTCCTCTAGAGCCTTATCCTGGAGAAATAGTATCAGATAGAGTTCCACTATTTATAATTTGCAGGCATAGACTGAATAACTTGAACTAAGCATCCTACCAATCCTTTCTACTGAGTTTCTGTCATGTGAATTAATGTATATGGGAGCAGCTCACATGAACTGGACATCAGTATCTTTTGTACTAGGGATGAAATTAAAGACAAAGAAATATTTTTTTTAAGAAAGACCTTTTATAAAAGGTATCAGTAAAAAGCAGGACTTCTTTTCCTATTTTCAAAATGAAGTATACAATCCTGTTATAATGATTAAAGCATTAAATAATCATTAAATAGCAATTATGTGTCCTCCAACTATTGAAATAAACTTTGATTCTTTGTTCTTTCTGAATCCTGACCTCTAAAACTTGTATGTATGTTCAATCTGAAAGAGATGGTTAAATCTAGTATGGGAACTATTGTAGCAATCTTGTCTTTGCAGTGTAAGCAGTGCTTTAAATGACCATCAATAATTCTTTTTATATCATTATTTCACACTTGAAGAGTAATAGCCATAAACACATAATAACAATTCTTGTCACATATCTTTTGCATAAAATACAATCACAATCTGTGATGCGACTGTTCATTGCTAACTGTATTTTTTCTGTATTTGTACTTTTTCCCTATATTGAGACTTGGCAAGTGTATCCTCTTGAAATACACTTTAACAGCACTTGAATGTTATAGTATACTTATAGATAGGCCCAGAACCAGACACAGTACTCCAGATGAGGCCTCACTAGGGCAGAGTATTTCATATCTGTCTAGTTTTTTTTTTTTTTTTATCTGTAACTGTGTTACATTCCTAAATACTGTGTAAATTTTGTCCAGGAGACAATGATTCAAGTGTATTTTGCAGGCAGATAATTTGTTTTCATGGTAGGTTAAATGCAGGGCAGCTCAGTTAAAATGTTTCCTTTAAGAAAAGCCACACAGAAATCCAAATAGATTTCTACAGTTATGTTACATTTGGGAGTCAACTTGTTTTTAGACAAAACAAGCACTTGCAGCTGAGGCTGTCACTTAGCTCAAGGTGAGTTTCTTTTCCTGAAATTTAGAGATATTAAAGTCATCTGTAACACAACACAAAGTAGTTAGTTAGGCTTGAGTATAAAATATTAAAATTGAAATCTCAGATATTTTGATCTACTTTTATTACTATTACTTCTTAAACTAATGTATTTTAAATTATATCTTTGAATAATAATAGTTCTGCATCTTAAATTTCTGATATTTTGAGTGTAAATTTTATAATTTAAGAGATAAATTTTAATCCAGTATTATTCCTAAATAAATATAAACAATGAAATCTTTTTTTTGGTATCTACATGACTAGCTAATTGAGGCACATTTTACACTGGGTTTCTGTATCTCCTCCTGAAATGTGAAGGCCAATCAAATTGTAAATGTGTTCACATAAGGATATCAATAGCTTAGTTTCAGAAACCAATTTTGAAAGGATTGACTTGCACTGCTAATTCTTCCTCTTTAAAATTTCCTTCAAAACAAATTAATTGCTTCATGATAAACAGATCTTTTTAAGAAAACTTAATTAGAATCTTTAAAAATGCAAAACAAATAGTATGTCCAATTAATTAGTGAGTTAAGGAAGACAGCTGTCCATTCCTGCCATACTAAGGTTTTTAGTTACCAATGTGCACAACGACTCTTAGCTTGCTTTCAAACATTTTTGGACAGCAGTGCATCAACTTTTAGTCACATACTTTGTAAAATGGAACTGGCCATGACATTATAGGACATTTTCAGGTGATGAAAATGGCTTTTCCATCATTCTAAGCCATTGATGTCATGACATTCTTCTTTTCAGAAGCATGTTACAAAACAATTTAGGATTATGAAAACAGTACTTCTGTCATTCAAATTTACTCATCGTATAAGGCTCTTCATTTCAGCAACTCATTGTCTTCATAGATTACCCAAACTTTGAATGTAAAGGACAATGAATTGTCCTTTTGAGGTTTATGAAACTTTGTAAAAGTAATTTGAAGTGAATTCTGAAACCAGTCTACGTAACCCAGCACATTGAAGCATTATAGTAACTGGTACTCTGCATTCTACCAGTATTGCTTTACATTTATGAAAAGGAATTAAGATATCCAACAGAGGAGCTGATGAAATATTTATGCTGTATTTTTATTCATAGATTTTATTTATACAATTATTAAACCATGATAAATTCTCATCTCATCCCAGTAGGAAAGCACAGAATAGAACAGTTTACTTACAAAGTGATTTCTTGTTATATTAAGAAAATTAAGAAGTTATGTAGTATTATAAAATATTTACATGGCATTTCAAATCAATTTATCTGAAGATATCATTGTATGTCATCACCAAGGTACTAATTATGTAAAAAGGAATGGGTGTATGGTTGGGAGTTTTTTTTGGTCATAATTCAGCAGCAAATATATTGCTGAGGTGATCTTCAACTTGATAATAACAATCTACTGGTGACTGGCACAGTTTTTAACATATAAAACAAATTTGCACATTGATTTGGACATAAGGAAATAAAAGATCCTTTGTATCCTTTGTAAAAGTTTGCAGTTGTTAGCGTCTAAAAATTATTCTAATTATAATAGAAAATACAAAAGGCAAATTTCAAGTGTTAGTAAGGTTGATAATTGGGAATTTATACTTTGTACATTTTGTCCTTTATAAATCTACTTCTACGTGAACCTAAAAGCCCCACTGATCTGGAGCAAAATGGAAAAGTAAGTGTAAATGAGTTTACTACTTTTGCCAATATTTCTAAAGACTTTTCTCTAAACATTCATCAATTTGGAAAAAGCACCTGGATTTATATTTCATGTGGAAAGCAATTAATCCATTCTTTCCCAAAGCTTAATCATATTATCATTCTTTAGGACTTTTCAAATGAATTAGATAGTCTAAGCATGGTGTGCTCGTAGCACACCATGGGACGTATTTGTAAAAAAATTTAAGCTTCTTTAAGAAAATCAAGAAAATAATTGAAGGTTTGTAGGCTTTTTTTGGGTTCAGGTTTTTTTTTTTCACTCTAATAAAATCAGGAGACTGTGGTGAGATGTAGCGGCAAGTAGTTTGATGTCCTCAGCAGGACACCAAAAGTCAGAAGTAGTGCTGTAAATTCAGTATGGGGCTTCGACACTGTGCTAAGTGTGGCCTGAATCTCTGGGGCTTCCCTTTGATGCAATTGCAGTATATTAACTGGAAAAGCATTCACTTTTATTTGTCTGTACTGTCTGCAACAGCAATATCGCCTCATTTAGGCTAGTTCAACATGAAAATGCACAGAGAAACAATCTGTTACAAATTAGCACAGCTCCCCTTTCATTTTACTAGCTAGTAATTGGAAGGGGTTACAAAAGTGTAATTTATCAGATTATACATGTTTATCTTTTTGTGGGGACAGCATGCCTTTGGTGAATTTTCCTACGCACCCTGAGGGAATAATCTTTCCTTGATGTCCATTAGATCTGAAAGAAAACAATGACGCCTGTGAAATATAGGAGTATAATTTGTTGGGTTTGAGAAGGAACAGTTTCCCAGACATCTAAAATGGTATTAATGACTTTATTAGAACCTTACCGTTCCTTGGAAATGCTTTTGCTCTCTCGTTTCCAAACGGTCTTAAAGTCACCGCAGAATTCGTACCACACCGTGAAAACATAGTTTGGTGTAATCTCCTTCTCACCAGGCTTTGGCTTTATCCCAAAGTATCCCACTGTTTCTTCAAAGCTACAAGGGAGGGGGCAAAAAAACTGTCAACACATAAACCTACTGGGGAAATAGTTTCTCTGAGCGCTGATCCTGATTCAGTAGTCAAGGATGGTAATTACCATAAATCCCCTTAGCCTTGGAAACCATAGCAGCAATTCATGATGAGTATAACTAACCCTCCAACACCCACCTAATTCCCAGGAGGAAAACTTACAGATGCATGAGCCATTGTACAGTTCTGTCACACAGGTAAATCATGGCCATTCAATTTCATTGAATGAAAAACCTTGCATTTCAGGAAAGGCTATATTATATCTATTTCTTTAATTTTATTCTGCAGATCTTATTTCTATGCACATCTTATTTTCCTTATTAAGGACTATGAAAGAGTCACATGCCAATTCAGGAAAAAAATCTCCAGGCTTAGTTAAAAAGAAAATTGGGAGTAATATAAAATAAATCACAGACAGTGGCAATAGTCAGTTTGCAAAGATTTTACTGAAATTAAATAATCTACTTCCATGTGTATCAATAAGCAGATAATGGAGTTTATGAAACAACACTGCAATACATTAATGCTTAAAAAAAAATAATGTAGCTACTAAATTGCTATACAGCTGGATATTTTCAAAGTAGTGTTTTATTATGGACAATACTTCTGATAGCATTTTTACTGATTGTGAATTTTTAACCTTTATGATATTGCTTTGTGTAGGTGAAACAAATGAGTCACATGACTAAGAAAAAATCTAAACCCCCAAAAAAAAGTGAAAAGTATGTTTATTTCTCTAAAGGTTGAATCACTTTTCTCTGCAAAGTACACATAACAATCCTGGAAAGTTCAGTAATACTTATTAAAATAGTGCTAGCATTTTTTTAAAGGTAACAGCATATTCCAAAGTATCTCATTTTTCTTGAAATATTGTTTTATTTAATCATAAGAAAGTTGTATTCTTCTTTACAGACACCAATATGTCCTAAATATAGAACACAGGAAGTGAAAATCTTGTAAATAAAATCGATAAGAGATTTTTTTAAAGACTTCTAAGTGTCTTCAACTATTCAACAGATGTTACTTGAACAACAGAGAAGAGTTCAGCTAATATTTTTTCTTAACTTATAGTTGAATTTGAACAGCTCACATAGCATGTTTTCATATGGAATTGCCAAGAATAGGGTCAATTTTTTTTGCCTTAGGTTGAGATTCAAGCTTTAGTCCAGCTTGAATAATATAAAATAACCATAAAAAAGTGCAGAAGTTGCCTCAAAAAAATAAAGGAATATATACTCCATCTGTGTCACAAAGTAAAGGAGTCTGAATTTCAGCCACATGAGTCAATGTGGCTCATGAGTTGGCTTTGATCCTTAAAAATGGATATTGCTTCTAGAACATGATGAATATCACTTATTGCCCAAAATGAACTATTAATATTTTTAAAATTATTTTAAAAAAGGGAAGGGAAGGGAAGGGAAGGGAAGGGAAGGGAAGGGAAGGGAAGGGAAGGGAAGGGAAGGGAAGGGAAGGGAAGGGAAGGGAAGGGAAGGGAAGGGAGGAGGAAGAGAGGGGGAATAAAGGGAGGAGAAAGAATGAAAGAAAGAAAGAAAGAAAGAAAGAAAGAAAGAAAGAAAGAAAGAAAGAAAGAAAGAAAAGAAAGAACTAATACAGCTTTGATTATCTGTGTAAAGCATTCTGGGATTTCAAACCCTAAAACTACTACAATACCTTGGTCATAATCACATGGTTTAAACAATTTATGTCTTCTGGGTGATGTAAATTCCTCAGCTGTTCATACTCCTTGACAAGGATAGGTGAGCTAGAACAGCAAGACCAGAAACTCTCTTCTCAGGTTTGCTTAATGTAGCAGCAGCCCTGTTAACATTGAGGGTTCTTCTCCCACAGAACCCTTCCCCATCCCAGATGTAGCTAACACAGTTGTGTCTGCATATGCTGGGACTCTGAACTGCTACAACTCTCTCACACTCTGCCTTCATCCTGATACTTCCCATCCCGCCATATGTTCCATCTTCAGCCCTTCCCCCAGAAGCGCTGTTGTGCTTTCACCCAGTCTAATCTAGCTTCCTCGGTTGCTCTCTGACTTTAAAAAGTAACAGATATTTTAGTAGTAATTTAAAATGTTGAATATTTAGTTAGCATTTGAAAAACACAAACTTTGTGTCAGATAACTAATTCCTTAAGTCATCTGCAAATTAAGTGTAATTCCATACCCTGGAGAATTTACTCTGTTCTAGAAAGGCTACAAAGCAGATAGAATATGAAAGAATCTGTGCCACAAAAGGTAGATACGTAGCTAGGTAGAAAGGAAACAAGCCAGTCAGCCACCTTTGAAAACCGAAATTTAAAGGTAAAACCCCACTTACATCAGCCAATATTTCAGCCACTTTAGGCACCTTCTGCAAGCAAATGGATACAGTTCACCTAAGACTTGAACTGCATTTGGGAAGTGCTTGTCTATTTTCCTGACCATATAGGAGAACTAATCTAGGTGTCTGTTAGGTGGAGTGACTGGGCTCGGAAAAGTAACATTGCAATTCAAATTATCACTAATGTGCCTTTAGTGATCATGAAGAAAAAACACTGATGAGTTAAAAATTAATTTACTTCACTTGATTTATAGCAGCTCCATAGCTAACACAAACAAGTTTAAAGGCAGATACCTCACTCAAAGAACTGTAGTTTATTAAAATTTATTAGAAATAATAACTTATTGAATATTTTAACATTTATTTATAAATCAATTCATCTCATTTATCTCCCTATTTCACCTCCTTTGGCCTAAGTAGGGTACAGATATTCAGCCAATAAAACCTTTATGATTTCACTGTTACAATACATTCAATAGCCTAAGTGTTGACAGTTGTCAGTGAAAATTAAATACATTTTTACTACATTAAGTAGTTAATCAGTTATTACAGTATTCTATAACATAGATTAAATTAAAAATGGGATAGTTTGTATATTAACTATAATAGAAGTGATAATTATTTGCTAGTTTTCAATTTTTATTTACTTCTTATATTTAAAGGAATGCTTCCAATGACCAATGAAGGGTATAGATTTGAAAAAAGTCTATCTCAGTTCAATGTTGATGTAATTAAAACCTCAAAAACAGTACACCATTCAGCTAAAAACTCAACTGAACTTTTTCCTGGAAGATTACATGAGAATTTTTCAGATAGTCTATTACTTCTTTGAAGTACAGATCCCTTTTCCTATTTAGTGTAAGTCTTAAGATCAATAACATCTTTGACCAAAATAAACTGCTGGAAAACACTAGCAAAAATCTTACCATTTTTGTGCATCTTCCAAACTGCTTTCTTCTTTTTTACATTCTTCTTTAGCTGCCAATGAAAAACATTTCAAAGATATAAATTATTGCCATACTGGTTTAGAGATCTCACAGATTAAATGTCTCTTACATTTAAAACTGCATATCAACTCT
Organism: Colius striatus; assembly: GCF_028858725.1. Lineage (NCBI taxonomy): Eukaryota > Metazoa > Chordata > Aves > Coliiformes > Coliidae > Colius > Colius striatus. The sequence goes on along the minus strand of NC_084764.1, from coordinate 12,933,793 downwards.
AATGAAAGTGAGAAATATTTGCTAATTTTAAATTTTCATTTATTTCTGGCATCTAAATTAATGCTTCTAATGACAAATAAAAAGTATTGTATTTGAAAGCATTCATATTATTAAATATAGTAGTAGATGTTAATATCAATAAAAAGCACAAAATTAAATTTGAATTTCAGATTTTTAAAAAGAACTTTTTATATATTAATATTATTGTTGCAGATCAGAATTTACAAATCTAAATCTGTTTTTTCAGGACAAATAATTGAAAGTTCAATTGGAAATGAACAGGTACCAAACATAGTTAACACCAACTGTTCCATATAGCTATCACATTTTCTTCAGGAAACCGGAAAGTGAAAACACATGTACTAAGTTTTAAATGTATGGTATGTACATGACTTTTTTGAAAAAGCAGCCAGGAGATTGAAGTATGGTTAGTGAATCTGAGCCCTTCTGTTACAGAATGCTCACATCAACTGCTTAAAAGAATTTCAAAAGACAGGCATTCTGTTTTGAAAGTGTTTCCTGAGCTGGATAATTAAATGAAAGCACTAGATTTTTACAAGCGGTTGATCAATACAGTGAAGCAACGGTAGCAGAATATCACATTTATAAAACAACAGTAACATAGAAAATTTATTCCCATTCCACTTCAGAATAATCCTGTACGTGCAAATGTGAATATAACCAGCATTCAGACACTTCTTTACACAAAGATAAAGAACTGTATCTTTTCGCTGTTCAGGCTACAGAAGTGCAATTGAAATATAGTTGCAAATTTCACAGACAAGGCCACTGAGAAATTGATTCTGAATTATTCCATTTCATTATAAGGCTACTGACACAGAGGTTTGTACTAAGTTAAAATAATTAAAAAACTATTACTTCAGAACATCTGCTGTTAACAAAACAACTTGATTTTAACTCATATGTTTACCTATATTGGGCAAGTGTGTTGGAGATATTTAATCAGATATTTTCAGTATGGCAAAAGCCAGAAGCAGTGTTGTGTGTACAAAAGGAAAATGATTTATTATATATGATAATAAATATATGGTTTGCAGATAGGTTTTGGTGCTTACATTGGATCACATTGCTCAGGGAAGTTGTTGAAGTCACCATCCCTGAAGATATTCAAAAGACATGTACATGTAGCACTTAGGGACAATGGTTTGGTGGTGGACATGGCAGTGCTGGGTTAACGGTTGGATGTATTAAAGGTCTTTTCTAATCTAAACAATTCTATGATTCTATGAAACTAGTTTCTATCAGGAGGAACCTAAACAGGAAGCTCTACAGCAAATGCACTCCAATACTGAATAAGGACTAAAGGACCAAAATAATACTTGAGCCTTCAGACAGCTTCAAAACATGACGTGGAGATGTTAATCTCAAATTAAATCTAATATGAAGCTTAAATCTCTGCTGTAAACATACTGGCCTCAGGCCCTGCTGCTTCAATCTGCTGATCCAATCCTATTGAACCAAATTATTCCATAATGCAGATGTTTTACATTACATGTATATAGATTTAAACAGAGGTCCTTCAAAATTACTTCCCCTAAGATATATTTGGAGACACCCTTCTGTCTGGCCTTGGAGTCATTAGGTTTGATCAGCTTTGAAAATGACAGGGAATTGCTGGATGCAAAGTTTGCTGTCAGATCTCATACCTAAACACAAGTTCTTAATATGCTCTACTGCTTATATTTAGTTACGTTCATATCTTGAACAATGTATCAAATCCTGTCCTATGACAAGCAGAAAATCTTAATCATATATGCTTTGAATATAGACATGAAAGCTAGGATCAATGAAGAATTTTTGTGTCTTCCTCCACACAAGAGCCTTGAAAGGAAAACAGGTATTTAGAAAATAGTTCTAATATGCTGTAAGAATAGTGTTTTGTAATACAGTCAAGCTATAGGCTCTGATGACCAGCCACTAATCTTATTCATCTTGCTGTCTATCTCAGATTCTAAGAGAATACATGGACTGTGATCTTAAGGAAATTGCTTTATGGACCTGAGATATTTCTGGTGACTTCCTTTTACTGAAATGCAGAAGTAAGAATTTGAAAAGTCATGATCCTGTAACAGTTCTAAGAGTGAAATAGTACTAAAAAAAAACCCCAACTTATTTCTTCTACATATTCTACTTGTTGAGGTGCTGAGGATGGAACAGCACACAAAATGCTACTTTGAATGAGAAAAGAAATTACCAGAAAATATTTCTTTTTAATGGGTTTAATGTATGCATAGTAGCTTCCAATTACAACAAAACCAGGGCTTTTTCATGCATCAGACTACTATGAAACAGTTCCTAAAACAACAAAGGAAAGAAAATATTGGATAGTGGCACAGATTGAAAGTTGGAGAAGGTCAGTAACTAAGACATGCAAGCACAGAATGATGAAACTTTTTGCATTAAGAGGGGAGGACAAAGAAAGAAAATGATTAGACACAACTGTACAAAATCTCACTTACTTCTGCCTCTCAGTGAAAATTTTTAACTTCCTGAGTCTGACTACATAAATTTTCTTGATTTTCTCTCTGACTTTAAATATATGAATGCATATAAGAAGGAAAATTCACACAGGTCTACTGATCTAGTTGTACCCTTTACTGGTTTCTTTATTTTCCAGTATCTTACTGTTTTCAGAACTGAAAGATTTGACACATGACTTTTTATAACTTTTCTATACATTCTGGAGCAATGACAATCTTCAAAATTATAAGAACACTCAGATAATTAGGAGTTAGGATGCACACATCAGAACTCTTATTTTTACATTCCAGGGCTGAGTTTACGTGCCTCAAAAATGTATGAAGTTTTAGAGACTGGTAAATTATAGGCTTTTCTGCGGGGGAAGAGAAAAACATTCTAAATCAAGATATTAGATTTTTTTTCCACGTGGAAGGAAATAGGTCTTCCAACTAACCACAATTAAGAATAAGACAAAATCTACAATAAGACATAGACAAAAATAATCCCAAACCAACCAACCAACCAAAAAACGCCAAAACCTGACAAATCAAAACAAATCTCCTAATGACATTCCTCTTTGAACTTCATAGAGCCTGGACAGAAGCTGTTAAAATAGTTACTCCAACATTTTCTAGGCTCACAAGAACTCATATTATTAGCCAAGACTAAAACCTCTTAAGCAGTCATGCTGAAAGATAGGCAAAAGATTAAATCCATCCTAGAAAAATACTAGCCCTTTAATCGAGGGTTGATGAAGAAAACGATACTCCCAGAGCGATTCAGTTGAGTTATCTTTTTCAAAAATGCCAAACATCACATTCTATGACATTATCAACAAAGGAGACCAAGAAACAATAGATCTTATTTTCTTGGTGTGTTTTTTGGCATGAATGCATAACACCGTTTGATAACAAAGGTCTATATTTCTTAGAAATTACCCATTGCTGTTATCCTGAACTCAGAACACTCTACTGCTAAAAGTATAATATATGTATTTGCACTCTCAAGTACAATTGTCAAACAAGGGACAATTTTCAATAACCCTGTTTAAACAGGGAGTATGCAGAGCGGAAGAAAACATTGAAAGGTGGCCTTCTAGGTGAGTAAGAAGACTAGAGAGGATCATTAAAAGCTATATAGGTGTTCTCTGATTTTGTACAAAATTCTGGATGTGCTAAAATTCCTAGACACTGTAGTAACACACAGAACAGCAGGATTAACAGTGGGATTTTTTTAGCCATCTCTGGTTTTGGTTTCCATAGATCTGTTGCCAATGAAACTTTCGAAATAGACAATTTTTAAGAAATCCTTTACTCAAGACTTCATGCACTACGAGTAGTAATGAGGAAATAAATATTTTCAGAGTTGTGCTTGCTAGCACATGGCAGGTCTCTGAGCTGCAAAGAACTATCATGAACGATGTAACAATATTGTGCTTTTCTAAGGATTATCATTTTAGAGTCATAGTAGTTTGATCCCAGCCATTAGCTATGCACCACATAGCTCACTTGTCCCCCTTCTCCAACAGGGGGGTGAGAGAATGAATAGGCAGAAGTCAGAAAACCTTACAGGCCAAGCTAAGACAATCAATAAGTGAAGAAAAGGAGAAGAAAAAAACCCAAGTGATGTAAGGGCAATTACTTACCACCTCTCCCAAATAGACTAATGTCCAGTCAGTTTTGGAGCAATGCCTACCTCTCCTAAAATCCTTTCTCTTTCTTTTCATTGCTGAGCATGACATCACATGCATGAAACATCCCCTTGGTCAGTTTGAGTTAGTTATCCAGGTTGTGTCCACTTCCTACTCTTACCCACCCCTGTCCTACTTGGCGCGGGAATAAAGTGAGCAAAAGAGCAAGCCTTGATTTGCAACTGCTGCTAAGCAATAGCCAAAACACTCCCATGTTATCAACACATCCCCACACTAGATGATATGGAAAATATTAACTCCATTCCATTCAGGCCCAGTACAATAGCATATAGCCATATAGAAAAATCATTGTAGATTAGTCTTAAAATTTAGACCAATTAGATAATTTGAACATTTTTTATCCATAAAAATATAGTTGTAGTTATTTTTTAATATAGTCAAGGTGTCCAGTCACTTGATTTATCATATTAAACAATCTGCAGCTTTCAATGCAGTATGAGTTTTTATTCTTTAGCTGATGATAGCAAAGCCAATTGCATGTCTAACAATACAAAGTGTTTATCACTGTTTTCAATTTCCATTTAATCTGTTTTATTATTAGTGTTTTCTTATTGTCTAGAAGAAGATAGGAACCTATGTAAAAAGGTCATGAATAGAATACATAGCAAATGTTATACAATAATATTTTGTGTACTCTAGCACATGAAAATATATTTCATTACCTGACACTACCAGAGCCTGCTTTCTTGAAAATGTCAGTTTCAAAGGAATGGAAATGCAATTAATAGAATCTTTTCAACAAAATAAAAAATGTCAAGTGCAAACAAGTATTCATCAAGATATAGCTATGAATACAAGAGAATATAAAATCAGAAAATGGATAATTTCCATCTATTTTTTTATTTTTCCATTATCAAACTGGAATATACTGTGTTTTGAGAACATGGCTTGACCATCAAAAATTGAGTACGGAGACTGTAGTTTTAGAATTTTTAAAGTCATGTAAATTAAATGTCTGATTTATTATCATGTGCTACTAAGATGAAGTACATACATACATACATGAAGTACATTTCATACATACTGAATTGAATTTTACAACTGTGTTTCTTCTTGAAAGCACATATTATAATAAAGCATTTAACAACCTAGAGTAGAAAAGCTTTCAGAATTTAAGTATTCAAAGTAAAAATTTATTCTGCAATTTCAAACATTTATACTTTTTGTTCTAATTATTGAATAGGCTTACTCAGTAACCCCAAAAGTTTTTAGCAAATTGTGATGTATGGAGGAGGTCTGTATCTTGTTCTAGGAAGAGAGATACTCAAGAAAAAAAATCTATGTACAGCTATACATAAACCTCTCTACATCATGAAGTTAAATTACTTTTTACATAATGCTATGTTTTGGGACATAATATTGCTTTTAAGTTAGTTCTATAGAAAACAATTCTTATTACTTAGGATTTGACTTCATATTTAGTCATGGCAAACAGGTGAGAACACATACAGTATATAACATTTTCTGTTGTATTTTGGTTTTGATTGTACTGTATTTGATTTCAAAATTGACAAATACATACTTAATATGACTGCAAATTATTTCACTTGACTACTGTCCACCACTCTCATGCAGGAGCTTTTTGGACTTATAAAAATTTAATATTTCAGAAATAATAGAAAAAATTAACTGTTCTGTGTACAGATTCCTAGCAACTAATTTTTCTAATGTGTACTACTTGATTAACTTTTGGTAGTTACTAACTTTTAATAGGTAGGCTATAGAATTCAACAGACAGTCTGGAAATTACAAGTAAATATTTAATTATATGTCTAATACAGTTTTCTATTCCAGTATATTAGAAGGCAAAGATCCCCAAACCAAACAATCCCATGCCCATCAAGAGATTTTTCTTCTATGTTATCAGTTAATCAAGAAGGTCTGAGAGCAATGGAATCAATGTAACTTGGTCTATTGTGGATCTGTATTTTAGAGTTTGTTCCCAGACAGATTCATTAATGTTCAATTAAGGGGTGAATTAATGATACAGCCTTTCTCTCCCTGGAAGGCTAATAGGGTCACTCTTGTCTATTTAGGCACATATTTTTATTAAGATTTTAAGAGCTTAATATCTTAGGATCTCTAAATCTGTCACATTTGTTCAAAATTGGCCAGTGCATTAAAACCTATTGGCAGGGGAACAATCAACGGGCAATGTGATCACTTAAGCCTTGTTTCCTTTACCTCTTCTCTAGATGAGAAAATATCACATTTTTAACATGAGACTTGACTGTGCCCTTTTTTAAGGTGGTTTAAATACTGAGACAGACATCTTAAATCCTTTCAAAACAATCTTCAGAACACTTGCTGCCATGAGGACCTAATCATGCTTCTCTGACATAGTCCTTACAAGTTTATTTTCCTTTGCAGTGGTACCAAAAATGTTTTAAACTAAGAAACTCATATCCAATGACGAAAATGTACAAATGTTTTTATTGTACAAAGAGTCTCTGTGCATCTTAGGTACTTGTCAAGGACTAAGTAATTAACATTTACTATACAGAAATTATTGAACATTATAAAAGATTAAACATTTTAAATGTTACCAAATATTAACAAATTGTAGACCTTTGTACATATAAAGAGGCACACAACACCAGCAGATTACACTCAAGCAACACATTCAAAAAAGTGTTTATTGTCATAGGTAATGATCTTTTAAAAGTGATAATGCTGTCTATAAATGTGCCAGAAAAAGTATGGAAGATTGTTTCACCAGAATATTAAAGCTATGAAAAAAAATCCATAAAGTCTTATATTTCTCAAAATATCTGTTTCTTAGTACAATGCTTCTATTGCATTCTATAAGAGCAGACTTTAAAATTCATTAATTTAAAATTAAAGCTATTTTTTATCAGCTTTCACACATAAAGGTAATTGTTTCATTAAAATTAGGGCTAATATTAGTCTTCCTTTCCTGTGTTCTGAAGTTATTAATTGCAAAGCAAGAATTAACAGTATCTTTTATCTATTTAAATGACTTATTCTAATTAAACTATTTGAAACTACATTCAGTTAAAATGATATCAAGACATTACTCACAATTTTGGTTCCAGAGAATAAATATTTTTAAAGCCTATTAGTACTTAAACAGTACAGAATATATTCTAATCCCAATTTCTTTTTAATAAATTCTTAGAATGTTCTGGTCTAATTCCAAGTTTAATCTTTGAGATGACTAAATGTATCTAAACAATTTATGCAACTGAAAAATTTGTTCTAATCCTTTCAAACAGAACAAGGTTTAAACCAATCTGTTCTGTGACTGGGAAAACTAACTATGCAGATTATCTGTAACTACTACCTCCTGTTGTAAGCAGAAGTAAAAACACTAAGGATCAGCACATTTTTATACCAAGGACAATACTTTTAAATTGTCGAATGATTATTAAAACCAATAAGAAGCAGGAGGTCTTTTAGAAAAACACAAGGATATAAAAAGAAAACTCTAATGGTGAACCAATAGCTAATCCAATGGATAAAGAATGAATAATTGTATAAATAAAATCAAACTAATTTTAGACAAGCTTGTGAAATTTGTGTCCTGAAAACTTTTATGAGAGAAAAGCCCTATCATTGTCTCTTCTTGTGGAATGATAACAATGATTTATGAAGCTAAAGTAATTTCTGCTGTTTGAGCTCAGTCGAGATTGGTTTCACATGATCAGTTAAAGTACAGCAATACGTGATGTATAGTGGCCCCACATGTTTGAACACACTAGGACAAGCTCTTCTAGGTGATCCAAAGGATGGGGGTGGGGGCTTAAAAGCTGCTGCTTCATTTTCGATACATTTTTCCCTCATTAGGATACACTCCTTGTGCAAAGTAAGCCACTTCTGGTGGTCAGGAGCAAAGTCTCATTGTAAATACACAGCAGGATAGTGGCAAAGCTGAGATTAATTCTCCATAGATTTATATAGACCTTTCTCACTGTTGATTGCTTGTACTGTTTCAAAGGTGAGCATGTTGCCTTTTTTTATTGCTGGTTACTGACTTTATTCCAGCATATGGTGGTTGGCGCCATGACACAAAGTGAACATTTTATACTAGAATTAAAGTGGATATTTGACAGTTTCTGTCAGAAAGTTCAGAGCAAAGAATTTGCGAGACAAGATTTATTACTTATTTTATATGAGACACATCTGTTTCTTTGCTACATTTCTGTTTAAATAAAAAAAAAGCAATGAAGGTTCTTTAAGAAACAAAGACTGTCAATAAAAAGTATGAACAGAAAAAAATACATTATTGAGAATGAATTTAATCATTCTGACCTTCTAAAAATGTGCTTCTAGCAAACACGGCAGTCATCTTCCCCTTTTTGTGCAGTCATATAGAGAGAGTGGGGGAGGAGAATTTCAAGCCCAAACTGATTCTCAGATACATAGCTCCCCATATTTAAGGGTAAATCAAATCAAAATGAAAATAAAAATAAATCTAAGTATAGATATCGGATATTCACATTCAAAAGTAAGGTGAAATATTAAGGTAGATTTTGCCTAGATTTTCCCTGATGTGGAAAACTTAATCTCAAACATAAATATACCTTATCCAACTCCCATTCAGCTTTAAGTCAATGACAGGGCAGGCTCTCTGTGCTAATCTAAAGGAAAGGAAACATTTTATAAACCTTTACTGATAAATTTTACCAATAATAATAGGTAATCAAATAAAAAAAAATTTTATAGAGCAATTTTTCCTTTTAGCATTGTATTCTTTAATGTTTAAAGTTTTATACTTGGCCACAGAAGCTAATGCTGTGTCTAGCCAGATATCCCTGGATGTCCTAGGGCATTAGGACACTTTCTGATACCATGTTACGTTATGTTCTAGAGATGGAAATACCTGGAGGGAATTTTGAGATTTTAAGGCATTCTCAAGAAGAAAGAGTTTGACACAGTCTTTGTATAAATATTTATGTCCTAAAATATGGTATACAGTAGCTGCAAAGATGGCCTTTAAGAAGTATTTTTAGGCACTTTCAAAACAGCTGACTTGGGATAAAGTTTAGCTGACAAATCTTGATGTTTAAAAATTTTAATTAATTTAGATGCTGTGAAATGCTTGTACACACAAAGATACTGTTCCAACCAATTCCATACATGCATCTGTATTGCGTCTGGGATGGTGGTGAGTTTCCACAGCAGCTCTTGTAATCTGTGCCTTTTGTTGGTAGCTAAAAATGTGCATTGATAGCACATCAATGTTTTTGCTACTGCTCGCACAGCATCAGGGCTGTCCCTCCAGCATTCCTTCCCCTACCTTCACGAGTAGCTGTGGCTGGACAGGATCTTGGCAGGGGCCAGGGCCAGGATACATGACCAAGGCTGACCAAGGAGATATTCCATACTATATGATGTCAGCTCAGCAATATAAATTTGGAGAGAGGAGCAGGAAGGGGGGCATGATTCATTTTGGCTTTCCAAAGCAACTGTTATGCATACTGAAGCCCTGCTTCTTGGGAACTGGCAGGACATCACTACTGATGGGAAACGGAGAGTAACAGCTTTATTTGCTTTTCTTTGTTCCTCATGCATGTGGCTTTGCTATTTCCTTATTAAACTGTTTTTATCTCAACCCACGAGGCTCCCGTCTTATTTTCTCCCCTCCCTGGCTTGCTGAGGAGGGGGTTGATAGAGCGGCGTAGTGGGCACCTGGCATCCAAACAGGGTCATAGAATCAGAGAATCATAGAATGGTAGGGTTAGAGAGGACCTTTAGAGATTATCTAGGCTAACCCTCCTGCAGTGGTAGGTCAATCTAGATCAGGTTGCATAGGAACACGTACGAGTGGGTTTTGAAAACCTCCAGAGAGGGAGACTCCACACCCTCCCTGGGCAGCCTGTGCCGCTGCTCCATCATCCTCACAGTAAAATAGTTTTTTCTTATATTTAAATGGAACTTTTTGTGTTCCAGCTTCATCCCATTGTCTTGTTGCCAGATACAATGTCAAACCACCGCAGCATCTTTTAAGAGAAATAAAACTACTGACTTCTAAAACTGTCAAAGTTTTTAAAAAGCAGTACTGTAGGGGCCTTTCACAGGAAAAAGGTACATTTTAAAGTATCTTGCCCTGGAATCTGAACCATTTAGGCACAAAGATATCACAGAAGTTGCAAAAGAGTCTGAAAGATGGATCTGAAATCAGACTTTTCTTACATTTAGAAATCTGTCTTTTATCACAACTGTAATCTCACAACACTATCGTCAATACGTTTTTGCACTGCCCTCCATTTTTGAGAGTTTAATAGCAACGTGGTGCTTTGTCTTTAACTAGCTTCAAATTTCTAAGAATTGTCTTATGAACATTGTGATTGTCAGTTTTGTTCTCAAAACAAATGATCCTGCAACAACCTGTTCAAAAAGTTTGGGCCTTTTCCTAGGAAGAACCTTCCTTCCGATGGCTACTTGCCGTCTGTCCTACAGGTTTTACCTGTTATCATTGCTTAGAGAAAGGAAAACAAAGTTTACAGAGAATTTCTACAAATAAGTATATCAGATTAAGCATATTATTGTCACTATGAATTTGTATTATGGTAGCAATAAAGGGTAATTCCAAGGTAAATGCAAAGAGTATGGTGTGAAATTAGAGTACCAGGGACAAGCATAAGGTGAGAGAGACCGATGTGATAGTAGGTATTAAAGCCTTTTGAAATCAAGTATGTTTGGGCCTTTCATTATTCTTTTTTACTCAGTTCTTTCTAATTCTTGACTCTGCTCTTTCCTTACAGTCATATCTTCCATATATGTAAGTACTTGCTCATAAGATATATAATCTAAAGTGAGCATCTTGATTTCCTGTCAAGGAAATCCTTGTCTGGTTAAATGTTATTAATTCTCAGCACAGTGTAAGATGAGGATGTCAGTAACAGAGTAAATCCAGACAAACTGCATGCTAGTGAAGTGACTACAGTACAGAGAATAATGACACAAGAAGATGAGCAGATAAACAGGAAATCACACAGGAAATCCATAAGAATACAGTAAAGAAGAAGAATCCAGCTAGACTAAAAGTCTAATAGGATCCCTATGAGAAACTAACTTACATAACCTACAGTTCTGTTTCTCTATAAGCCTATGATATAGACACTGGAAATAATTCAGTGGAACTGAACAGAAAACAAAAGTTTTGATGAGAATGTAAAGAAACAGTTAGGCTCCAGACAGGTGATAGTGGTTATTTTACATGTATCAGTAATTCTACTTATAGATTTTATAACTTATCATATACATAATTGAAAAAAATAAGTCAAAAGTATCAACACTAACATTAACTATGTCATACATTTGTTATTAATAAGAAATCCTTCACGAAATGCCAGTGACTTTGTAGCAACGATGCTAATTCAGTACAACATCAATTGACTATAATGCTGGAAGGAATATCATTGTCTCTTGACAATGTCTTTATCTTCTAAGAGAGGATGACATTGGACTTATAATACACATATTAATGGAGTGTAACCATCCAATTTTTTTAGTAAGTCATGATATAGTGGAACTGACTACAACAATTTGATGTATATGTTTCAAAACTAATGGATTGAGCTTCCTGAAAAGTCATAGTTTTAATTAACATCCATTTTCAGGACCTTGAGGCTAGTAATTCTTCTCATACTGTAGAAGGAAACATTCATTTCAGAGAAAATTCTTGTTCTTTGAATCAACTCACTGTCAATATTGCATTAGTTAGAGGCATATGGATACAATCACATTCCAGGACACCTTGTTTGGTGTCTTATAGACAGAGGCTATTGTCTAACTATACAATCTTAGAGTACCACAGCAATAAGGTTCTGTGCTTTGCAGACTCATGCCAAATTATGTAAATTACTCTTTCATATGTTTAAATACAATGATCTTTGAGTGATGAAAACAGTTATGACTGTCACAAACAGTTTGAAAGATTAAAGAAATTCTGCTGCTTGCATATAAAACATCATTCCAGATCTAAATACAAACTTTGCCTGGTCTGGGAAGGATGAAAAGTTTTAAGCAAACATTATCACTGCAAGGAAGTATGACATATTTTTTATGTTTGACACTGGACATAAATATCCCCCCACACTGTTTAATGTGAGAACTGCACATGTGTGACAGAGAAAATAAAACATCTCAGTGAAAACAAATGAAGGGGAAAAAAAGAGTTATGATAAGTAGAAGAGAAAATAAAGATTTGAAGTTAAAATTCTTCGTATTTGTAGAGTTTATTCACAAAAAGACGAATCAGTATTTGATATGAAGACTGGATAGCTGCAGAATCTACAAGAGTCTGATGTCATGTAGAACTGGTTATCTTCGCAAAGATATGTTGTTTGGTTGACAGAAGCTGCTTTGTAATTGCAGGTGACAAATTCAAGTCAACTGAGATTCTTGTAAGTACTCTTGCTCTTCTACTGTTCTTTAAACACCATAATTTAAGAGTCAGCTCTTCCTGGAATTGGGTACTCTTAAATATTCTTGACTTTCTTGCTTCACTTATTCAGTATTAAAATGTTCAAGAGCTTTACAAATAAAATGGTAACATTTTATTTGTAAGCACAAGTACCATAATCTTATGTGTAGAATAAGATAGAGGAGTGCAACACTAATGCGAAGACAAATACGTGACTTGGTTTCATATATATATATTTCTCAGGGATTTCTGATATTTTGGGTAGTCATTACAGTCAAGCTCTCTAAACCTCCTTTGAATAAGGACCTAAAGCAATCTCTGTATTTTTTTTTTAAATTAAAAAAAACCCAACATAAAGTTGCCAGATGATAACAGTACCTTGGAGTATTTTTGACTCCTGTTTCACCACTACAAAATGATTTTATCATCCTGCTTTATACTTCATAGGCTGTTTTGATTGAAAGCAGTGGAGTTTTGAGTGGAAAGACTTTTTTTTATTTTTTTTTTACTGTAATATAAGACATTATACTATCATCTTTCTACACTAATGTACAGGGTTACAAACTAAGAAAGGAAAGTTTCTCTCCTGGGTTAATACAGCAGGTGCTACCAGATGAAGAGATCAAATCACCATGTGTGAGCACCTATACCACAAGAACACTTAACATTAAAAACATATATATACCAAGGAAGAAGCAGGAAACAATGAGCAAGAAACTGAAAGTCTGTCAGATGAACAATAGAGTTAAAGATAAGTTAGTGGCCTAAATTTCTTTTATGAAGGCTATTACAAGATGAAATTTTATGTATCATTGACGACAAAACTGGAAACAACTACAGCTGGCTGAAAAGAAATTCAACACGAAAACAAGTAATGTGATAATAAAATTAATTTGTGTAGGGATGTTAGGAATGAAAACCAACAATAATAAAATATTTTCTTGGATCAAGAAATCAAGCTCTAAATGACTTATAATTCCAACTTTTTCATTAAAATAAAATCAAAGAATCATAGGATCATTTCAGCTGGAAGAGACCTTTAAGATCGAGTTCAGCCTTTATCCTAGTCCTATCAACCACTAGACCATTTCCCTAAATGCAACATCCAAGTATCTCTTAAAATGATTCCAAATAAAGAATCAATATTTTATTTTCTCATTGCTGAGAAAATTTGTAACAAAATACAGAATTGCTGTATTTAATAAGATTTTGTTCACTTAAACAGAAGAAATTATTTTTCTGGACATAAAGTTATGAAGGCGTAACTGGTAGAGGGGCATGATGGCATGAAGACATGCATGAGAATGGAATCACTAATTCTTCATGTAGTTGCAGTAACCTAGATCAAACAATTCATATGAAGGCAGGCAGTCAGGTATGTTACAGAATGACATGTTCCACTCTTTACCCTTTCTTATCTCATGTCCGAGAGTGTAGGAATTTTTATCAGAACTTCTGGTCCATGCCCTTGGACATTGTTTTTTCATGGCATTTCTCCATTTCTTGGTATAATCCGCAGAAGAATAATAGAACCAGAAAGGAGTTAACACACAAGTGAAGGAGGCTCGCACTCAAAGAGTCAAATGAGGAAATGTAGATCAAAGCCCTGGTTCTGTAGCAGAAATGCAGTAAAAAGCACAGTAGACTGGATGCATACACAAGTAGTAACTGCACGCTGGATAAAATGATTAAGACAAAACCACTCATCAGTAAAAATCAGATTTGCTGATGTTTTCTGTATGGTTGGTAACCTTGTCTGAAAAATGCACTACATCTTGACATAACGCTGTGGTGATTAGCTTAAACTCTGACTATTTTTCTATTGTACAGTCCCATGACTGCACAGTGTTGATCTTTTACATATGCAGGCATTCAGCAGTTGGAGCAAAGCAATGAACTTAACCAATGCTTCCTAAGTGCTAGGTTAGAATTCTAAACACAGGACAATTTCTTTTACTATGGGTTTAATCTCAACAGATCTACTTAATTTGACAAATCCCCCTCTCTCCATCTCGTTTGTTACCTTGGACACTCCAATGTATCATGAGTCTTTCCCAAATAGCTTTGCTTTCCACTAATAATAATTTTCAAAAACATCAGATCTTGACATCAGATTACTTGCTTCTCAGACTCCGCCATAAACTAAACGAATTCCTTTAATAGCAAAGTCATTATCATCAAGATACTTTATTCTTAGAGAAATTAAGAGAGGTGGCTATGCTCTTCCTCTGCAAACTGCTATGAAGCACAAAGACTTTTTGATTTGCACATTCCAGTATATGGGGGAGGAAATAAAGCCCAGATTAAAGTTTTTACATACTTTCTGATCTGGAACCAGTGAAGGAGAATTTGGGATCAGATTTTGCAAGATACTGCATGAATCTGTGTTATGCATTTCCACATTTATTAAAATGGCAAACAGTATGAAACAGTTAAATGGCAAAATAAGAAATAAATTTTATTAAGGTTGGTCTCCTAGTCCTGTATGTCATTTACTTTATGTTTTATATTATTCTAGAAAGAATGCACAAAAAGAATGACTACTGGCCAGCATCCCTTCTAGTGAGCTCCTTAGCTGCAGTAACCAAACTCTTTCTTTTCTCCTTTTCAAAACAGAATATTTTGTATCTTTCTCAAATTCATCTAATTTTCCTGTTTGTTTGTTTGTGGTGTGAGATAGCTTTGTATACAAAGAGGAGTTTTCTATAAGAAATTCTGAACTAGAATTTTATAAATTAAGAAGCATTTCAAATCAGCCATTAATGTCATGACTTCAAAGGCCTTTTTGCATGTCATGGCAATTTAAATGGAAAATTTTGTAAAGATATTTTTGAAAGAAAAAAACAGTAATTCCACTGGAAATACAGAAAATGTATATTAATTGATAGTAATTCTTAGGTTTCCATATTATAGTGAAACTAATATAATTTAATGTATCTAATATATAATTAAATCTACTAAAGATTATTTCCTCTGAGAATAATTTAAGCCCTTTTCAAAAAGCATGGGCATATCAAATACAGCTAATGAAATATTAACGCCCTTTATACCTGATGTGTTTCACATGGGAATCACAAAGTACCTGACAAAGATTATCTTTCACTATAAAGAATTGCAAGAATCATTATTTAATATTCTGTGAACAAGAAAAGTGATGTTCTCTCAAAAAGAGATTAACCAACTATTCAAACATCACATGTCAAGTAGCTAAACTGGGAATAGAACCTAAAGGTTTTGGCACCTAATTCCCCCTTGAAGGCACTAGGCTGCATTACATCCAGTTATACGAAACAGCACTGACATCAGGAGAAGTACAGTTTATCCCCTGTAGCATTTTAGAATGTCAGTCTCCATAACACACTGTGTTTTCTGTTACAACACAGCAAGCATTAGATTTAATTGGTATTAATTGTAATTAGGAAATGTAAACAGTGGAGTTTAAAGAAATCAATATGTTATATTTCCAGTTTAGGACTGACTAGAAACAATGTGAAATTTGTGCGTGTGAGAAAAACCTCAATATCTATGTGTTCCAGCCCTATTTTCAAGCCAGAACTTTCAGAAAAGTGTCTGAGCTTTGGATACTTGCTGTGAGTTGGCAGAAAGATAACAGGCAATTTTTTCTTACTTTTGCTTAAACTAGCCACAACTCTTTTTTAAACAAACAAAACTGAAAGCAGATGCTTAACGGATGCTCAGCATTATCGGTTAACTCTTTTAATTTCAGAGAAGCAGATGAGTTTGCAGTCATGTAAATTGAATCTCTAAGCTTGACATTTGTCTAATTCCTATTCTGCTACCACAAATAAAGACGGATTTCTGTGCTATTTTTGCCTATCTTCAGTGTAGAATTTTATAGGATTTTCATTCTAATGCCATAGAAAGTACCACCTACCAATTATAATGGTAGAAAAAGGTAGATTATAAAGCAAAAGGTGAGCAAGAGAACATAAGAAAAAAGTGGACAAGTAAGTAATCCATGTGATTATGATCTTTCTAGAATACAAAAACCACAAAACATCAACAGGTGTCCAATAAATTTAGTAATTTATACAAAGAACTCATTGTCCTAGGATACTGTGATATCTCTCTTTTTTAAAAAACATAAATATTATTCACAAACATATAGGTAAAATTTTCTGTAACACTGACAAAAATATACCTCAATTTCCACATTGATAGGCATAAACAGGGCAAATATTTAGAGGAATATGTTTTTCTATCTACAATTATAACGCACAATTAAAATGCAATTTTCTCTAAAGCAGAGCTAATTTTCCAAGATCAAATGGGTATTTTTACCATATTCCACTCATCAGAAAGTAGAGTAGCTCAGCTTTGCAGGAGAGACCAGGTATTGTTGCTTTTATATTTTAGGGACTGTGGTGATATTCATTTGCTATTCCTTCTGCTGGTTTTAGCTGGGGTGGAATAAATTTTCTTCATAGCAGCTCGTATGGTGCAGTGTATGGGATTTGTAACAAAATCACTGTTGATAACCCATCCATCTTTTACTGATTGCTGATGTGTGCTTGTATAGCATCAAGGCTTTCTCTATTTTTAACTGAATCAACTGAAAGGATAATCCATACCATATGACATAGTGGTCAGCAGTAAATCTGGGAAAAGAAGACGCAGGGGGAAGATCTGAGTTATGATATTAGTTTTCCTAAGTCGTGGTTGTACATGAGGGAGTCCTGCTTTCCTGGAAATGGCTGAACACCTGCCTAGTGATGGCATGTACTGAATAAACTGTTTATTTTGCTCTACTTCTGAACACAGTTCTTGCTTTCTCTGTTAAATTGTCTTTATCTCAACTCATTATTTTTCTCTCTTTTACCCTTCTAACCCTCATTCCCACTCCATTGATGGGGAATATGCAGACACCTTTGGGTGCTTAGCTGGGTGCTTAGCTGCCTACCAGACAGTCCTTAAGAGATTGAGAATGTAGTAACTATTTCAGAATTTGTGACATGATCATGGAAGACATAATTTGGTTAGGGTCTTGGCAAGACCTGGGCAAAATTGAATTACAGTCCAGATCTATACTTGAGTCTACCATTTTGACCGTTCTATTGTGATGCACTTCTGGCCAGTAGAGAGGAAAGAATACCAACTGTTCTTTTCTGAGCTGCTCGAACAGGGTAATCAATACAGTACAATGAATCAATTAATCTACAGAAGATACAATTAAACTGATTAAACAACACTTGACAAGGAAGATCAAGAAGCATGCTGGAGCTCATAATGGTTCTGTAGAAATATATATAGTATTATCTCAATCTTGATATTGTTAAACTGTAAGTGAAAATTTCCACTGAAGATGGAAAGACAATATGTCTAACAATAGAATTGTCATTCTAAATTTTTTTTTTAACAAGTTTGGTCGTAAGAAATTTGCAGGTTTAATACTATTCAAATACACTTGTAACTATAAGAAAAAATATATCAAAGGAAAATACCACTGAGGTCCATGGCCTGGGAGGAGAGCAAAGAAGAATATTCATTTCTCTAACAGAGCCATTTAACATGGGCTGCTGCTTTAACAACATCCTGTTTTCACTTATCAAAATGTTTAATAAGACAGTCTCATGAAATAAAGACATTAAACAGACATTAGGATAATCTTTATAAAAAGGATTAAGCTAATTCATAAGTTCTTACAACACTCTGAATGATCAATAATAAACCAGTAAACATTAAGCCTAGATTAATAGATTCAGATATTTCACTTGATTTCTCAAACCGTAAATTTTTAAAATGTTCACAGCTTCTGTGAGAGATGTAAGCCCTTTGGTTCTAATTGATTATTAACAAGTATTAATATAGTAATCAGAAATAGAGAACTTTCTCTGTTTACCCAAACACTCTATATTATTTCAATCTGGGAGTAGGAGAAAATATCTATTCCCTTATCTATTTTGCAGAGCTCTAGAGACAATGGCACAAGCAGGTGACTGGGAACACAGTCTGGGAAACAGGAGAGAACATGAACAAGACTGATCTTTTCAAAAGTAACCTATGTTTACATTGTCTTGAACCAATGACCAAATTGTACCTTGGATCAAATTCAGATTGGAAGCAGCCTTGAACAACCTGATCCAGTGGAAGGTGTCCTTACCCACAGCAGTAGGGTTGGAACTAGATGATCTTTAAGCTGCCTTCCAACCCAAGCCTTTCTATGATTCTATGATCTCATCCCTTTTGCATCCAGACTTTACCCTTGGGCCTAATTCTCTCTTACATAAGACAAAAATTTTAAAATCTGAATTAGTCAGTTCGTAAGTACACGCTATTGATGTAAGATACCATTACTTCATGTATGTGTGCAGACTATAGAAAGGTGTTTTCATTCTAGTCTTTTATAAACTTTATATTCACTCTCATTCTATGATGAAAATCTTTTTCATTTTGCCTATAAACATCAATAAAGAACACAGCAGAAAATAATCAACAGGAAATGGGTAAAATCAAGGGAATAATTGTCTTTGACATGTGATGTACAAAATCTGTATAATCATTATTCTGAACATATATTAGGCATATTAGGAACATAATCCATAACAGATAGTAGGAGCTTTGAGAGGCAACAGCAGCTTAAATTACATTTAGCTTTGTAAACCACTACAGTTTTGCCAAAAGATGTGATTATTATTATTAATCACATTAAATGTGATTACCTTTCTGGAAGAATTCCTCTAATTTCTCCTTGAAGGGCTGGAGATGCTCTTCAGAAGATTCTCTGCAAACTAACTTCATCTGCTTTTCAGAGGCTACAAAACAAAGTTGAGAGATATTTGTGGCATAATTGGTCTACCAGAAGTGGATGTCAACACTGTAGAAGTCTAAATCTAAATTATTCACCCGGAATTACTTTAGAGGAAATAGAAATAAATAAGCACTAAAACTTCAGCAACTATATTAAGTAAAAAACACCAAGTCACCTAGAAGTTTATAATTTATAATTAAAATGTTACATTAATGTAAGTTTGCAGTGCAGTGAAATAGTCAGTGGAAATTTGAAATGAGGTGTATACATTCTATTGTACAGCTAGTAGTGTGCCTGTAATACTCTTGGACTACCAAGACTTCCTAAAAAAGATAGCTTTTCAATTAATTGAAATCAGAAATAGATTTGGATGGTAGTTACAGAAAAATGCTGAAAAGATATCCATTCTCATTTTATATATATATTAATTTAATATTCCTCCACAACTCATGTAGGTTTTGGACTCTGATATTATTGGAGAGCTCTGGACCTTATGTGAAACGGCTTGGGCTACAGTCTAAGTCTACCTCGAATTCCTAGTCTTGCAACCTGTAGCCTAAGACAGACCTTTGAAACTCTTCAGAGTACAGCTAATGGATATTTATTTGTATGCCAGATAATAGGCAGAATGGAGCATTAATTTTAACATTACAGACTGGGAAAATGTCTTTTATTAGCTGCTCAGTTATGTGTATTTAATATATTAAATTAAGCAAACTAAATCAGAAATAAGGGAAGTTTATATGACTTTTAGGTATTATTTTCTTATGATATATGCATGTTCGCATTAAAATTTTTAACTTTTCGTGGCTGTTATTATATACATAATTAAACCAATGTATACTTAATATTTATGTTTATAGAATGAGAAAGAGATTTCTTCAGCTATTCAAGTAAATTGTAACACTGTTTGAAGAAGACAGACACATTAGAATTGTATAGGGAAAAAAATCTATCAAAGTAACTGAAACAGTATCGTTAAGTAGCAACTCAGGATTGTGTTTTTCTTTGTGTTTAAAAAACTCTACAGAAAATTATGTAAGGCAATATTTAGAAATCATTATAGATAAATATAAAATCACAAAAGTGTAAAAATATTAGTACATGTATTATGTTCGAGCATCTGGTACACAGTGATTATAGAATATACATGATTATTGCAATCATGTAAGGTTGCAACAATTGGAAGCCAATAATTATTTTGTAATAATCTTATATTAATAAATTTGATGAACCTATACAGAAGTAGATTTAAATCTTATTCAATATTATTATAATAATAAGCTTGTAGCTACAGTAGTATCTAAACATTCTACTTTAGAAAGGTGTCTTTCCAAACATATAGTGTTGCTAATGTATTGTCTGGAGTACTGAAAGCTTCCTAGATGCTTACTACAAGCTTTAATAACACAAGATTTAGAAAAGTTAGTCAGATATGTCTCATGATCAAAACTAGGATTAGTTGTTACTAAATTGAAAATAAAGCACATGTAAAACTCCTTCAATAATTGAAATAAATAAGTAAAATAATAGGACTAATCTTAACGTTCATCACATGACAAAAGCTACAGGAAAGTACAGATAAGAATTACAAGCATCAGGAGAAAAAGCTCAACTGGGTAGTGAATTCTTAAGAAGCAGCTTAACATCTTAGCAGGAAGATTAACATTTAGCATAAGTGAACCAGGGGTGCTGATTAAAACTCCAAGAGTTTGAGATGAGATGAAGTGCGATGAGATACCACTTTGCATTGATTACGTGATTTTGAAACAATGAAATTGTAAGAGATTAAAGAAGTCAAGTAAAAGTTGGCAGATTATAAGAGTTTACTTTTTGAAAAGCGTTAAAAAGAAACCTTTGGCCATTTCTGTCTTCTGATACTTATCTAGATGATATCTAATCTAAAACTAAAATCTACCCTATTACTTCATGAAGTCCTTTCAGAGAAATGCCAAAGTAGACTGAAGAGCCCTGAGAAAGTTTTAGCTTTGAGCTACAGGACTCAAAGACAAGGGCGATAAAGTACAAATTTGTTAATCATGAAAGCAATGTATTTGCCTTATACTGCATAATCCTCTTTTAACAGACTCCAAATTAGGTTACGTTTCACTCACTTTTCTATATTTTCAGTGTACAAGCAGAAACAGTATCTTGGCAATCAAAAGTTAACTAACTCTGTTTAAAGTCAACTGCATTGAAGTGTTTGAATAAAACTTGAATTTATTTACTTGCTAACATTAAAAATAAGACACCTCATAGGTATCAAGTCACTGGCTGAAAGCAGTTATGAACTTCAGCTGGAACTGCAGACTGAAAAATTTTTCATTCCTGCTCACACCTCTGCAATCTATTATTTCCTTCAATAATGACAGAAAAATAATTTTTTGTCCAATACTTATAAGAAAACGATGGCTAGGACCATCAACTAAATGTATCTTACAGGTTAAAAAACTCTGGAACATCATGAAATTTTCCTGAGGATAGCTACGGCAGAGAAAAATGTGTTCAAAGGAATCATAAATCAGATACAAATGCAGTCATGTTTAGAAAAAGGAATAGATTTTCATAAGAGTAAATCATAGGTTTTGATTTAAATGGCAGTTGGAATTCTGCACTTTAAAGTCAGCCGGTCTTTGTCAATCTAGATTTGGAATATAAATGAAAGGCTACTATAGAACTCTATGACCTGCCTCAGTTCTACACAACACTATGTAAAGGTTTCAGGTAACTAACCTTACTGACTTTCCTGCTATAGAAGTTCTTTTCTAAAAATTTTTTTTACTCAAAAATTTTAGGGAAATATATTGTTTAAAAACAAATTACCAAGGGAAACTGTGCTAAACTTTATATAATACAATTAAAATAAAAAAGCCCTGTTCCATCAGTTGCTCTGATTTTCTTTGCTATTGAAATGATTCTGAGGTAAAGGATTCTATTATGCATTCCTTCTCTGCAATTCTATGAAGCTTTCTGAAAAAAATTCTATCTGAAATTCTGAGGAATCTGAGTGAATTCTGAGGAATCTGACAGTTAGCATAACACACATACACCTCTTCTTTTATAATCTCCTTCCAAATTAATCATTTGAAAGAATAAACAACCTGTTTCAGAATTACTGATTTCAAACAGATGCATGTTCTCCATTACTGTAGTAAACTTTTCTTTCTTTTTCTTACTATGTATTACACATTAGTGAAATTAAATGTAATATACTACTTTGAAAATTGTTTATTTCTAAATGACTTATTGCCAAAAAAACCCAAACCCTAAACCAACAAATCAAAAAGAAAATATGAGTGTGCAATAGTATTTGAAAGCCTTTACAAATTGTTGGATGTACATCATGCTTTACCCACTGCAAATCTTGGCCACAGAAATGGAAACCATTAGCAAACATTAAAACAAAGCTGGAAACTGTTGATTATCAGTTTGCCACTGTGTTCACATTTAATGCAGTATTTGGCTCAAAAAGTTCTTAAAAAATCCCCAATATAAGTGAAAATATTTATAAAATGGAATCTCTCTCACTTAATGCCTATTGGGCAATAATCTTTTAAAACTCCACAGACACTTGTAAATCTGTCGAAAGAATCACTGTCCATAAACAAACTTTCATGTAAAGAGCATTTCAATGTCAATCAGACAGGATTTGGAATTTTTTAAGCACCATTTTTAAAGTAAACGCAAAACTAGAAATAGTTTAATGTTGATAACAGTAAATTACTAACTATTTACTCACCAGAACCTACCAGTAGCATTTACAGGAATCATCCTGACAGTGAATCCAAGTATCAACATCATGAATTCCTATAAACCTGTCACTGACACTATCCCCCCATGAGTTATACCATTGTGAAAGTTGTTACCCCTCATGCCCTCGTTTCTGTTCAGGTTGTGTTGCCAAACTTGCTATTGTATTTTCTTGTTATAGTGCAGGCTTATCTTTGACAGGAGTGTTACTAATTGATAATTCCTTTTTAGATCCCCTACGTTTTCTGTTTCAAAGGGGATTTGAAATGATACTGCAAAAAAATTCAGGGTAGCACTAAATAATCCCAAATTTCTGTATGAGAGGATCTATGATTTTTTACAGTGTCAAAGCCTGTTATGCTACTTGGGCCTATATACTCACATAAGAACCTAATAAACTCCAGATACAATGCAAATACAAATACAACACAAATCTAAACTATTCAACACTGCTATATAGCTTCGTCAGGATTTGGTTTGTTTGGTTTGCTCCATTACATTTCCTTACTTGCAAAAAACTTTTAAAGTTTCACAACAAGTTAGAGGAAATGCATGTTTACTTGTCAGACAGTGTATAAACAATAAAATATATTTAATTACACAATAATATATAATGTAAAAATAAAAATATAATAAAAATAGTAATAATTGCAATAATTGTAATGAAAAGGAATATAACAAAAAAGAAAGAGAAATAAAAAAGAGGAAAACAAAAAGCAATAAAAAACTCAACAAGTGATACATAACAGAATTTCTCATCACTTGCTGACTGATGCCCAAGCAGTGGTTCACGACTCCTCACCAGCTCCCCCTAGTTTCTATACTGTGCTTGATGTTCTATGGTATGCAATATCCCTTTGGCTAGTTTGGGTTAGCAGCCCTGGCCATGCTCTCTCCCAGCTTCTTGTGGCCCCCAGCCTCTTTGCTGACAGAGCAGGGTGAGAAGTAGAAAAGATCTTAATGCTGTGAAAGCACTGTTCAGCAAGAACTAAAACATGCCTGTGTTTGCAACGTTTTTCTCAGCACAAATCCAAAACACAGCCCTGTACCAGCTACTAGGAAGAAAAATAACTCTATTCCAGCTGAAATCAGGACAAGAAGATGAAAGCTAGCATGTAAAACCTTAAACAGTTTGATCTTTGTTTGAAAGATATTATCCTTGTGACACACAGAAACAAGTATCTGTTTAGATGCTTAAGTTCTCATGCATAAATGAGATAGAAGATCATTTCAATGCTAAGTCCTAAGCTGTGGAAAGTGAAACAATTGGAATAGTGGCATACCAAATACTCTGTAAAGTTCATCTGTTCTAATGGAATTTTCATGGAAGGCAAGAGTGAGATATTTTGATAATTCTCACATGTTTGATTGGATATTCAGTCTATGTCTTACAGTTTTAAGATTTGTAATTTTGTTTGTTTCTTTCAAGTTTAACAATAGTTTGAACTTTTACAGTATGTGATGGCACGCAAAGCAACTGTATTAGTTTTAAGTAATCTAAAAGAAAAATTTCTTTTGCTCCTTGTGTTGTCAAAGATTACCAACATTTTATATAAATCATTTAAAACATTCCTGTTGAGATTGTTTTCTAAGAACACATTTAGCAAAATGAACAAAGATTGCTAGTAAAACTAAATATTTTTCACACCATAGCAACATATCTGATACTCTAGTTAATGTACTGTCTCTGAAACGGTAGTGTATGTACAGTACAGCCTTCAGCAGAGAATCATACTGCAAAGGACTGAGCAACCCTTACAAATAAATACAATGACTAAACCCTCATAATTTTCTAGTAGAGTCTTTGTAAGATTCTTTAATTGATTATAGCACACATTATTAGTATAAAGTTTTGATTTAGCGTCAAGATCCAAACATACAGACCTCTGCACAACACTGAGATCTGTCAGCAGTGTAGAAATGTGCACTAGCAAAAACTTTCCCTTCTGTCTGAAAAGTACAAAAAAATGAATATTTTGAAATTGAACAATTTGGCTAATTTAGAGGAAGTTAACATTTTAAAGAAGCAGTAACAGTACTTTTAATCAGGTCAGCTAATATTTTTATAATGCTAGGAAGAAAAAAGACCTTTCAAACACACAAACACACCATTACTTAGCATAGTGAACAAGTGATCAGATAGAAGGTAATTGCTGGACAATGGCTGAAACTGTACATTTAGGAGTTGGAATTGTAGAGGCTAGAGATATGATCTCCTGTTTCTCTCTGTACTACTGGATTTCTGATTTTCTGTGCAAGACATCATAAAGTTCAACCTAATTATTTCTTCTACCAGGTTTATGGCTTTGGTTCAAGCTAGAGCATCCTGCTTAGATTTAAAATCACGTGAATTCATAAACTACCTACAACATCAACAGAAACAAAATGCTAATCACTACTACTGATTTGTATCCCACTGTCTGAATTAACGTACTTTCAATCTTTGATCATTGGCAGTAAATATGTAAGCAACTGCCTCAACTCTACCACAAATCTTCCTTTTCTTTCACAGATGCTCCCTCAAAGAGGAAAAGTTGATGAGGTGCATAAATACAAAGTCACTGTTCCTTCCAGCACTGCAATTACACACTTTCCAAGCTACATAATTCATTATCCATTACACATATTGATAGAAACAATATTCCTCCTGTTCCCAGATGTACACTCTCTGCTCCCAGATGTATATTATATACTTATGTAACTAACACTTAATACACACACACACACACACACACATACACACACACACACACGCACAGAAAATCATAACTGTGATATTTCCAAGACTCACTTTAGAATCTTAGCATTTGCATAATGACTTTTAACAAGAAATTTCTGGATTTAAGGATTTAATACCTTAAGGATACTTTAGCCCAAGGAAAAAAATAAAAGAAAAACAGCATGCCATTGTTTAACAAACAGAAAGCTTTCTCCCTTGCCTTTGTGCACACACATGCAGACAGCTGCTTCCAGGGAATAAACTTCTTGCTTTGTTTTTCTACTGTATTTCTGAATCTTATTACAACCATTCTATACTATTTCTATTATCACAAACTAATGGAATTTTAAGAAATGATCCACTTAGGAAAATTTCCACTTAATATATTTGCATATGAACATTATCAGAGGAATATTGTCAAAATGTAAGTTTAATTGTAAAATAGAATCTAGTACACATATACAAAATGTGTTTCTTAATGTCTCTGTTGTATCTTTGCCAAATCAAAACAAACAGAAGCATATGTCATCTTGCTGAGAGAAGACACTATTCAAAAAATGGTCATAAAACTCTGAGAAGGAAGAGTGTCGTTTTGTCAGCTCTTGATAACAAAACAACTGTTCCCACATGAAGCTATCCTTTGCTGTTTTCCTTACACCATTCTGCATTACCTCAAAATTTATCATGGAAGTGTTGGATAGTGCAAAAATATAGCAATACTGACTAGGTCCAAAAATCGTGCCCCACATGTTAATGTCTAAAGAAATAACGCATGCATCTATTTGATTTCTTGTGTTCCACAACCCAGTTCAAATTTTATTTGCTTGCACTTTAAAAATGTTAAGGTTCACTTTAAAGTCTAAAAGTATAACCAAAATTAAGAAAATTGAAGTTACAAGTTCCTGGAAAATATCATACAACTTCTCCTGCTGGGATTTTTTTTCTAGAATATGTATGTGACTCAGATGGCTAAATCTCACTTAAATTGACTTAAAACATTTCATTTACATTAGACTAATACTTCAGTTGGTTGAAAATATTTTAGAAAATGGTCTTTGATACTTTTTTGAATACTATTCTCCTGTAATGAATAATCACCTTTTACTGACAGAGATCTATTGATCCAACAAATTATTTAGAAAATTAACTCTCAAACTAATAGAATGTTTAGAATTTTCATTATGTTATCAAGTAAACTTATTGTCTATAATGTAAGTCAAATAGTAGACAACATCTATCAACATTGTAATTGTTGCCTTTTGATAACGACTGTACCATGATGATACTAAAACTCTGTTCCATAAAACAGAATTTACCTAAGGCCATATTAACTATGAATTAAACATGTAATTACATCAGAGTAAATAACATATTCAAGTAATTTCTCTATCTGTGCTCATGTAGAAATCCAACAAAAGTTAAAAATATCTCATTTCATTAATTCAAAGTATCAAATAATCTCTAGAACAAAAATATTAAATCAATGAACATTTTGTTGCAAAAGTCTTTAACTTGAGAACTCTGATGGGAACACAAACATTTAAGAATTTTAAATTAACTTCTTGTGTATAATACTGACACAACTTTTCAGGTTTTGTGTATTTTCCCATTGGTATATACATTCCCTTATAATCCTTGGCAATGGATATTGTTCAGTATGTTAAATATGGAATATTAGAGTTTTAGTCTTAAATGAGCATGAACTGATTAGTTTTTTAGTTTTGGAAACTTCCTCCTTGTCTACATTTGTAGAGACAGTGGCTGCAATAATTGAGAATGAGGGACTCTTTCTAACTTCCATCCATTTCTTATTTCTAAATTCTCCTCCATTCTGGTCTTAATATTTTTATATATATCCACTTTGCAATATAATGTGATAGAGAGTTCCATGAAAAGACACTGAATGAGAACAATGTAGATGCAAAAGTTTAGTCTGGTCCAGTCAGCCATGCTAAGAGACAGGGTTAATTACCTATGATGCTGGTATTGGCACAGTGACACCATCCTTGTCACTTCCAGTGCACTGGATGAGTTTCCAAGAACATGCATATACATGAATATATACATAAACACATTAATATAGGAAAAAGAACTTGTATGTTGTCATGCCAGAGGAGAATGAAAATGAAAGGAAGCACTTGAAGAAGATGCAAAGGAAGTCAAGTATGTTCAGTCTGTGAACAGAAAGCTAATTGGGGATCTAGTTTTTCACTTCAAGTATCTAACCAATAGTTATAGAGAAGATGGAGGCAGACTTTTATCAGAAATGCACATCTGAAGAAAAAAGGAGTGACAGTCACAAGTTGCAACAGAGGGAATTCTCACATGTGAAAAGGAAAATTATTGAAAGCAGTGATTCAGAGTTGGAAAAGATGTCCAGAGAGGTGTTGAAATTTTACATTCAAAACTGAGCTGGCTAAGGCCCTGTACAATCTGATGTAAATATGAAGTTAGTTCTGCTCAAAGGCTTTGGACCACAGGACCTTCATAATTCCAAGCATCTAGTCTGCATTTCTTTGGGATTTTAAGGTATTTGTAATGCTTCTGTATAAAAACAATGTGAAAGCTGACAATGTAATATTGTCATTTCTCACCTTTCTTTGCATAGTTTTAATTGATTCCCTTTTAATCTTTTTATAATTGTACAAGATGAGGCCGCCATAAGCTTAAGTCTTGATAAAATTCCACTACTTAAATGTGGAAAAGTTGAGGGCAACATACTTATGGAAAGTACAAATCTATCAACAACTTGCTGAACAGGTCTCCAATTTGAAATCATCTCTTGGAGTACTGAAATCCATTTGATTATTATAGGTAGCTGATTCATGAAGTCTTGCTTCTGTGTTAGATTAAATTATTTCCCTTCAGTCTTGTGTCTTTATGTGTAAACATCTACACATATACATTCATACATCCCCAGTTAAGTTAGTAAAAATTGTCAAAAACATATTAGTATGAAAAAGGTAACTAATATCCCTAGTGGTGGTCATAAAGAAGGTGAAGACATAAGGCATGTTATAATTAACATTACAGCAAATGATACAAGGAATATAATACTGCTTTCTTTTGACTAGTAGAGCAGTATTTTGAACTTTAACAAATTGTATTGCAAAGAAGATCAATGAGTGTAACGGATGGAAACAATCTACAGTGCAACTAATTTTAAATAATTATTCAGCTTCAGAGAGAGATGAACAAATTATTCATGGTAAGACTTACACAAGTGTATCATACTTTGATAAAGTGGTTTTCTTTCTAAAAATCTTATGATTACATATTTCAAAATTTCTGTGGTTATTCCAGAAGAGTAACAATTGAGTGGCATTGTCCAGACCAGAAGGGCAATCATGTTTGGTCATAGGGAAAGTGGAAAAGATTGCCCTAGAAAGGGATAACTTACAGTCTTAAAATATTGATGCAAAGTAAAATCTTTTTTTCCCCCATAAATATAAACTGGAAAGCTAATACCTGTTAAATGAATAAATGTATCTGCTTCTATGTATTATTTGAAAAATCTTGGAAATACACTGATTATACAGACTGGTATGTCTGAGCCTACAGAAAATATTTATTATTCCTGTGACTTTAAAATAGAACCAGATTTCACTCAAAAATTTTCATTTTGCTATTTAAAATTACATTCTTTTGCACTTCTTTCCCCTTAAAAGTCAATATTAAATGCATATTTTGTTTATCATTATTTTTGACTTTAAAATGCTCATGATTACAAAATTTGTTATGGAATATGTATTAAAAGCCTGTTGGATTAAGGTTCTCCAAAAAATTTGTTTGAATTTTTGAGCCAAACTTTAATCTCTTTAGACTAAAGTTAGCCTGTCCCTTTAAAGTCTAATCTGAAAGACAAAATAGCAAATTGTATGGAACTTAATCTGTTTATCTGAAAAGGATGAAAGGGTTTGTGTTCCATCTAGATTTCAACTTTTGGTTCCACTGTGTCTAGGTATTTCAAACCAGAGGTTTACACCATTAAGACATGCCACTCATGATAATATGTTAATATCCATGATAGAAAGATAAATGGATGCCTTGATAAACAAGTAAAAATTATCTTTAAATACTAAATGACAACTATCAAAATTGCCATTTCAGGCACAAGAAGTGGTTTAATTTTTTTTTTCTTAATCATTCTGTACAAATCTCAGAAAAAGAACTAAGTCACTAACATGAATTTTAGTTCATTCCACACAAGAAAATCTCTCTTTCATTTATTACCTTTGTCTCATCCCACTTCCAAGTCAATCGGTTTAAGACTATGTTAGTCAACCAAACTGTGAAATAAATCCAATGTACTCTATAACACAGGCAGCCCTAGTTAATATTGTTCAAATTATTTACATCTGAAGGGCCGCGCCTGTCTGGATAGCTGGGCCTGACGCTTCTCTGAACTTGGTTTCTGCTACTCACATCTGTTTCAGCTTTAGACTTTCACTGGTATTCTGCCAGCAGCCACAGCTTTTTAATGGCTACAATAAACTACAGAGACTCATCAAATCTTTGTTGTACGTGTTAAAATTATAACCTCTTCAATTAAAAGTTCAATTTAAAAATAAACTACAACACTATCTGAAGAAAAAAATTGAAAGGAAATGTTTGAAAGAGACATAACATTTTTATATGAATGATTCTTCCTTTGTTTAAATCTATGTTAGAATTCTGCAGCATATTTCTTAGTGATAAAATACCAACGTCTGAAAACATTTCCACAACCTTATTTGTTTCAAATCTTTGCTGTCATTAACTTTATATGTTAATTAGTTTTTCTGGGTTTCAAACACATCTTTACAAAGCATTATGAAAACAATCTCAACATAATATTTTTTTTCTAGATTTTATATAAACACCTAAGAAAAATTGTTTTAGAAAATAGGTATCAGTGATCACAAGAAAAATATAGTTTTAATTTTAAGAGTTAGTAAAAATGCTGGTTGTGTCTTTGCTAGTTAGAATAAATATGATGTGACTGTCACTGCATCAGTGCAGATCCTGCAAGACTTAAGATGCATGACAGCAAGAGTACATGATGAAAAAGTACAAGATCAAACAAAGATCATGTTTCTGCATAAACTAGCCTAAAAGAGGGCAGGCCAAGGGGTTTACAGGGCCAAGAGATGAGAGGAGATAGAGCAGTCCCTTATGCCCAGGTCGAACAAACAACAACTGATACTTTCCTACCACTGTTAACCTTTTAAACTATTCTAAAAATGGCAGTGACCTAATCCAGCAATTTCTAAGCTTTAGGATAAATTATTTTGGAATATTTTTCATTTGCTTACCCTGAAAAAAAATAAACCAAATCATCTTATTGAACTCTGATTCTAAAGGGACTCTTCAATTTCGATGCAGAGATGTAAATGTAAGTGAAGTTTTTATAGATTTCTGTCTACGTTCTCTCACTAAATTCCATTTTATACACAAATCTGCTTCAGCGGTAATAGCAACTTTTCCTTAACTAAAAAAGACACACCTAAAATATTCAGTTATCATTTTCTGGCTTTATTTTACAAAGTCATATGAAGCACAAATTAAAAATAAAACTGCTTGGAACACTTAGAGAGCAACCCATCCTACTTTATTTCCACTCAGTACCTTGATTGATGGATGAGTTGGATTTCTTAGACCCTCTTTATAATAAACATTTTTAAATGTTTATTTTATGTCTCAGGGTGAAAATATTTTGAAGTGGAGATTTTCATTTCCCTTAGCTGTGCCTTAGCAAGCTGTATTTTATTTCTACATTAATAGTATTCAACTCTTTTTTTTGTAGCTGTTAAATTGTTGTTATACAAATACTGAAGAAAGTATTTATGTTCAGGAACTAACAGACATCGACAGTTAAACACTCAATTCTGGAGAAGACAGGAAAATTCACACATAACTAAAGAAAATTTCAGAAAGATTTCTTAAGGGAGTTTTTAATTGTAAAAGGGAAAATCACTTTTAAGTATCTTTACTTTCATTTTTATTAAGTCACAAGTTAGAATTTGTTTTCTTTCTAATTTATGTGAGTAATTTGTGCCACAGTGTAAAAACTCTAAATGAATCAACACTATAAACCTAATTAGCAATAAGAAAACCTCATAAAGGTCACATTTTAAATGGCACTTTGTTGTTACCAGAACAAATGTGAAAGTTCCCAGTTACCTTCTAGATCTCTCTTCAGTTTCCTTAAGTCTTTTATTAGGTCTTCAAACTTAACTTGGGAGGCCTGGAAAAAATCCTGTGGTTCTGGTAAAGGAAAAATACTCTTGTCTGTTCCTGCTTCCTAAACAAACAAACAAATAAATAAGCCACTATGAAAACTGAATGCATTTGCAGTGAAATAAATTACTTTTTAAAAAAGTCATTTATGAAACACTATTCTAAAACTCCAAAACGTATATATTTAAATAATTATTTCTAAAACAACACACATATAAGTCAAGATTAAATCCTTATCATTCTGTGTCATGAAACTCCCCTTTAGATGTTGTATAGCAAACTAAGCTCAATTTAAACTGTGAAACAACATTGAGCTCACAACACTTTTGTTTTATATCAATAAATGTTTAGATAAAGAATTAGAAGTTCCCTAAAAACAAATAACATGAATGTCTATTTTAATACCACAAACGATCTTATGTCAAAAGTTTGTGGTTTCACTCTCTCCTAATTCATTAAATACTAACACTTTATAGGCACAAATTGAAAACAAGATTTATATATTGCCTGAAATATTTTATACAGATAAAAATATACAGTTGAAGATTTATATGGCTAATCAAACCACATGGGTTAATGCCTGTACAGAAGTCTTAAGTATATTCTTTATTTTCAGTGTAGAAAAAAAGTCAAAAGTAAATCAAACTAAACCGAAAACTCCTTTCAAGGCTTAAAGCAATATCTGCAGTGAAAATTTAACAAGTATATAAATGCTACTAATATGACACTGCTGTGCATATACTAGTGAGTTTAAAATACTACCTGTGGATAGATTTTGGTCTGTGATAAAGGAAAACACATTGGTTGGATAACTAGCTGTTTTGTGAACAGGGGAGAAATAGTTTTAGTATTATAAGGATATGAACATCCAGTAGAAATAAAGTACAATGGATGACATTTATACCATGTCCAATTGCTATCAAGGAAAGTATAGTGTCTTGTTTTGCAAAGTTCCCTAAAGTAAAATTACAATGTGGCGGAAAGCTTGTATAACTATTAAATATTTAAATAAATTAATTAGAAGGTATTAGTTTCAGCATTATTAAAAAAAAATATACGTCAATACCCTGAAAAATGAGAAACATGACAGGTTAGACAAAGTTGCTTTTTACGAGTTGGGTACTTAAGTTAAAGTAATTCCACTTTATTTCCCTACTTAAAAAAAAAAAAAAAAAAAAAAAAAGACAGACAAAAAAGGAGAGAATACAAGTGCAGATCTACATATCTGAGATTTTTTTATCTCATCTACAGTTCAGTTGCAGGAGCTGTTTCACAGGCTCCTGATATACAGACTCTCCAGTGTTAGGAATCATAGAATTCTAAAATGGTTAGGGTTGGAAGGGGACCTTTAAAGGTTCCAATTATTTAGTTCCAACAGTCCCTGCTATGGCCAGGGAAATGTCTAAACTTATTTTAGTCTTTACTTCTTTAACCTTATTCATAAGGTTAAAGTTATAATAAGTAACTATACATGGAAAAACACTCATGATTACTAACCAATCCAACATCCTTGTGTAAGAATGTAAGAAAATAATTATTTTAAAATATTATTCATATTTAACCAGACTTAAAGCTATGAAAAATACTCTAGCCTCAGAATAAGGTATCTTCTTAATCTCAAAAATAAACACTTAAAAGCTTAAAACGAATTAATACTGTCATTTTAATTTATAAGACAATAGATCAAATTTTCTACTCAAAATCTTTGAGTGCTGCGGAAATCTATGAAAAATCCTTATAGATGTAACTTGTTCATAGCAGTAGTCACATGTTTTCCCACATTTTCAGCCTCTAACTTCATCCCCATCATCTTACTCTTATCTTAAAATACCAGCCTGACTTTGCATTCTGTCATGACAGAGAAATCATGCTTTTGTCTACAATTATTACGACATCAGATCAAGATTTTCAATGTTACAGTAACCAGTTAGTTAGATCTAAGAAGACAGTACTACAGTGACCGTCTGTTCAGTCTGCAATGGTCATGGGCAATTGCCTGCAGTGGTTAGTTCAACAGTTATAAAATCTTCCAAAGCTTTATCTTAAAATCTACAGCAATTTTCAGACCTATTGAGGACCACAATTAGTATCAGAAAGCAAAGTAAATTAATTTTATTTTTCTGTCAGTGTTAATGGGTTCAGACTTTAAAAAAAGCTAATATAATGCCTTTTATAATCTCTTAAAGAAACTTACTTTAGAAAAGTTTGATACAGCAAATAAATCTTTTACCTTATCACAATGCCGAAGGTAGTATATGACGACATAATCCACAAGATTAATACCATTATCCTATTAAAAAATTAAAATGTGTGTATTAACTGTCTTTCAAGTGAGTGAATATATACTCTATTTAAGAATAAATATTATATTATTTTATATTGCTGTGAGAAATAGGACTCATAATATCTTCAACCCTAGCAATACTGATAAAAAAAAATCAATTTTATATAACATTGGCTTGATTGTAACATCACAGGATGTAGAGTTTCTTTTGGTTTAAAATTCCAGGTTAGAAAACAAGCATTGGGAGAGGATTTCCCTGTAACTTTATTTAACAATACAAGGCACTACTGAATGATAATGACTTTCTTCAATATCATATTAACTAAATATTACAGTCACCTCGGGTATATTAAGGTGAACTGAATTTCTTGATTCTTCTAGTCTCAATTTAACTATAATGAAGATCTGAAAGAGGCATAGATATATTCCATATTTTATTCAAAACATAAAACAAGTCAGCATATACCAAACAAGTATATTTCATGCTCTGTTACCTTGTAAATATGAATTCTAATAATCACTTTGTGGAATCACCATTTCCATGGTCCTGCATACAACAACTGTACACAACATCCTTTTCTTTTGCTACACGTAATTGGGTCAGCATAGGCCAGATGAACTAAAGGAAAATCTGTAACTTATACATTACAGGATATTTTTCAACAACATGAAAGAATCACACTATAAGGAATTATATCTGGAATGTCTTTGAAGTGTTTTTGGATGTCTTCTCATATTGTCTGTTGACAAGTATCAGGACAAACATTTGCATGTGAACAATATCTGACCTCCTGCACAGAGCTGCCTCACCTACATTAGAACCTGCAGCGCATTATAGTTTATTAATATCATACACCAGCAAAATTCTTAACTAAGCAAATAATTTCTGCCATGCAGACAAAGCCACTCTGCTTGTAAAACAGTTTTAGAAGACACTGCTGGCAGGTCATGTGATGAACTGAGGCAACTCGTGAACATTTGATTACCCTTTAAGTGTAAAACACATCAAACATTACTTTGGTTTAAAGAGTATTTGCAGACGATAAAACAGATATTTTGAAGTGGTGAGTTACATTTTAAAAATCTCCATATCAAGTAATTTTCTAGGCTCATGTGACAACAAATGACTTTTCTCTGAAATAAGAGAGATTTAACATTGACTCTTTACCTCAGGTCTTGGAATACAGCTTCCCTAGGCTTAATATTGCTTGCTGGCAATTCCCAAAGAGGAAATAACAGGACCCAGGCAGGTTATCTTATTGTTCAAATATTCAAGACTCTGAGCTCTTCTTCCTTGCAAACACACTCTGAGGTTTCAAAACTGCCTGGAGGAGCTCTCCAGGCAAAACTCCCTTTGAGTTTTTGTGCATTTTGGACAGTAGTCTAAACTAATAACATGTTTATTTTTGCTACTAGGAAACTGTAAATATTGTAATTTTTTAGCCTGTTTTTTTTTAAAGAAACATGTCTTATGCATTTATACTGTATATCTGTCACACCTTTTCATACCTCACAATTTTGGAACATGCTGGCTAAATTCAGACAAATTAGAAAGTCCCAGAGATAATTAAATCCCTACAAGTTTATGGTTAGATAGAAGAGCAAGACTAAAATTAATACTTCTATTGAGAAAAGTCAGGCAAAGGGCAGTTGTTTTACATTTTTATCATGGCAGTTGGCCAACCTATGAACATCTTAGTACTGGGAAACTTGGCCTGGTCCTAGTTTAGCTAGAGTTTGTACTGTGTCTTGTCCATGAAATAGGACTGGATGGTCACGGGGAACAGCTGAACCATTGTAGTAAAGAAGAAAGAATTCAGAATCACAGAATCGTTTAGGTTGGAAAAGACCCTTAAAATTGAGACCAACAATTAACCCAGAATTGCCACATCCTCCACTAAACCATATCTTTAAGTGCCACACTTACAGATCTTTTAAATATCTCCAGGGATGGTGACTCAACAACTTCCCTGAGTAGCCTGTTCCAGTGCTTAACAACCCTTTCACTGAAGAAAAAGAAATTTTTCTTAATATCCTATTTAAACCTCCCCTGGCGCAACTTGAGGCTGTTTTCTCTTGCTCTATCACTTGTTACTTGGGAGAAGAGATTGACCCTCATCTCTCTACAACTTCTTTTGAGGTGGTTGTTGAAAGCAATCATGTCTCCCCTCAGCCTTCTTTTCTCTAGACTAAACAATCTCCATTCCCTCAGTTGGTCTCTGTAAGATCTGTTCTCTAGACTATTCACCAGCATCATTGCTGCTCTTTGGACACACTCTGGAATCCATTTTTTTCCAGAGACTCAAATGCATGGGAAAAATTAATTAATAGAATTTCTCACTGAACCATGTTTTTACACTTTGTTAATTATGGTATTCACAATTAAAATAAAAAGCTTCCTACTTTCCTGACAGTGTCTGTCTCACAAATGTATTCCTACGTACATGAAGCATAACTGGGAACAAAAGCTTAAAATTTACCTTGCTTATAATTCAAGACAATACTTTATGTAGGAAAAGAGGAAGAACATGAAAGAACAGTTTTTTTCCTCATCCTCCAAATCTGTACCAGCATCAGCAAAAAGTACCTCCTATTTACTGCTTCATATATCCATTTGGTTTCTGGGTATGCTTTGGCAAAGAATGACTTTGAGCATTGTCTCCATTACCAATATTATCTAGCACTTCCTCTGACCTACCAAAATAAGTAATATCATAATATCATCTCAAAAAGGTGTCCAGAGGTTGTTTGAGCCTGACTTTGATCCTAGTATGACTAAGAAGAAATGTGGTAGTGGTTCTCAATTTTTGACAAAAATATTTAATGCCATCTAAGCATTTTTAATGCATGTTGTTCAGAATTCATGTCTTGCAAACATTTAACTGCCAATTTTTAAAAATGGAGTGAAAATATATTGTTGGGTGACACAGGTCTCTCTGAAGAGCACTAAAATTCTATATATTGTATCTTCACGTCCTTTATATAGAATTCCTTAGTGCACATGCTACGCTGAACTTGTGCGTAACACAAGTTTCTTCTGAGAAACACAGAAGTCCTAGTGTAACTGAACATGAGAAATTGGAGATTAAGAAAATATGCACATATGCAGGAGAAGAAGGTGAAAAGTTGAGGGGAAAAACGCAAGAAAATAGTACAAAATGTCTTAGTCTATCAATCAAGAATGGTGAGAAATAAAAAAGATTAACTTTTGACAGATGATGGAACCAAAACAAAAGATCAGTTAAGAGAAATGATTTTTAAATGAAAAGGAGTACTTACTCTGCTTTTGACATCCTTTAGTTTGGGCAATATTTCCAAACCAAATCCATCAGCTTGACCTCGAGTCCTATTCCCACCATTCATATAATTTCCAAAAGCCAGGATCAAACCTAAAATTTCCTTTACACTTGTCATGTTCAGCAAAGCCTGGAAAATGGATACTAGTATGTAACTTCTATTGGCAAAAAAAAAAAAATCTCTTATTGCTAATATAAAAAAGATTTTTAAATTTTGTTTTTGCTAAAAGTTTAGTTTCTTCAGTGTTTTTATTCCTGTAGGCAAAGGAACTAAAACTGGTAAAAGAATTAAATATTTAAAGAAGCATTTATAAGGCTGTATCTCCATAAGATACCATGTTTAACTTAATTGGTTTAATGCAAATTATCTAGCATCATACAGTGTGCAGATGACAAGATTAATGGAAGAAGATTACTAAACATTACTAAACATTACTAAGTAGCATTTAAAAATCTTACAGAGGAGACAGTTTATCATGAGTTTGCATAAGGCATAGTTAAATGGAGATGTGTTGTTTTTGCTGCCACCAGGTTAGACTCAGATTGTCATATTTAGTCTGCTTCTCCTGATACTCTAGAAATTCACATTTCTGGATCCATACTTAATGTAGACATACCAGGGCTAAGGACTAAATTACTGTACCTCAAAACAAAAATCTAGAAACACAATGGAGAACAAATAGATTATTTTAATTTACCTGTAAAGACATCTGTCTTGTCAATTGACAACCTGAGGCCTAAGTCTTAACTATGCAGTCTTATAGTACACATTGGATAAATCAATTACAGTGTGAACTCCACACATGTAAACTGAGTAAAATACCACTTTCTTTATCTCGTACAAAACTGATTCCTTATTTATGTCTCCTTTGGAAAGGAAACACTGTGACTTTAATTTTTTTACTGTTAGAACATGTGAAGAAATCCAAAGGAGTAGAGCAAGGGTACTTTGTATCAGCAAAGGTAATCAAAAGTTAATCTTAAAATTGGAAAAAAATAAATGAAATATTGTCCTGGACAGGTTGTGATACATTTAGGTCACTATTTAGTTTCTCTTTTCATTCTTACTTAATTCTACTTTTCATGTTTAATTTGTTATAATTTCAAAATCTTGTCTTTAGTTATTCATGGTATAGAAAATTTACTGTAACAGATTTAACAGACAAGTACAGATACCAGGGAAAAGTAATAAGCTAATGAATATGATAGGCATCTATTGATGGTGGTAAGTTTGCAAGGCTCTGTACTAAGATAGCCTAATACTTAATGTCTGTTTTATAGAGATTACCTATTACTCTAATGTACAAAGTAATAATAACTGGCCATTCAAATAAAAATAAATTTTCCTATGTAAAGCATAGGGCACCACACACAACTCATCTCCTTTTTTTCCCTCCTCCTTTTGTTCTTATAAGCAGCTAAAAAATTTAGCATATATAAATTTTCCCGAAAAGCCAATAACCTGGTTGAAGTTCATCACTTATAGCAAAAACCCCAAGAAGCATGAATACTGTAAAGCATATTTATGTTTTCCTTTAGCTTTCATTAGGACTTGCCTTGGAAACACGAGTTACGATATCAACTTTCCGGCGCACTGATGTTATCCCTTCAGAGAAAACTGACTGGAAGATAATACACTGAGCTCGCTCTGTGAAGTTGGGGATCTGAGATAACTCATATAAAAATCTGTGGAAAAAAAAGAGTATTAGTGAATCTTTATATTACTTATCTGTTGGATACATAATGGATCAAATCAGTAGCATTATGAAACATACATGCATTCTTTTCCACTTCAAATCAAATCTGACAGAATTTATAATTGCTACAGTCTCTATGCTCAATGCATTAAAAAATGTTGCTAATATCAAGAAAAAGGCAAGAAAGGAAACATTATCACATTAATTCATTAACCCACTATCACAGCCACATAGTAACAAATAGAAGAATCATAAAGTTAGACCAGAGGCTAACAAGAAAAAAAGGGGAAAGAGCTAGAGAAACCCTATGTGCAAACTCATGTGTGTTTGCTTCCCTTAAAAACACGCCCAGCAATACAGAACTCAATATATTCCTACAAGTATATTTCATAATATAGAATGTCTGTCAAGAAATTTCCTCTGATGCTCAGTCTTGATTTTGTTTTAGTAATTTGCACCACACTTCCAATTATATAGCAGTATGTTTATGGTAATGCACCTCATTGTATATTTCGTTCTAAAATACTTTATTGAATCATTGTTCAGCAAAGTTACTCTTTATTTGTTTTTTGTCTGTTCTCATATACACGCTTTCCTCATGAGTCAATTCCAGACAACTTCCTTTCTTTAACTGTTTGGTGAAAAAGAATAAATAGAAGTATATTCAACAACCACAGTTCAGATATCAAAAAATGAAAGCATCTCTTTTCTCCTCTTCAATTTAAAAGGCAAGAGTGTGGTTAAATAATGCAAGAAACTTTAGCATTTCTTATAGTAACAGGGTTTGCTTAATTTGCTCTGTGGGTTTTGAGTTGGAGATTTCAGTGACACACAGGCTTTCTTGAAATCTGTCTTTTGCTCCAATGTCACTTCAGAAACATTCTTCTAATCTCCTATCTTCAGATATACTTAGATTCTCCTGAAAGTAATGCTGTAAAGATTTTTTTACCTCACTGAGTTATGGGAAGTTCTGTGAACCATAAATAGCTTGAATTCTTAATATTTTTTTTTTTAGGTCAATACATCTGTTTCCTCCATTTTTTTCCTGATAAATAATATCAGTATCTTCTGATACACCTCAAATTTCTCATGCATGCAATGCTTTGCTGAATACATAGTGACTGTCTAAAAATCAGCAAAATCCACCTGTACTTGGTGTAAAATACTATCTTTTAATTGGAATATATTTTTTTCCATCTTTTTCTTTCTTGCACGATGAAAAAAATCTATTGTGAGAGGATTGGGGAGGCTCAGCTTGGCTCTTACGTTAAGCAGTGGGATAAGAAGAAATGCCAAGCTGGTATTAATAAAAATGCTTCCTATTGAGAATGAATGGTATTGCCAGGAAAAAAAAGAGGATACTTCACATTTTGTGTGAGAGAAACAAAAGAAAGAAAAACCCAAACTTCTTCACTAAATTTCTACCATACATACATTTTAAGAGTTTAAATTTAAAGTCAAGAGACACATATTCTTTCCTTCCCTTGGAAAGAGAACTATCTTGTACAATGCTGATTATCAAAATACATAATTTTGCAAAAGGGTTAAAAGAATATCAGCATAAAGAGAAAATATGTCCAGATTTTGAAATTCAAAAGCATCCAATGTAATTGTCCAGACAGAGCAGTATAACTGTAATCTGTCCCAAAAAGAAATCTCAGTGACTACACATGTAGCTACTAAACAGAAAGTTATGACAAGAATCTGTGGTTATCAAAGAGAAACTATCAATTCAGGAGGACAAAACTTCCAGACAAAAGAATATTCTTAGTTCTATCCTTTTTGCAATTTTAGTCTGAGAAAAGTGTGATTTTGACTTAAAGTAACAATGACATGACTGTGATCAAATCCATGAAGACTAGAGCTTGATGTACTTCTCATTGCTACAATTTTTATGGCCTAAAGTAAATACAGACATTTAGCTGTTCATCTATGAGGTCCATTTTACTCCTCTCCCGCAGAAACTGTAAATAAAAAATGCGTTTACTTAAGAACTCTTTTATCCTACCAGAATCTTGTAGTAAAGGCCTTGAGAATATCAAGCCAGACATATCATCATATTGTTAGTGTATCATAGAATGGTAGAGTTGAAAGGGATCTTTAGAGATCCTCTAATCCAACTCCCTTGCAGAAGCAGGTCAACCTAGATCAGGTCGCATAGGAACATGTCCAGACGGTTCTTGAAGACCTCCAAGGAAGAAGACTCCATACCCTCCCTGGGCAGCCTGTGCCACCACTCCGTTACCCTTACAGTAAAATAGTTTTTTCTTATGTTCAAGTGGAACTTTTTGTGTTCCAGCTTCATCCCATTACCCCTTGTCCTGTTGCTAGATATAATAGAAAAAAAGGATGTCTCAATCTCGTGATATCAACCATTTAGATATTTGTAAATATTAATAAGATCCTCCCTCAATCTCCTCTTTTCTAGACTAAACAGTCACAGTTCCCACAGCCTTTCCTTGTATTAAAGATGTTTCAATCCCCTGATCATCTTGGTGGCCCTGCACTGGACTCTCTCCAGAAGTTCTCTGTCCCTCTTGAGCTGAGGAGCCCAGAACTGGACACAGGACTCCAGATGAGACCTCATCAGGGCAGAGGAGAGGGGGTGTAGAACCTCCCTCTACCTGCTGGCCACACTCTTCTTGATGCATCCCAGGATGCCATTGGCCTTCTTGGCCACAAGGGCACACTACTGGCTCATGTTTGGTGTAAGCTAATATTCTTCTAAAAGATGGACAGAGAAGGCTGAATATATGGAGGTAACCTATTTATTAGTTCACATTTATCCACTTTTGAGGAAAAGGTGTTTCCCTTTTGACATATCACTTAAAAAAAGCTAGTTTTATAGACCTATGTAGTTTAATAACAAGGTAAAAATGGAATAATAAGAACTTGCAGAGAGAACACAAAGAGTAATAATTGATAAAAATCAGCTTTTGTCTTTGACACTACCATTTTACTCTGAATGATCAGACATTAACTGCTTTAATTACAGTGGAGTTGATGGTCTTAATAGTCTTTTCCAACCGAAATGATTCTATGAAATCGAACTTTGTGTTTAATTAAAATCAATTTCCTTAACCATAATTTACAAAAATAGACAACTTCCATAACTCTAGAGCTCTACAAGATTAATACTCTCCAGGACACAAAATGCATTAATAATTATTTCACTCACATTTGGCAGATTGCCAAAGATTCAAGCTCTGGAAAACATCAGCTAGGCTCACAATGTGTTCTTATGCCCTGAGACAATGCAGTGAAAGCCATGGATATGGGATATGAGAATGAGCTAGTATATACACTTTACAGATACTTGTCCTCTAAGTCTTACTCAAGAATGATAGTTACTTTTAATCAAGAATAAACGTGACAGTCTCATTTCCATCGTTAACTTATTCCCTAGGGGACAGACACAAATGAGTATTTATCTGCCTTGTTTTAGGATAACAAAAGAGTAAAGTTCTGCTTTAACCACTAACATTGTAACGGGAAAAAAAAGTGTACAATAATTTAATACTTCTGACATCAACCAATCATCTATTATCTCTGTTGTTTAAACTCTTCCTTTCCCTACCCTTTCTTACACCACAGTCAGCAGAAAGGACAAAAACAGAGAAGAGGAAAAAGGAAACAAGATGGCAGAGAGGTCTCAGGGCAGGAAACTGCACTGTGATTAGAAGAAAAGGATGGAATTACAAAGGGAAAAGTATCAAAGTAGTAGAAGACTAACACCACAGGTAGGCCAAAATCTGAAATCAAACATATGCACTAAAAAAAAATTCAGGATTACCATTCAATTAATAAATTCCTGCGATTTTCACATTGCTCTGTTTATTACAACAGATGGAGCAAAACCTAAGAACTTTTTCATCCTATCAGTTGTCACGTCCCACAACATTTGCAGGAGATGAACTATTGAATCAACCTTGCAATCATCAACAACCTAAATCAGTCTGGTCCTGGTTTTTGACACATTAATTTAGCCCTAAAAGCCCTAAGGGACAGACAAGTCTTTTACAAATATGAGAATGGGAGAAGAAATTTTTACTGATTCAAGACAACATATTTTATTAATTCTGGTGGTCCAAGTTGATGTAGTAAAATCTACCATGTCTGAAATCAAGATGATGAAATCTAAATCATAACTTGAAGTGCATGAAACAGTTAAAAATTAGCTACCAAAAAGAATCTCTTTAATTATATCAGCAAAGAATTTTACCGTATAATGATATTACAAAAATAAAAATAAATAAATAAATAAATCTTACTGTTCTGGTTTATCCAGAAGCTTGAGTTCCTCCTCTTTTGAAGTCTGATAATATTGCTTGATTTTCTCCAGCTCATCTTTTTGTGCTCTCTGATTGAATTAACAGAAAATAATTAATTAATTAAGAACAATATAATAAATTACTAATTTACCTGTTTTCTGCAAGTAAGAATTATAGTTTTTGCTCATAAACATTTAGACTACATAAAATACTGAGGCGTAAAGATTCCTTCACTGTCTTGCAGTGCCATTTATTACCAATGACCACAAACCAGAGCATGCTTGTACAGCATAGCACTGCAAATATTACTATAAAATGCTTCACACAGTTTAGGTTGGAGAGGTAGCTCTGATATCTCTACAGTCAAGTGTAAATGCATTCCTTCACTCAAATTCAGAGTAACACAGTTCATGAATACTTATCTACAGAGCAACTTGGATAAGAACAGCAATGAACTCGCTCAAGTTAACTGCTTTAGCCACTTATATCATAAACGAGAATAATTCAGCATGGAAGCAAAAAATAGGCCTTAAGTAAGGTCAGTATTTTTCAGGCAGTTCAGGAAACAACGGTGCTGGAAGTTA
Source organism: Colius striatus (assembly GCF_028858725.1). Taxonomy (NCBI): domain Eukaryota; kingdom Metazoa; phylum Chordata; class Aves; order Coliiformes; family Coliidae; genus Colius; species Colius striatus. The sequence goes on along the minus strand of NC_084764.1, from coordinate 12,889,620 downwards.
ACCTGATTCCAAAGGCACTCCTTTCTTAATTTTCTGACATTGAAGAACTAAGACAGTAAGAGAAATAAGCATGTCAATAAGTATTTTTTTATGTTACCAATTTTGTTACTGTTGCACTCCCTAAATAATTTTAATATATAATATCTGCAGTCTAGAATGACAACAGAAAACAAAACTTTACTTATTCTGTGTCTGAAATACTGTGGTGATTAACCACAGCTTTACCCCAGGTTACTTACATTTTCATATAGTGCTTCCAGTGTTTCCAGATCTACTATAGAGTCATCAACACACAGTATAGCTGTAAGAATGTAATAAAGAATTAGATGCTAGGAAACATGCTTAAGAGTTCAGTTCTTTTTCCTGAGAGAAAACTAAAGAGATCTCACTTAGCTAAAGGACATATTTGTATCCAATTCATATTTTATTATTTTCAGCATTTTTATTTTCTGACTTTAAAGACAAGTTCTTCGTGACTCACACAAGGACTTACTGTAAACTCTGTCTCAGGAGAATATAGTTTTACTTTTCCTCTCAGTATGCTCAGCAGTCATAGCTATGACCTGCAGGTACTCAGCTGATTGCATAGATGGCAGAACAACATTAAAACAAATTACATCAGGCAATGAACAGCACACAAGGTGGAATAGGAAGGAATTGAGATGGCATTTAGATCTCCCCATGTGTATGGGAGATCAGGAAGTATGAGGCTAACAATCCTGGGGAGTAGACAGATAAACAAACTTGTAGGATTTGCAAAACTGAAAGCAAAAAAGATTGTGCTACAGATTTTTAAGGTATCTTCATAGAGTAGCTCATGCTTGAGTTGGCTTTATCCACTAGAAAACTACTCATATGACAATTCCCAGATGAATGCTTTTAAACATCACACAGAGATACTTAAAGTACATACTTCATTGATTAATTATGTCTAATTACAAAAAATAAAATTATCAAAATGTTTCCTATCTTAGTTCCAAATGTCACCATATTTGGAATATATGGCATTTGCTGTTTCCAACATCTGCAAACCCCATTACAATTTAGGTAATGTATTGAGACTATTCAAAAAACTAAATAGGAGTAGTTCATGGTGCTTTCTAATGTTCTCTAATGCTAAATTTCAGTAAGCTAAGAGATGTACAATAGAAGAAGAGTAACTTTCGATGTTTAATTTTTCTGAAACCAGCATTTTATAAAGATTTCTAATGGGACTGGACAGAATTTCTGAAGTCCTGACATGTTTAAACATTACTAGAAATCTTAATCTCAAAATAACGAAGCTTAAAGTCTCATCATTAACTCATAACTCATCATTAGCTAGTACCTGATAACTTTTAGTTTCAACTTCATTGTATTTTTCAAATGCAACTTGATTGCTTGTGATTTTAGAAGATTTTAAAAGCCCTTGCTGTGTTTGCAATCCATGTTTGAAAGAGGCAAGGCACATCTTTAAATAATTATTGAAAAGTAATAAGCTTTTGCCTCCTCTTCCACCTATCCCATGATTTTGCATTGTGAAATTAAACAGCAGGCTAGTAAATTTTCTCTGTGGCAGGCTAATTAATTTTATTAAAAGGTCCAATGACATTTAAAATGCTTTAAAATTTTGCCTGTCACTTACAATTCCATCTGTTGACATTACACCTTGGTTAGAAGTAAAGAATTATACAGAAGAAGATAACATCAGTGGAAAAAAGCAGTATCTCCAGCTACTTTTGTTCTACTGAAAAGAATCAAAAAGCTCAGGATTATAACCAAACAGAAATCCCAAACAACTGAGCTTGACAGAAATCTTTGACTATCAAGATTTGTAGACTTAATTGGAATTTTTAGTCAGAGATTTGTCATGAAAAGGGCCTGAAGATCACAAAGTGGTTTCTAATGATATATTTTCTTATCTGTGTTCCTCTATCCAACACCAGTTCTAACATTTTAGAATTGTTTTGAAGTGACATGATAAAGTAAAAAATGTTTGATAATAAAATACAGTATGATAAATGAACATATTTTAAATAGAATTAATAACAGTGTTAAGAGATATTAATATAAATTATTTTCTCTTTTGTACAAGTATGTGATTGTATAAAAGTACCAAGAAAGTATTTCCTAATTTACTTGCTATACATTCTGTCCTTCTGTTATTGGCCATGTCCATGCAGATAGGCTGCAGTGAAAAATCTAACCAAATTACTCAATCCTGTGATAACTGGACTTCTTCAGATGTTAATGTATGTAGAGATACACTTCCAAAAAGTCGGAAGTACTGCCAAAATCCACACACACTCCTTTATTTCATCTTTATGTATTCGAATATCTTTATCTTTGTCCTTATACAGTTTTAATTCAAACTGATAAAAATCTATTGCCATACACATTTGGAGAAGAAGATAAAAATGAAAACATTCAAAATTATGAAGATTGGTCAATTTTTAAAAAAGAAGCATCGATATTGAAAAATTGAAAGAAATTCACAAACGTACAGGTGTCTTAGTATTCTTCATATTCTTAAAATAAGCTGTGTGCAATACACTCACAGCTTGTTGTGTAAATTAACTTGAATTGGGGCATCTGAAAAAAAACCCATTACACTAGATCAAAGAAACTAATTAATTTACTTTTTACTTAGAGTTATAAGGAACAAAAGCTTCTTAATTTTTCTGTGAAAAACAAAACTAATTTTTAATCATATGCATAGTAACAGTATTAAAAAGAATAAGAACTCTGAAAAGTTTTTCAAAAAGCTCTTCCTGATACAGTGAATTTGACTGTGACACTTTACTGCATTAAATCGCATTGTATCAAGACTCACATAAGTGTAAGTAATATACGTGAAGTGTCATAAATCTACAAAAGAGGCTCCAAAACAATTAATAGCTATTACAATATCAATCATCATTGGTGGTTTTTACTTTTATCTTGCTTTCTAGTTAACTGTCTTCCTTACACTGTCAGTTCAGTTAGAATATTTCACCTACACCTCACAATATACCGAAAGGAAGTAGACTCATGCTGTGAAAAGCTGGTAATTTTATTGGGTTCCTCTACCTTTAAAAAATCTGTTACTTGGCCAAGTCTGGTTTCTGAGATCCTTTTTTGCAGGGAAATTGAGGCAAACATTTTTATGTGGCCTATGGTGTCTGCTCACAACAAGAAGAATTTATATACACAAGGATCATTAGTGCAGGGTTGCACCCATTAGGATATAATAACCGTCAGCTACGACAAAAAACAGATCAGCATTACGCATTCAACCTAACAGGCATACATAAAAATACTTACCAACTATATTTCACATACTCAAAGGATTGCTTCAAATAGAAACTTGTACCAAAGTTTTTTAACAGACTCACTTTTAAAAAATGAATCTGTGAAAAACATTCCCTACTGCACAGATTTTTCACATACTGTTTTATCACTTCAAAAATGTAAACCAAAGAAAAGCTGAGAATTTAAAGCCTACTGTCTACAGTCTGCATACAACAGTAGAACTTTAGACATTAAATATGACAAAAGATACTTTCCTCTTAACCAGCTTAAATACCAACTGTCTTAAGGCTGACTCTGAAACATAGCCTCAGTCTTGCTAAACACATTTTGGCTAAATCAGGATTTAACTCCTGCTGACAGAGCTTACATATACACAACAGTATCAAACCACTTAATGTGACAAACTATGAAATATGAAGAAAGCACCTTAACTGCTCCCTAATGATAAAACAGAAAAATGTAATTCAAATAAAAAGAACTTGCCAAAGGTACATTTATTTGAACTGGAAGTACTTAACTGCTTTGTGTAGTACATTCTGCTGAGTAAGGCTTGATTTCACAGAATTATGCAGCCAGTAGGGAATTTAAATTAAATTGTGACTGATACAGTCAATTAAGAAACGATTGTTTAATTCAAATTCCAAATTGGCAAAACTGCCTAAAATATCCAAATCACTCTGGTTTTCTTCTGATAAACTGATGTGTTCTAAACTTAAAGATTTTCTCCAGTATTTAACTATCATGCAACACAAAAACCATTAAAATATACATTACAAAGAAGCATACTGTGCACAATGTAGTTTTAGAAAACTAAGAAAGCTCAACTCATGAGCAAAAGGCTCTGTCACTAACGTTAACCTGCCTACCTTGGGCTGGATGCCCAAGGCAGACTCACTAAACCAGATGTGTTGAATTTTACAGAATAAAGAGAGTATCTTTTAGGGAAAATTGTTTCCCAACTTCTGAGATGGGTATGCAGCTATCTCTATACTTCATACATAGTATACAGTATATATAGAATGCACACATGTAATATTCTGAGTAGATGAGGTGACACAACTTTGGAACAATAGTTTTTAAACCTTTATAATCTATATTTCCATCCTGTGAAATAATTCAGTTGAAATCCCAATAAAACCCTTTTCACATAGCACAAGTAAGAAATAGATTTGACATATCTAGCTTTTTGCAGAAGTACTTCTAAAATATAATAGAGAAAGGAACTTTGAAACTATATGTGCTTCATGATACAGTTAAAACAAAATTTGAGATTCAGAAATTCTGAGCACACTAAGGTTTGCAGATTAGAATAGCTTTGGAATAGCTGTCCATATAGGTATAAAACATAGTCTTTCAGATGCTAAGAAAAGTGCCTGGTTAACAATGATACTGTTCTCAAAAGTTTAGATGTGCCATAAACCACAAATTGCACTAAGAAAAGGCAACCTATTTATATAGCTTCTATGGCCTTTCATTAGAAGAAGACCACATAGAAATCCCAGAATGAAAGAGACATAGAATTAGAATGGTGATTGGACTGATCAATAGTGATTGGTCTGAGTGGGTTAATCTGCTGTTCACATTCTTCCAATTATATACCTCAATAAGTTGACAACGGAGGGTAAATCACAGTTGGAGAAAATCAAATACTTTTCAACTGTTTGATTGACATTGCACAATAGTATAGTAACTATTTTAGCATTCTTTCTAGAAAGTTAGTCCTATAATGTCATGAAGAAAAACTGATGCAGAGTGGCATGATAGTTATTAGCATTGCTTGCCATAAGAATATTATTACTGGGACACTATAATAAAATTGTATTTCATATTTGAGGAACAACCACAGAAAAACCAATAATGAAAGTGAATCTACAAAAGCTGATGGCATGACCTAGGCATTTTAACAAAATCCATTCTAATGCATTCCATCTAAGTATGAACAAATAGATTTCTCAAATATTTTCAAAGTTTTATGTGCCTGCACATAGATAATTTACATAGTTGATGGACACAAGAACGTTTCCAATGCACAATGAACACACCAGGTCCCCATAGAGGCTATTACAGGTTGGCCAGTGATACTCTGATTTAATAAATGGAGTCTCAGACTTTATATTTAATTCCACTGGAAATAGTCTCAATTACAAGGATCAGCATTACATTTTCCCCTGTACCACACAGCTAAGTATTGTCAGTGTTGCAGTGCTACGGTGTTAAACTTCTGCCTTGGTAATTATATTAGTAAAGCCTGCAACTGTTCTGCATGAAGTAATATAGCACTTTATTGCCACGAAGAGCGCATCTTGTGTCATCTACTGTATCCCACAGATTTGGGTGAGACCATCTAGTTAATGCATCCTGATGGAAATTTTTCCACCAATGTACAGAAGCAGAACTCCTGGTGCCTCACAATTTTAGTCTCAACAGGCAGGTACTACAGAGGTAGGAAGGAATTTGGGAGAATTACTCTTTTGGACATAGGCATCTACATTTTACCCTCATCTCATCATCTCATTTTCTGTAGCTAAAATTAGTTTGGGTTTTTTTCCCATCTGGGCTGCTCAACAGTTTTGCCAGTTTACTCTTGAATAAAGATGTCAGTAGCTCATTGGAAGCTGGCACAGATGATGTACTCTACAGAAAAGAGAATTTTTATACTGCTGTTGCTAGCTACTATATTTGGAACTGCCTGAATGACTGGAATGTTGCCCTGTACAAAGTTGGGATCTGTGTCCACATAGGGTCTTCATAATACAATTATAATCAATATTTCCCATTAGAAACGGAACTGAAACACCTCACTTTGGAGAGAGTTGTAATATTTCAACAACAAAGCCACACAAGTAGTCTTGAGACAGAAATTTGTCTGTCATGTTGCAATATTTTAGCTGAACAATGACAGGAAAAGACAGAAGTTTAGTGGTATCAATTGGAGACAATTTCTCTAAGCGTGTAATGTGAAAGCATGTTCTTACCTAGCAGGTGATCTCCATTATTCCTCATCTCCTCTTTATAAGTTTTTGGAAAAAATGCAGACAAGCAGCCTTGAAAATAATCTCAAACCTCTGCATAATTAGATTATTGATATTTGATTTTTAACTATAAACACAGATCCTGTGTAGCAGACTGAGACAGATTTTCTATCTGGTTCTTCTGCTCAGTCAATGAATATTATTAATAGTGGTCTAATCAGAAATTGTATTCCCCCTTCAGTACCAGATTCCTCAATATAACTTGTGAGTGTTCTCAGAACATTAGAGCACCCAAGATTTCTCCTCCTCTCCCACCTAACAGAAAGCTGAGTTTTAGGGCAGGTGCAGTATGGCAATGCTAACTTTCCCCCCGCACTGTGTAATACTAACACTAAACAAAATAATTATTTAGCTTTACAATGTCTTGTCCCTAGACTGTACTCAGATATAACAAGAATTTAAACTTATCTGCAAATGGTGAGCTTCACACTCTAAAACAAATGTATGTGATTCCCTATAAAAAATGTGGCAGTTGATTCATTATCAAATGCAAACTAGAACATCTGGCTGCCATATATGGTCACTTGCTTGTTTTGCATTGCTGAGCTATCTACAAAATATGCTGTGAAGCTATTTAATTTGAGAGAGTAATCCTATAGATAGAGAAATCTCACACTATTTTAAATAAAGATGCAATCTTTCTTGTGGTTACTCTTGTTTTGCATTCTTTACAATTTTGCATACACATATATATGCATAGGACAGTCATGTCTGTATTTCTGCAACTGCTACTTGAGGTAAAGTAACCAGTACACAGTACATAGAGAGTGAATTCATTTGTACACGGCTTCTCAAAAAACATGGTCAGAAAAACTTGAAATAAAACTAGATATTTTTTCATTTCAACTTTCTTTTGCTTCAAGTTTTTTTGTTCTCTGTTGCAAGTTGCCAAAGACCATTCACTTTTCTCTTCTCTATCTTTCACATACCGAATTATGCAAAGGAAATTGGCTTTAACAAAAGGGATGAGCGCTTCATTTTCATGTTTCTTAGAGGTATCTCTTTATAGCTTCATTAAGTAAAACGTCTTAGAAATGTATTACCCAATGATCATATGCGTTAGGTGTTGTCATGAGCTGTTTAGGTTATTTTGATTTTTTTCATCCTGTACATTGACTATAGTGGTTTTCAAAGAATTTGTATGTTTATAGGCAGGATTGGACAGAGATTTAAATTAAACAAAATTCTGGGGGATAATCACACACTAAAAAAGAACCAAGAATAATTATACTGTTTTCTTCATTTTGGTACGGATTTCTAAAGATTCTCTCTACAGAACAGATGTTTTCCCTGAAACTGGTGATATGTTTTTCTTTTTTCCATAGATAGTGTCTGGACACAGATCTTGATGAGAGTTATTCATCCTGCTTTGTAATATACTTTAAAAGAAAGTTCTACTAATAGTATTCTCAAATCTCATTTGTAACTTCCAGCTGTTTCCATAAGCAAGAGACAGCATATCATTTCGTTGACTTGAGCAACACATGTGGTGACAGGCCAGTCATTTTCTACCTCAGAACAGAGAGGGTGATGAGTTATAAACTTTCCTGCACTGACAGCACTTGTTTTGGCGTCTCTCTTCTACCAATACTCTTAATTTTCATTAAACTTGTAGGAGTACATTAGCTATGTCTGCAACTGCAAGCAGTGAAGTCTAGAAACAAATTTGTAGACAGCAACAGCTGGTATTGAGGATCCAATGTTCACACCATGCATATTTCAAGGAGTTTTAGCCATTTCCCATACGATCCTGTGGAATTTAAAGCCAGATATAAGTGGAGACTGCTGCTGTGCTCCTAGAGCACATCTGCTCCTTTAAGCTAATTCTGAAGGACATTTGTCCATTGAGACTGTTCTGCATTGCTCTGCAGAACAGTCAGACAGTCCCTATGCAGACAACAGCAAATGACTGAAAAATAAATGGATAGAGAGATGTTCTATTTCAATAGAACATCATAGTGTGGAAAGCAAAAAGTCATGAAAAAACATCACTGAAGATACTTAATACTGCTGTTGAATACCTTTCCTACCTTTTATAACACAGCTGCTGTCCTATCCTGTGCTACTGTAATTCCTGACAGCAAATTATTCAGAACTTTAGTAATAGCTTTTTTTCCATCTCTTTCTGATAACTTTCATACAATACTGGCAGGCATAAAGTTATTCCTTCTATTCGTTGTTTCCCTCCATTCCAACAAACATCTGTAAGCCCTTGTGCTTTTTAAGTGCTAGATGCTCAAAGGCTCTTCTGAAATTAATAATAATCAATGCCAGCAGCATCTCAGCACTCTACCCAGTATTTGCATGTGATGGAGGGAAAACAATAGCAAAAAGGAGACATCAACTTGAATTCTTCCAGCAGTTGTTTTAAATAGTATTTTCCTTTTTTTTTTTTTTAATGTGAAAAAGAAATAAACAATATCCTTAAACAATATCTTTTAAAATCCAGAACATAAGCAGAATCTGAATTACTCATGTTCTGAAAAATCTGTATTTCTCTACAGTTGTACTGGCAAACTCAGCTAATTTGTAACAGTAATGGAATTTATACAGAATGGCCCTATGCTTTGAAAAATGCCATTGGGTAACCACCTTTCTGGTTACCGCATGGTAGCTGCATCAATTTGAAATGTGCTTTTTATACTGTTAAGGAAGCAAAATTTAAACATTCAACAAATATTGACCACAGGATTTGAAGCCCAAAAGATTTATATAAAACCTTTCCATTTCTACCAGTAGAGGACTTGTTTAAGAAAAAGGAAAGAACTGTAGGGGAGGGATATTAAATAATTTTGATAAAACATTGCATGAAAGTGCTATGTGAACTGAAACAGTACCAAAGGAGTTGTATGTAAATTCAATTCTGATTGTTTAGGTGAAACTTTTACATATACTGGAATATATCTGAAGAATTATTCTTCTGTTGTCTTGAAGAGGACTACATCCAAACATATTCTGTAACGTAAGAAGGGAGTGTGAGAAAATATCCATGCAAATATGATACATTAAGTGTAGAAAACATTACCTTGTTGAATATCCTTCATCTCCAGGTGCAAACTGGATATTAAAATTCCTACAGTTTGTGACCGTTTTCCATCCAACAATTTGATAATCTAGAAAGATGACGTAAAATTAGTAGAGACCAAATGAACTCTACAAAGGATGCATTCACGTTAATGACAGAAGCTAATTAGTTAATTGAATTCAATGTCTTTCCAAATATCAAACTTTTTTATTAACTAAATGTGGTACAAAGACCTTCATCTTCTTTCTATGCTCTGCCCCTGAACATGTGTCTGATAAATATAAGCTTCAGTTCTCTCCAGATTTAATAAAGAACATCATGTGTTATTTGTAGGATGCTACTAAGAAGGAAAAAAAGGACACATTAAATATTTAGTCTGTAATATGCTTCCCCCCCCCCTTCTTAGGGTAATCAGGGCAGAACTATTTAAGACACTCTGAGTACATCACAAGTATCTTAGTTTATCTGCTAATTTATATTTCAGTGTGAACACATTGAAGTCTATCTTTTTTTTTGAAAACAGATCCATTTCTGACCAAGAAGAATTGGAAAATTGTCATCTTATGCTATCACAACACTATTTGTTGAAAAGTAGGTGCTCCTGAAAGGATCTATTTCATTCTTGTCTGAATGTGCTCCTTGCACATCCTTGACACTTCATGAAGATTTGAGGATTTTGTTCACATTGTGGGTAACAGATAATTGTAGTAAAATACATTGACAATTCAGATTGTAATATTTTCAGATGATGGTGGGGGAATTGGGCAGAGAAGAAGAGAAAGGATGAAGGGAAAGCTTAAGGAAACCATTTTGGTTGTTTGAAATCAGTGATATTGATGTGGATTGGTCTGTAAACAAAGAATTAAAAAGTAAACAATCAGAATTTAAGAAGTGCATCCCAGATGTTAAAAATGGCAAATCCAAACTTTCCACAATGTTTAGACTGCTGGTATTTGTGATTTTGAATTATGTCATAAGGAAGATAGGACAGCAGCACTTTGTAAAACGCAATACAGACACAAGTTCTTCAAAATAAGAAAATCACAAATCTAAGCAATTGGCTTACTTCATACTGTTGATGAACAAATTCTATCAAAATACTAACTAATGTGTAAAATTAAAAGCAATAGCTAAGTTTTCCCAACGTTTCTATTTCTAGTATCAATGCAATATTTCTCTATATATCCAAATTATAACTGAATGACATCTCCACTTGGATACTTAATAATACCTAAAACTTTCAGTATTGTTATCTCTTATCCACGTAACATTTGTATAGGTGCTCACATTACAGATATTTAACTAAAAATTTTTACTAACTCATACAAATAATTGTTACTTATATTTCTTAAGATTTAGGAATATTTAACTGTGCAACTACCTAGTTATTCATCTATAGAAAATGGATTCATAATTGAAAACCTACAGGAAAAAGAGAAATGATAGTGACATTTTCACCTGAAAATGCAGTTAGTTCTTTATTTGTAGAGTACTAAATTTGGACATGCTGCCTCCAAAGAAGATCTGACACATGTTTTATGCCACTTTGGTAGGACTCAACATTTAATGAACTTATATTAAAGTAGATATTGCAAATTTTCTGCCAAAATTGAAAATAAAATCTATCCTGTGAGGTTTTTTCAGCCTGTATGTACAACCCATATGTTGGACACTAAAAAATTAAATGTGCTTACTTCGAATCAGAAATAATTCAGCTCTTTATCTCCTGAGTACACAAGCAAAAAAGATGATTTGGCTACAAATTACCAGAAATGAATACTTTGTAAGCATCACATCCTGTTAACCTATTTTTTTCAGAGCAAATGTAACTGTTCGGTTTATTATGGTCATTTCTGAAGCTTTACACGAAGTCCTCAGCACATTAACTTCTTACAGGGATAATTACAGGCTTGAGTAGTATGCAATTTGTACAGCATTCACTGACCTCCAAGTTGACCTTGTTCAGGGGCAAATTCGTACGTTGTCATAAACCACATTAGACATGTCTAGTTTAAGCAAACCTTTCCAGACTATAGCCGTTGTAGACAATATGACATTTGAATTCATTCTATTAAACTATTCTTAAGTGCTAATGCATTTTCCAGATATGATCAAACTAGCTCACATTGCTAAGTATGTTTTAAAAAGGCCACCTAACTGTATGTTCACATGCATTTTAGACAAATGTACACATGGTCACAATTACCAGGCATCAAACTAGACTCAGACTACCTGAAATAGCTTCAACCAACTGAAATTTGTAACTGAAGGCTAATATTTTATTCATTAGAGCAAAAAATAGAGGAACAAGGCTACAAAATAGCTTAAATTGGGCCTAAAACTACTCTAAAAACACAACTGTAAAGCTAAGTATTACATTGGACTTTTGTAATAGACTTTTAGAACCAATATGTAACTTGAAAGATTTTGCAACAAAAAGATATAATCAATAGTAAATAAGAGAATATATTTTTAGAGTTACTCAATTTGCCCTAAACTATGGTTATTTTGGGAAAACCACTGACAGGGAATCAAATATGTGTGTGAATATCAAATGGAAAGGAGACACAAAAAAAATCAGTACTTTTCCAGGTCATAAAATCCATGAATACATTCAGAAATTATTTTTTCATCCCCATTAAAAGATGGTTCTCTAATGTACCCAGAAATGTATTTCATTAAATATTATACAACAGACTTCACTGTTTTGTCTAACTGTAATGTCTACATTCTGTCCAGGACACTTACTGGTGCTGAAATCTGAACAGTTTCAGTTTACTTTAGTGATTAAAGGCTAAATCCTTCCTCCTGCTGATGCATGGATTCTTTCCATAATATTTAAATTTATTGAGAGAAACCATAAACTAAAAAGCTGTCCTGTATATCACAGTGTTTCTTTCCATTCCCACTCATTAACTTTTATGGTGAATTCAACAGCCTGGACCCATAAGTAGCCTGCTGAAACCCCATTCAAATAGAGGAAGAATATCCTGCACAACAAGCCTTTAAGTATGCCCTTCAAGTCATTCTACATAAACACTCCAAGAGTTACCAATGAAATTTCAGAAGGTTAAGACTAGACATTCTCTTTTCTTTTCCTGTTCAAAGGAGAGACAATTTTAACTATTTCATTGAACATGGATGAGCCATAGCTTTATATTTTACATATATTTAAAAATATATGTAAATATATATTTTAGAAAGCATGTAATTCTATTTGCAATTCTATTGGATGAAAAAAAAAAATCCAAGCACGATTTTTAGCCTTTTTGTATGGAATAAGCAGACAGCAATTTCTAGGGATAAAATAGGAGGTAAGAAATGAGCTAATAAATAAGTTATTTCATGATCTTTATTCCTATGAAAGTTGTAAAAACAAAACAAAGCCAGAAATTGGTGTTTATCCTCTAGGGATACTTTCTATATTGTACATGACTGCAGAGATTTGTGGTAAACAAAGAATCATAGAATCATAGAACAGAATGGTAGGGGTTAGACATCATTTAGTCCAATGTCCCTGTAGAAGCAGGTCCACTTAGGTCAGGTTGCACAGGAACATGTCCAAGCGGGTCTTGAAGATCTCCAAGGAAAGAAACTCCACAATAGTTTTTTCTTATGTTTAAATAGAACTTTTTGTGTTCCAGTGTAGTGGGTCTGGGACGGTAGTGATTTTCCACAGCAGCTCCTGCAGTGCTGTGCTGACTGTTGATATCAATATTATGACTACCGCTTGCACAACATCAGGGCTGTCCCTCCAGCATTCCTTCCCCCACCTTCACCAATAGCTGTGAGTGGGCATGATCTTGGGAGGGACTATGGCCAGGACAGCTGACCCAGGCTGACCAAGGAGATATTCCATACCATATGACGTCAGCTCAGTAATATAAACTGGGGGAGAGGAGCAGGAAGGGGAGGCGAGATTCATTTCTGGCCTTCCCAAAACAACTGCTACGCGTACTGAAGCCCTGCTTCTCGGGAGGTGGCTGGACATCGCTGCTGATGGGAAGTAGAGAGTAACAGCTTATCTGCTTTTGCTTTGCTTCCCGTGCTCGCGGCTTTGCTGCTTATTTATTAAACTGCTTTTATCTCAACCCACGAGACTCCCATCTTATTTTCTCCCCTTCCCTGGCTTGCTGAGGAGGTGGGGGATAAAGCGGTGTGGTGGGCACCTGGCATCCAGCCAGGCTCAAACTACCACATCCAGCTTCATCCCATTACCCCTTGTCCTGTCGCTAGATATAATAGAAAAAAAAGGGATGTCTCTACCTCCTGACATCCAACATTTAGGTACTTATAAATATGAGATCCCCCCTGAGTCTCCCCTTTTATAGACTAAACCTCCCCAGTTCCTGCAGCCTTTCCTCATAAGGAAGATGCTCCAGCCACCTGACTATCTTGGTGGCCCTGCATTGGACTCTCTCAAGAAGTTCCCTGTCTTCCTTCTGGGCCAGGGAGCCCAGAACTGGACACAGTACTCCAGATGAGGCCTCAGCAGGGCAGAGAAGGGAAGCAGAAGCTCCCTCGACCCACTGGTCACACTCTTCTTGATGCATCCCAGGATGCCACTGGCCTTCTTATCTATGAGGGCACACTGCTGACTCATGGTTAGTTTAATGTCAATTGGGACTCCCAGGTCTCTCTCTGCAGATGTGGAACTCATTCTTCTCAATACAGCAAAATAAAAAGAAAGTGAGAGTGTCTTGGAAGAGTGCGCACTAGCATTTACTTCTTCTACTCATGTTAGACACTGTTTGTTATCTTAGGCAGATAACTGAAGAGAGTTATTATGCTTCAGCCCCGCAAGGCTTCCAACATTTTCTTCAGTATCTGCCCTTCTTGCAGAAATACAAAATTTGTTAATTGTAATTCCTCATTTAGTTAGTTAGATAAAAAACTTGCTGACAGATGTATCCCTTTCAGTTAAAAAAGAGCAATTCACTCAAAATATTGACACTCTTCTTAGATGAGACCACATGTTAATAATTATGTGAAGTCTGTTAGAGATAATAGACAACAGAAAAGTCATTATCTTTAATGTCCTCCTGCATCTTTGAAATGATAATCATTGCTCTAAAGGGCCAAAAATGATTGATGAACTTTTATTTGGAGCATACACCTGACACAAATTACTTGACATTTACTCTTTTTTTTTAATAAGATGAAGACAGAGTGGGATCATAAACATCCAACTACCAACTACCGTGTTTCTTGAAAAAGTATAGAAAATATTTAAGCTCAAATATATTGAAAAAACTAATGCAACTTCAAAATATATGTAAGTACATCAATGGAGATACAGATGCACATGGAATAAATCACAGTAAAGAAATTTTCTTTTCTAAATTATCTCTTTTTCAGGCTTATAGAGTATAATAGCTTAATACGTAATGAATCATGATTTTTATTATTTATATATGTCTTAATTCTCTTTTTCTTCTATTATATATTACAAGAAGAAATTTTGGTTCTGAAAATTTAAAAGGAAAAGAAGAACCCATGGCTTGAAAACAATTATTTATGTGTTTATCAGCTTGAAAACTTTCATGGATATGTACAAACAAGAAATGTTACCAGTTTAGAACAAATAAAAGCAAAGCACTTTGCATGGAAAACTTCAGTCCTTCATCTGACATGCAAACATCTAGACAAGACTTTCAGAGTATAGGAAAGATGTCAGATTCTTCAAATTATATTCCAACCTACTGAAAGCTGAGCTTTTTCTAAAAAAAAAAAAAAAAACCCAAACAAAAAGGTGGGTTTTATTGGGTTGGGTTTTAGTTTTTGGAGATTTCATTTTTTTTCCAAAAAAACAGGTTAGAACTTTAACAGGCTAATTCTTTTCAGTTTCCATTGCTTCCATTGCTTTCCATTGCATTCTTTCAGTTTCCATTGCTTCCATTTGCATCTGTGGGCCTTAACAGTACTATACTGGATCTACTTAAATTTAAATATTTTTGGTATATAAAACTTTATAGTTGAAGTCTAGTTACAATTTCACAAATACAACCTACAGTATGTTCAGATTTTTTTTAAACAAACCATACGTTCCTAGACAAATGCTTTAATGCTAGTTAGTGCCTAATACAATAGATGTAGAAATCATGTGTTGAGAATGACACAACTGAAGTATAAGCATAAGAAAATACAGAAGTGATGATCAAAACAGTCTAGATTAACAGTTGCAGTTTCACATGCATGACAGTGACACTTTTAAAATAAGAGTTAAAAACAGAAGTAATATACAAAAGGCATTTAAAGTCTAAATGTCCAATAGAAACAATACTTAAATTGAAGTTATGTAGTAAACCTGGTGGCTTTATCCCTTTTTCTTTTTTGTTTCCATGAAATTGTAACTTTAAAGTAATTTTAAAGTGGGACCAAATATGTGCATTTGAAAAAGCTTAACTAAAGACACTTTATATGGCATAAATACTTTTACATCCAATGTGTATTGCCAAGCTGCATTACACCAGTAACTGACGTATTTAGATTAAGCTAACTGAATTAGCCAAACCAGAGAGAAATTTATTTGGTCCATTTTCAGATAGCAATGGACTTCTTTGTTTTTGTCCAGTAACCTCAACTTTGCCTGCTACAAATTCAACAATTTAGGAACTATGCAAAAAAATAAATCCCACCCCTTCAAAACATTACTTCTCCATCTAGAGTCTCTGGGAAAGTTAGGATGTAAGCAACAGTCTCTTTTCAAATTCACAGATATTACATCCAAAAAATCACTTATGTAAGATCATAATGCTTTTAGTCGTATACTTCAAAAGCATTCTTATAAGAGAAAAATTATATTTAATTCTTTCCTATATTGCACACTATTTTGCTCCCATATTGAGACATGACTAATATATTCATCTAAACAGTAAATTCTCACCATCCAGAAAGGACAAATTCTACTCTCAAGACATGATACTTAAAAAACTAGAATATTTATTTTTATCTTTAACTACATAATACTGTAGAACTTCTATTTACAAGATTGCATATATGTAGAGCAGATAAATGCACAAAAAAAAAAGGTTTCCTGAAATATTTCAGAGTATGTCGAGTTGGGAAAAATATAAGAGGTTCTTCCAAACCTGCTGAATTTTCCAAATGAATACATGATCAAAGAAGTGAGAGCAGTCA
Source organism: Colius striatus (assembly GCF_028858725.1). Classification (NCBI taxonomy): domain Eukaryota; kingdom Metazoa; phylum Chordata; class Aves; order Coliiformes; family Coliidae; genus Colius; species Colius striatus. The sequence goes on along the minus strand of NC_084764.1, from coordinate 12,873,153 downwards.
TACACTTTACAGAACTTCTAAACTGAGACAAGCATTACCATAACATACTTCAAGAATACATGAGTGTAACAGAAAGATACATCTGACTTTCATTTACCTATATTGTTTTTACATTTTATCAATATTAATAGAATTTACTATATTCATCCAAAATAATGTATGACTAAAAAGAAATAAAATTATCCCCTATGCACTTAGATTTAGATGATATTATCTTATATTACATATAATTATATAATATTATATTATATATTATATACTAAAATAGACTATATAATATATAATATTATGTATGTGGTGGCTAAAAGTTATATTACCATTGCTGCTGGAAGGTTCTTAACTTGCCTTCCTTTTTTTCCCAACATATTTCTCATACTCTTTTATTTTTTAATACCTACATTTCAAATTCAACGAAATTCATCCTCATGTCAGGATGATGGTCCCTAGAAACTAGTCTAACTCAATTATTAAGCCATTTTCTGGCAGCCATGAAAGCAATGAATTTGAGAATCATAAAAGTGCTTCCACTCCAGAAAAAGAGAGTAGCCAGCTGTTTCCATCCATAGGGCAATGAACGGAAAGTGGGCTTAATGTCTTTTAAGTGAGTAACACAAATGTTGGAAAGGCATTCGTCTTCCAAAAAATTTCTGCACTTCAATACAACATCAACTGTATGTGCATAATGCCAAACAAACTTTCTTAAAGATGTTACAAGACAAATAAAATTTTCCTAGCCAAAGTTGTTCTGTGTTCCTTTGGGATCTCACTCTTAGAAAGCTTTTAAAAATTTTTCTTTGCAGCAGCGGCACGCTCTTGACGACACTGTGTTTCTCAATAAACTTTCTGTTTCCTAGACTAAACAATCCTAATAATTAATTTATTTTCTCAGTTACTACGTTTACGTTTTTCATTATTCTCATTCTCTTTACAGTTAATAAATATTTTTAATGAAGGATTGTAGCACTTAAATCTAGATGCAGTTCTTAACTGAGACATGGCGGAGTACATTGTCTTGCAAATGATATTTCTATTGATCTAAAAGAGTTTTGTTTCCCTTTTAGTAGTATCATGATTTGAAACTTCATGTTCCTCTTGTGAGCCATTATAGTATGAAGATCCTTTTTCCTAACCTATTACCTAGTTAGCCAGTTGTACTCAATCTTATTTTTAGGCAGCTGAGTATTCTTAAATATATTAATCTTGTGGTTAATTCTATCAGCTTTGTGCCTATTCTTGTATTTCAGATCACAGTTCTAATCTGAAAAGCTCTTGTTCAGAAACGGATCTCAAGGTGTCAGAAAAGAACCTGGAGGTGTTAATCAACAGTCATCTGAACACGAGCCAGCAGTGTGCCCAGGTGTCTGAGAAGGCCAAAGGCATCCTGACTTGCATCAGAAATAGGACCAAGGAAGTGATTTTCCCGCTGTACTTGGCGTTGGTGAGGCTGCATCTTGAATACTGTGTTCAGTTTTGGGCTGCTCATTACAAGAAAGACATTGAGGTACTGGAGTGCATCCAGAGACAGACAATGAAGCTGGGGAAGTGTCTGGAGTCTGATCGGGAGCAGCTGAGGGAGCTGGATTTATTTATTTAGCCTGGAGAAAAGGATACTGAGAGGAGACATGATCACTCTCTGCAACTACCTGAAAGGAGGTTATATTAAGCTAGGGGTTAGTCTCCTCTCTCCAGTAATGAATGATAGAACAAGAGGAAATGGGCTCAAGTTACTCCAGGGAAGGTTTAGATTCAACATTATGAAGAACTTTCTCACCAAGACAGTTGTAAAGCATTGGAACAGGCTGCCGATGGAGGTGGCGGAGTCACCATCCCTGGAGATATTTAAAAGATGCATAGATGCAGAGCTGAGTGACGTAGTTTAGTGATGTGGTGTGCTTGGCAGTATTAGCTTAGTTGTCAGACTTGATGATTTTAAAAGTCTTTTCCAACCACATGAATCTATGAGTCAATGAAAGCTTTCTAAAGAGTCTACTCCAGTGCATTTGAAGCTTCGCTTCAAATAGCGGTGTCTGCAGAGTTAATATTCCATTATCCATGTTATAATTGAATTCTCACAGAATGTATTCTCCTATTTTGATACTGAGTATAATTGTATTTTCTATTAGAATTATTTTTTCATAAATTACTTATTCTAAGTAAATTATATATATTATTATAAATATTTATGAATATAAATACATATATGGATATAAATATGTACTCAGAAATTTCCCTTCTGAGCAGAACTTAACAAATGGTACTGGAAAATAGATCATTCATTCCCTTAACTTAGGATAAGATTTAGATATTTCTGGCTGAAAACAGTAGGTGTTGATTAAGTATCATCAAATAATTCTTTCTGAAGGACCTAAATTAATGCAATATGAAAAGAGATTTTGGGAGGGCATAAAAAATATAAGCCAATGAGACTTACAGATACAGCTGAGCAGTAGATGAAGCATTACTCAAGTAAAAGATGTCAAAATATTTATCACAGAGGTGTTCATGGCAACTTAAATCTACCATTTGAGGGACTGCAACAATTAATCATTTCAGGTACTTAAAAATGCCAGCATGCCCCCATCCTTGCCCTATTTTTCACTTTTTGCATCACATGAGTTTGAATGTTATAATTTTTTATAAATTCTGTAGCCTTATTCACACTTCTCATTAACTATTGCGCTAAGACACAATACAGAAAGTTTATGGACAAAGATGTTTGAAAAGGTCTGATTGCACTGGCATGTATCAATATTTCCTGTTATACGTACTATAAAATTAACACAGGTAAACAGCACAGCTAACATGAAAAGTGCCCTCTTGTGGTTCTAAGCAGAAAAACTCGAACAGATTTACAATACTGTACATATTTAAATGAATTTCTAATATATAAACATATTGTTTTAGGACAAGAGTATCCTTTATTACTCAGCCTAGGATTTTTCCTGCAGTAAACACTACTAATATCATTTCTTCATCCCATCTGCTCATGGTAATTGACAAGTACAAGCTCTCTCTGTAACAGACCATGTCTGATGTAGACAATATCTGCACTATGGTAATGACATAGCTACTGAATAAACTTTTGGCCATTAAAGACATGATTGTCCTGTCCCTCCCTGATACAGATCTTTAGCTACATCAGAAAAACAGGTTTTTGGCATTCTTTGTTCAAAACATCTAACCATCCTATCTTGCTTTATACTTTATTTTTTTACAGTAAAATTAACCTCAGTGGAAGAAAGGTTGATTAGAGTAATTTTATTACAGCTATAAATAAGATCAACGATGGATGTTGTCTGAAATATTAACACTTTTAGATATCTATTAGAACTTTCATTCAGTTCTCTCTCACAACACTTTTTCTACCTCACTGGTATGTGTAACTTCATTTTAAAAGGCAAAAAAATCTTCCAAGGTAAATAATAACCCTGCATTTTCAAGCAAGAGTTGAAGCAGCTATCCATCTATTTTTCTTTAAAGTGAGATATACAAGCTAATCTATTATCCATTCCTTTAACATTAAATAAAATGTGTATTTGCTTAAAATGTGAAACTAAACAGTGACATACAGAAAACAAAGAAACAATAAATACCTTTTTGGCCTTGGTTTTTTTTTCATATGTGTCTGATAATGGTTTTCTTTTTTCCTGAGTGGTATCTTTGGAAAATAAATATTCAAACTCAGTAGTATCAAGTATATCAGGTTCTTCTAGTGATTCCCATAATGTTGGCATAGCAGTTTTCCTAGAAAAGGAAAAGCAATAATAAACTTTCCAATAAACATTTATGAAAATCCATAACAGATGAAAATCCATAATACACTAAAAACTCACAGCAACATGCATTGCTGCTACACAAGCAGCATTCCTTCCCTGTACCTTACTTTTTTAAGGAGTCAAAAGGTTTTGCAGAAGGCTGTACCAAAAATTTTAGCTATTTACTATCCATCCATGCCTTTTTCATTATCAAAATGCATGATTTGTATTGTATATTTGTGGTACAACAAACAAATATGACAACTATGGCTTGTGCAAATACATTTTGAGACAATTTTGCCACTTCAACTGGGAGCTGAATTGGGAGGATCTCAGCAGTCGCACTTTTTATTTTTGAGAAATTTCCAATACTGTGTTTTGCACACAGTAAGGAACAAACTTTTTTCAGGTGTATTCTAAGAACATTTGAGGTCATTTGTACATGACTTGATTCACTTAATATTAGCTGCAGATATTGTATCCTCATATTTATATGGCCTGTAATTTAAAAAACTAACCAGTATTCTGCTCCATTTAATCAGCTCTAAATTTTAAACATGGATTGTCTGTCCCTCTTTTCTTGCCTTCCAAGAGCAGATTTCGTTTTGGAACTTGTTTACTCTTCTCAATTTATCTGGATCTGGGGAAAATACTATGTAGTGTTGCAAATATGGTACCTCAATTCTGAATATCAGTACTTCAGGAAAATAAGTGGGACAGAACTTTGGAGTGCTCATGTGTGTCCCTCAGCAGAAAGTGGGTCTGTTTTTCCCAGCAGATGTCACTAAAGAGCAGGGAAATTATTTGCAATAAAAGAAAGGGATGAAGACTCCCATAAAGTACAAATGGTTGATGTCACTAAATACACTTTTATTAGATTTAATATGCAGAAAAAAGAAATAATTAAGAATTTAAGGTGGACCAAGATCAATGTGTTTTTGTTGGTTTTTTTTTTTTTTCAAATTTAGAGGTTTTTTTCTACATGATACACAACTTTGTTTTTCCTGCCATGAATGCTTAAAGAACTCTCATCTTTCCTTTAGTATCCATGCAGTATATCCTATGTTATAGGACATTCTTACAGCTCCATGGCTTCACTCTCCCTGATATTATCAGTAGTATGAGTCACATTGAAGAGTTAAGGATTCTTTCTGGCTCTGTAGCAAGAACTTTGAAGACCTGGATGGCTGGCGATCTGAGCAGCAGACTCAAAAAAGTTTCCAGTTCTAGTGTAGAACATGAAAATGCTGGACCATTACATCTGGTGACCAGCACTTCACCTGAAACTCACTGACTTAAACCTTATTTTGCATTCAGCAACAACTTAATGAACCAGCAATGCTTCAGAACAAAAATTTCAGTGAATCAATAGGAAGAATTACAGTAAGGTTTCTTTATTGACCAATATTTTATTGACTATAAATCAATTCTTGACTAATAATTTTGGGAAAGTAAAACCAAAATCCTTTAACTTCCTGCTCCAAAATATTTCAATGCCTTTAATTCTGAATCGCTGAAAGACTACAACTGACATTTCATCAATTGTTAGTTCCCGTCAAACAATTTATATAAAACATTAACACCTTGCAATGCTTTACTATACCAGAAGAACAATTTTTTCTCATAAAAATAAATTTAGACAAAAATATGTAAACTAAAATTCATGTTTAAATACATGTAAATGCAGATATTTACTTTATTTTTAAATGTAATCCTAAAATTAACTTAAAATATTAAGAAAAAATATATTTTGTAACATTTAAATATTTTATAGTGACTTATTATTACAAGTAATCTAGAACAGTCTTTAATTTAATAAATCATAATATATTATAAAGTCACAGTATATAATACAGTATGTAATATTATGTGTGTATATATAGTATATAGCATATATAAGAGTTTATGTTATGACAATAAGTCATGTATAATAATATGATGGAACTTGCTAAAAAGTTGGAAATAAACTTAGCATCTTTGTAACTGCATTGATGATAAAAAATAAATTGAACACAGATAATAATTATTTCAATTTTAAGACCATAATATCTATGTCATTTCACTACTTGCATCACACAGGACATGTATTTAATGTCACAATTCTGGCAACTCCTTGTTAAACTAGAAATAGTCTATGCTGCTTAAGCACCACCAAAAATATTTTTTAAGCCAACTCTATTAATGGACTTCTACATTACATTAAAAATCACAGAGTTAGAATCAGCCAAAACCCAAAAGAGCAGCTGAGCAGCACTGAAACCACACAGCACTGTGTCAATGAGGTATGCCTGCTGGCTCAGAAAGTGTAAACGGGGATACTTTTCTCCTGCAAGATGAATAAATGGATAGCATAAACACAAGTTGTAGGATCATTTCAAAAAGATCATCCAAAAATTGTTTATTATGCCTATTCACCAAACGCGCTCTCATAAACAACTCAGTTACTTTTATAGTAACTTTGGAGTTGCTACAACTATGTATACTCTTAGACTACTTTTACAGAGTCATAGCATGGTTTGAGTCAGAAGATCCTATAGTCCCGCTCCTCCACCACAGGCAGGGATATCTTCATCTAGATCAGGTTGCTCAAAATCCTATCCAACCTGGCCTTGAAGACTTCCATCAATGAGGCATCAACAGCTTCTCCGAGCAATCTGATCCAGTGTCTCACCAAAAATTTTTTTTTAAAAAAATGTCTTCCCTATATCCAACCCAAATCTACCTCCTTTCAGTTTAAAATCACTGTCCCTCGTCCTTTCATTACAGGCATTGGTAAAAAGTATTTGTCTACCTTTCTCATAATCCCTCTTTTACATATCAAAAGGCTGCAATAAGGTCATCCCATAAACCTTCATTTCTCCAGGCTGAACAATCCTAACCTTTTCAGCTTTTCTTCTAGCTCTTCAATCACTTCCATGGCTCTGCCCTAGACTCATTCCAACAGGCCCACAGCTTTCTTGTACTTGAGGCCCCAGAGCTGGATGCCGTATTCTGGGTGGGATCTCCTTAGAGCTGAGAGAATCACCTCCCTCGATTCTTTTAGTGCAGCCCAGTTGGCTTTCTGGGCTCCAAGCTCACTGATACTGTTTTGCATTCCTAGACTGTTATCTTGTTGCTATTAAGTCTTAAATAGTATACATACTGTTGCATCATGGCCTGGAAATACCAACTCCAAATTAATACATTTTAATATATTTAATGTATTTTACCTGCTGCCTTGTAATTGTATCCGTGTCCAATACAAAGGCTTCATGGGCCGGCTAGGTTCAATGGCAGGTTTGCGAGGACCTTGGTTTGAAGATAAAGTGCTATTAAAAAAGAGTCCAGTCCCAGGAGGTGGAGGGGGTGGAGGTAACCCAGGTCCAGGGTGTGGAGGAGGAACAAGAGGTCTCAACCCTGGAAGCGGTGGTGGCGGCGGTGGTGGTGGTGCTTGAATGTTCCTACAGCCTTCAGAAAGTTGAGGTGGTAGCAGTGGACCAGATCCAAACTGAGATGTCAATGAAGCTGTACCCATAGGCAAAGGTGGTGGTGGAGGAACTAAACCTGGTAGCGGAGAATCAGGAAAGAGAGGAGGTGGTGGTGGAGGTGCAGGTGGTGGTGGTGGAGGAGGAGGCAGCATTTGTTTTGGTTGAGAAGATAAGACACTTTCTGAAGACTGTACATTGTAATTGTCCTTATTTTCACTTTGGGCAGAAATACTATGTGACAACGAAGAAATATTAAGCTTTTTGGGTACTATTTGGTTATTTTTCACAGCTCTGTTTTCTTCTTCACTAGGCTTTATGAAAGTTTCTCTGTCAGTCTGTATACATACATTTCGGAATGTCTTTGGTGGGTTACCATCTTCAGTAGAAACACCAATATCCTTTGCTTTTTCATTTCTTCTATTTAATTTGTTATCGAGTTCATTCTTCAGACGTGCGATGGTTTCCTCAAGCTGAGCAGCTGAAACAGCGTGTTCTCCACGAATATGGAATACCCTGAGTTCAAATTGAGACTGCAGAACAACGGGAAAACAGTGCAAATATTTTTCTGAAGTGCTTATTCTCTAGTAATTAAGAATCTTCATATTTAGACTATATTCTTACTTTAAGCAAACCATGACAAAAATACTTCACTTTCTCAGTTTTAAACAGCTTTATTGTAAGCCATTACATAAATGGACAGTTACTAATCTTTAAAAATAAGTAAGTAATGTGTGTTTCAACAAAAAATATTTTATGAGTAAATATCCAGAATATAAATTTCTCATATTCTAATGTGCACTTTGTTTTTAAACAAACTTACTGGGTTTTAATTGCTGAATGCAAATTATAGATCATTATGGAAAAAAAGTTACCTTTTTCAAATGGTATTGTAGTTAAAGACGGCATTTTATTGACTATTTCATTTCAGAAATGTGCTATATATATATAGTTACGGAGTAAAAATAAATTAAACACAATAGAAGCTGAAATTCCTCATAGATAAAACACTATGCAAATTCAAACACTTTCTCAATCTATTAAAAGTATTCTCATAAATTAAATTCACAGAGGTGCATGTAAATTCTCCTTCAAAATTCCTCTTTACTATTAGATTAAAACATTATTTCTTCCAGGTACATTTTAATCTACAATTCAGGAAAAAAAATTAGAACAAAAAGGATCAATAGGATTTCCCTGAGGTAGAAAGAAAAAAAATTCAAGAATATGTGTAAGTAAGGAAGAAAAAACCCTCACTTTTCTTACCATCTATCATAAAAATACAAAACTTCTGACACAGAAATATCTCCTTTAAATAATCCAATCCAATCCTGCATTGCTGATTAAGTCCCTATAAGCTATTTTCTGTTATGCCATGATACTATGATATCATGATACTACTGAGTGGTGTTACCTTGCTTCTTTGCAAGGCAATGACTCCTGAAAGAGCATTTTCCATGATTCTTTCAGGATCTCTGTACAAAGGGAACACAACATTTCTACAGAAGCAGCTAATGAGCTGTGATTTTTCCAAATTCCTGCAGGCACAACAATTCCCACATAGTGTTGGTGAGAAATGGCAGCATAGCACTTAGCACTCCAACTTGAGTATTTCGACTGAGTTAATAGTTTACAGCATTAATTAACATGCATCCCAGTCACACATGTAGCTCAGTGTGGCAAATAAAGTAGTGTAATATACTGTATTTTTTTCATACAAAGAAGCTTGAATAGATGTGCAAACAATATATGTTATTTCATACAGGAGTATGATCAGCTTGCATTTTAATAAATTTGTTATGATAAAAAAGAAAGTAAACAATCTGCAAATATTGATACAAAATGCTCATTTTCTTAATAGGTAAGTGCAAAGGTGGGAAATCAAGTCTTGCAAAGCTAACAAACGGAGGTTTGTATTGGAATAAAATAAATTTCTCTTCATTTTATACAACTAGAACTAATATGTACAACAAATAGAACATTTTTGTTTGGCTTTTTTTCTTTCCTACTGTTAACTACCAAAACTTGTGGTTGCTCAGCTTAATGATTATCTTAGTTCAACTGTCACAAGATTTTCTGTCATTTGAATTGCTTCAGGGCAGTCACCTTTCTTTACTGATCCATAAATGTGGCAATGACGTTTGCCTTACGGAATTTCACTGTTTGGTTTATCATAGTATTTTGCTCTCATTGGACATCAAAAACTCCTCAATACAGCAATTTACTGTTAAAGATTTTCCCAGCAGTAAATCTGAAGTCACTTTAAAAACACACTGTAAAACAAGCCTAGTATTTAGCAAAAGTACTTATTACATTTAACTAGGCATGAAAGCAACTCTGTTAGTATTATACGCCTTTTCAACTACTGATTTGCAGTTTTAGTTTACAATATAAAATTCATGGTTTAAATTCATAATTATATTAGAGGCGATAGTTTTATGCTTTGCTTTGCTTTTTACTCTTGCATAATTTTGTTAATAAAAATGATAAAATTATGAACATAAACAAGAATAAAATTAGCCAAAATTACTAAAAAGAAAAGCAGACTTCACAAAAATGACATTTTGGGAAACTGTGGTGTACATCTCATAAATAGAAAATATCAATCTTATCCAATTGATTGCAATATGAAAGAGTAAAAAGTAATAAAGCAAGTTTATATTTTAATTATCTCTCAAAACAAATCCTGTTTATCAAAATAGGATGAAGTAATACTGAAATATTTTCATTTTACATAATTGTGATAGTCTTTAGAAAATTTTTTCAAGAATATGTATATTAATGTTATATTTATATATGTACATGTAAATAAAACATGCATATTTTTAATAAAAGTCTGCTTACTGACAAATATTTCTTCAAAGGAATGGAATGTTCAAAAATCTTATAATGAATCAAATGCAGATCAAATAGTGTTCAGTCATTTTATGCAGGTAGAATTTAAGCATTCTATTTGTCATGTGTGTTGAAAACTATGTATAAAGTCTATTAATATTTCTTCACTATAGCACTAAGGACTAGTTAGCTACTGTATTAACATGCAGTACTAAATAATAAAGAAAATCAGTGCGTACTAAACTTAGGCCTGTTGACTCTTGAAAGTAAGTCAAAAACTAAAAGTAATTTCTTTAAACATTAATATTTTCACTTGTCTGTGGCTTAAAACCTTTTACTGAAAGTAAAGTAAGTCAATAACTAAAAAGTAAGTCAATAACTAAAAGTAATTTCTTTAAACATTAACATTTTCACTTGTCTGTGGCTTAAAACCTTTTACTGCCTATTAAAATGAAATCTCAGAATTTAGACTGCAGAGTACTTCACTAAACTCAATATACAAATCTCAAGGGAGGCTATGAAGAACTGAAATTAAAGCTACCTTAACAACATTCAATTAATTTAATTAAATTAGTTTTAAACTAAATTTTCATACAATCCTTTTGTCAATACAACTAATCACTATACTTTACTCTTACAGCAAAAAAGTTTTTCCTCACGTTTAAGCAAACCTTTTGTGTTCCTGCTTCTGTCCATTCAGTGAACTTGCTGAAGGTTTAAGAGTAACATTTACAAATATCTAAATAGTGTGTGTCAGGAGGTTGGGACATCATTTTTCTATAGTAGCTAGCAACAGGACAAGGGGTAATGGGATGAAGCTGGAACTCAAAAAGTTCCACTTAAATATAAGAAAAAACTGTTTTACTGTGAGGGTGACAGAGCATTGGAACAGCCTGCCTAGAGGGATGTGGAGTGTCCTTCCTTGGAGGTCTTCAAGACCCGTCTGAACATGTTGCTATGCAACCTGATCTAGGTGAACCTGCTTCTGCAGGGGGGTTGGACTAGATGATCTCTTCCAGCCCTGCCATTCTCTGACTCTATGAAGGTACACTCCACCCCCTCATCCAGGTTTTTAAAACCTACCTGGACATGTTCGTGAGTGACAGAACCTGCCTGAGCAGGGTGTTGGACTAGATGATCTTCCTTGGAAGGGTAGGTCTCTTCCAATCCCTACCATTCTATGATTCTATGTTGAATAACACTGGCCCCAGAACCAATCCCTGTGGAACCCCACTGCCCATGGGCCTCCAATTCTGTGAAACTGATCACCACCCTCTGGGCTCTGTCAGTCAGCCTGTTCTTGATCCATCTCTCTGTCCACCCATCCAAGCCACACTGCCTGAGCTTTTCTATGAAGATGTTATGGGAGTCAGTCTCAAAAGCCTTGCTGAAGTCAAGGTAGATGATGTAAAATGAAATTAAATGGTATCAAATGAAAGCAAGACATTATGAATAATATTGGAAATGTTCAACAGCATGTTTTAAATATACAGAATGTATTTGGTGAAACCATTTATCACTGATGACTTGTTTAGAAACCTGGTTGTCTGCTTCTTGATAACACTCATATAAGAAACTGGTATTGTATATATAGATTCAATGCCCAACAAACTAGTGTAAGGAACCCATTTTCTTCTCTTTTGACTACTTTGCTTTCTTGCAGCACTAATCAACTTTTTCAGAGCATATCAAATGAAGCCCTCTGACCTTGGCATCTCATTCCTGACCTGGCTTCTCATTGTGTCACCCTAGCCAACCAGTGACATTATCTAGTTTTTCTTACATATTCCACCCTCTTCTTTACATGCACACACACAAACACACAATTGATACTTACAGCTGCCTAAACTTCCATGACAGTGGAGATGGATTTTTTTCCAGATTACTATTAAAAACACCAGATTAGAGGCAGGTATGTTTCAATAAAACCTTATTACTATTTCCTCTTCATATTGCCAGCTTGAAAAAAAATATAAGTATACAAATTACCACACTGTAAAAGCCTTAATGTTTTGAAATCAGATTTCAATCATAACTTTGAAAGTATCTCTTGAGTATCTTAAATCCAATTGATACAGCAATATGGTACTGAAAAAAATCCTTACTATAGTACCAGCTTTGTTGTATTCATTGTCAATATTAAATATTCAGACAATGCTATGATAGTATGCTGATGAACACTGTTACAATTCAGAATTCCCAATAAACTTATAGGATAAGGAAGTGGTCTTAAAATTCATCTTATAATTCAAAAAAGAGAACTGCAGTGCACATGGCCACTGAAGAGACTGATCAGTAGTGCAGCAATTTGAGGACAGCATATCACAATCTGATCAATGAGTCAAGAATTCCATATGAGAATATATAAATTGAATATCTATATTGCTGTATGTTTGCTTCCCATCCTTATTGGTTTAATGTCCTCCTTGTTTCCTTAGTTTCTTTCTGTTTCTATTGCTGAAGAATACTTCCACTGTACCCTCAAATTTGCTTGGCAAGATGTAATTCAACTTGAGTGTTGCCAACTGTCTTTTTAATCCTATGCTTTTCTGACCTCTTAAAACTAGCCTTCCTGCCTGATGCAATTTTTCCCGTTCTTCCATAGGCTCACTGCTTACATCTAATATCATTTTGAAGAGGCTGAATAAACAGGCAGTTCAGTTTATCCTTCTCTACCTAAGAAGTCTTATTTTGCTTCCAAATATGCCCTTGCTTGGAACTGTTTTCAGAGTTCCTGCACCTCTGATTCTGACTAAATAAGGTCAATGGCTGTTTGCTATTTAAGCCTCACCAGTAGAGTTTGATTTCTCAAGGTTGTCTGGTATCTGCCGTTGGAGCGGGCATGATCCACTTGAATAAAATCACCGCATCATAGCAACTGATCTCAGCTGACTCACACAGACATTTACAAATAAGCTTAGAAGATCTGTATCATCCACTTCCTAAAAATACACTATTGTCAACAGGTAAAATAAAAGTACCTTCTAAGTGACTTGACACAACACAGAGAAAAAATATAAGATGTATTTTCCAAAACAATGTCAATAGTTCAGCCTTGGTTCCATGAGACTCAGGAACATATGAAGCATATGTTCAAAGGAAGAAAAAAAACCCCAAAATTAAATCAATATATCATACTCTCATTAACTATTACAGTCTAAGATGATAAGGCATGTAATTACTCACAAAAGAAATAGACTAAATCCTCTCATTCAGAATGTAATTTTCAGGTTATCTAAAAGTCTTAAGTAATAATGAAGATGGACATAGACAAATCTCAATAGTAAAGTGTCAGTTTTCCTTTATGCTCTGATAGGTGATAGAAAAATTACAGTTTCATTTCATATAGTCAATATGGTAAATTACAATCTATATGGTCAATTAAATGCAATCAACTCAAATATATTTGTTGTGTTACTGCTTTATATAATGTCAATTGTTCTGATATGAAAAGTTTTAGAAGAATTTGTATGTATGAACATAAGGAAACCATAAAGCTCTACAACAATTTAAATGAAAAAAATTATTTGCTGTTCTGTTATTAGTCAATAATTATTTGCACCATAAATGTTAAAAAAAATTCTGAGAAGTGTAACAGTAAAACCTAAAAAAGGTTCTCTAAAACACTGTTTAGAACAATGTGCAGAAATTTTTCTTTGAAACTAGCAAGTTAATGCTTCACTGTTAATGCACGTTATTTTTCCTCTAGTGTTTACAACACAATTCTACTCTGAAAATCAACTGTATAAAAATGGCACTTCTTTAATGAACAAAGCTGTTGCTTGCCTTTCAGTGACAGACCTCATTTTTAACTGAGAAACATACAGTTTACTAGTTTTTACTCTAATTAGCCAGGAAAAACAACATAGTAGAATGAAAGTGAGCTTGGTTTTATTCCATTCTCTGACTTTATACTTGGTTACTTATGTCAAGCCATGAAAATGAAAAAAAAATGGAACAAAGACACAAAGTACCTAAGGATATTGTTTTTAGAACTGGAAATGCTCAAGGGGTAGGGCATGGGTGTTTAAAAAAACAAAAGAGGGAAAAAAAAGAAAACAGAAAAAAAAAATATAAGAATCATTGAGTTAATGATGAAAAATTTTTATAGAGTTCACAGTTCTTTTTTTTTTCTTAACAATATTATGGCCATCAAAGTACTGTGCACAGAAAAGAAGGGGAAACCACATTTATCACAGACATTCTCTGACTTTTTGGTTTTGTTCATTCTAGATAAGTTCTTCTGTTTTTGGAAGAGCTCACACTTTTCATTTTTGTATTGTGTTGATAAAGGAAAAAAAGTCCTTTTTTGTTAAATTTCTGCCCTTGAAAAAACCCCATACATTTCTTTTAAATTTTCATAGCAATCAGAGATTTACCAAAGGATTTTTCACCGAAAAAAAACCAAACAAACCTGTGCCAATTTATATAAAAATCAAAATTCCTCTCTAACAAATACATCAACAAATATAATCAGATACATATAGTTTATCACTTATTTCAAGGATGTTCAGTAAGGATTATTCTTACATTTCATAGTAAAAATGTAACTAAACAATTGAGTATTGTCAAACATTCCCAGAACTCTAAATGACTATATAAGCTATGAATACAGAGATCAAAGCTTTTTCTAATTTAAAAGCATTAAATACATATTTTTATAGAAGAAATGTACCAAACATTGGTTTTTCTATGTATTTTTTATTATTTTTTTTTTTAGCAATTCTTGGCCTTTGGGCAGTTGAGAAAGAACTACAGTCTTATAGTGAGTAATTTTGAGGTGCAAGATTGTTGGTATAACATATCATTAAAATATACCAAGTTACACTGCAACATACAGAATTTAAAAAATAAATATATTATGTGCATGGCATAAGACTACAGATGGCTTAAAAGTTGCATAAAATTTTAAGCACCTCAAGTTTGATAATTTAAATATGTTTGATATGTTACGAAAGACAAATTCTGATTTAACAACACCTGCAATTATTTGTAAAGATTGGTTTGTGATTCTTTGAACAATTAGCATTTATACAAGAACATATTACGAAGAGATCCTCCTTCACAGCTTACTACACTTAGGTAAAACCTATAAACAAGTACCAAGCATGTAGCTATTTGATTACATGTTAAAAAATATTATTCTTCAGTAACTGAGTTGCACAATTATTCAACACTGTAATTAAATTGCATTTTTATATGTCAAATATCATTAAACATCCAAAAATCAAAGCAGACTTTTAATAGCTTAACTATTACGCTATTAGTAAAAAAATCTCTATTTCTGGAAAGAAACTTAGATGGTCAAGTTGTATATCATATATTAAGAATTGTAATAACTGAGTATTTATATAGATATCAATTACACATTTAGAATGGCTCAGAAAGGATCTTTCATAATAACTTCCTTAAGTACTTAATATTTTATAGCCCTACTTAACCAATGGATTGCTATTTCTCTATTTTATTACAAAATGTATATTACTGTGAGTTTAAGGAAGTTGTTACAGAAAGTATAAGACAGAAAGCTTGATGCACTTAACATGTATAGACTTTCTGAGACTCATATTTATACTATCTGAAGGTCTGACTAATGTAAGAAAAAGCACTGTCAGTATAACTGCAGAAGTCATGTGAATTGTCTACCATGAAGAAGTAATGTGAACAAACTGGAATTTTGAATTAATTCATTAATTTCTGCTTCCTATGCCTCAAATCCAGATAGATACAAAATAAAATAAAACTTTGTATCTGTTTTTTCTGGTACTAAAATAATTTGCATGATACACTTTATCTTTTGCCTTGTTCTCTCTGGAACAAACACCATCTAATGCAGAACAGCTTAAAAAAACCCAGATGGGTAAATGAACAACTGAATGAATGTATAACAAAAAATAATACATTCAACACAAGTAAATATCTAAAGGAAATCTAAGGAAAATTGGGTTTTTTTTTGAGAAATGCACTCTGTTTTGTACTACATCTGCTGTTATTTCTGCTATTTTCTTATTCTTTGTTAGAAAAACATCCAAACCAGCAAACTGTACTTCTCAGAATACAGAAAATCAATGAGAAATGGAAGGTATAAACGTAAGAATTTTTACTCTCCCTATTGCAAAAACGTTAAAATCAAACATGGCATTTTTATATATTTTTACATTTTCTGGTATGTTTATATGTTTCTAATATTCTTCCAATTCATTGTTCCAGTTTCAGGAAAAATTATTCTACATGTAGCCAGTAACATGCATTTCATGCCACTTCAGAATTAGTTTATAACACATTTTGAGTACTTTTCTATAAACTCAGTTCTGCATACAAAATTAAGAAACATTAACATTTTCATCTACTCATCACTCTCCTCTCTCCTACCCTGTATGAGTACATCAGTCATATTACACTTTGCTTTGCTCCTTGAACTTATTTACTAGCAATTATCTGTCTCATCTTTTTGCATATTTAACTGTACATTACATGGGACACTAGGCACTGAAATCACTATATTAATTATAGGCTTGTTGTCACCCTTCACTTTTATTATATTACTATAAAACAAATATTGTCCTAAAATAAATTCCATTCTTTAGCATTTTGATTCTTAATATATGCTTTCTGCCTTCTCTTCCTCCTCTGTACTATTTTCCAGGACATAGAATCAGTAATAGCCAAGCTACTATCCTTTCAATTGCAAAGCCTGTGTGACCATCTCCAACAGGAAGATTTGCAAGCTTTTGGGCAGTGCATTTGTTCCTATTGCATCTAGTGGTTACATAAGACAATAAATAAGAAATATCTGTATTGTGTTTTTTTCTTTTTTAAATATACATACTACATTTAAAAAAAATGCAAAACATTTATAACACAAGGAGTCAATTGCTGTTTTCTGACTACAACCACGTATTTCAAGGGACTATCCCATACAAGATACAAATCAGTCCTTGCATTATAGACTACACACAGATCTATATTCTTCTAAGCTTCAGCATTCCCTCTTCCAGCTTTTTGTGGACCTTTGAATCTCCCTTGATGTTCTATCCTATTGTCCATGTTCTTCACAGAGTGATTTCCAGGTTGCCTTAAAGTTTGCATTCCTCATCCTGATTGCCTTGGGTCTGTTCTGTAAATGTTTCTGTAAAATTCCATTCATCTAGGTTTTCCGTCCTGCACATGCATATGTCCTTCCTTCTGTCCTTTGTCTGTTATTAACTAACATACAGTCATTTTAGATTACTAATATGCCAAGGCCTGGGTAACAGGCCTTGGACAATAGTTGGCCTCTAGATGGACCCTGCAAAATATCACTTGATACTAGTAATGTTTTAGTGGCCATCAGTAGCACTTGCTAATAGTGGCAACTTTTGAGCAACTACCAGCAGACACTCACCAGTCGAGAAATACAAAACTGAAAGCCACAAAGACCAAAAAGACTCTCTTGGGTTCCTCTCTAAGTATTGGTCAGACCTGGGTAAAATCCAACTTGGAGGATAATAAGCCAGATATTTCCTCATGAAGAAAATGCAAGTCATCTTGCTGGATGGACTTGCTGGATTTATACTGTAAAACAGGACCTCCATGCAGTGACAGTTTGGTAGCCTCACCTGTGGGTGGATATGCTGTGCAGGACTTCCCAATTGCAAGGAAATGCTCTCCCTTGCTGCACCTGGGGCAACCCAGAGTCTGTGGGTCTGGATGGCGGTAACGTATCAATAGGGCAATTGGTGATGTATCTTTCTTAACCACTATAGCTTTTCTACTGTAGTAATGATTAGGTGGATTAACTGGCTTGTGCTCTTTGCTTCTTAGGAGTAAGAGTGTCATAAGCTTATTGTTGTTCCTGGATATTTTATCTTATTTTCTGTAACATTTTGTGGTAGATATTTTGAAGTAACATTTTGGTGTCTGTGGCCTCTCTGCCTCCTCCCACCACTGGCAAAACATTGGGCAACATAATTACACAAATTAACTCCCTTGGAGAATTTTATTATACAGTACATAGCTCACAACAAGTTTCATGTCTAGTCCTTGCTTTTCTACAGCTCTCTTATCTACATGTAATTTTGCTCATATAAATTCTCTTATTAAGAGCAAATCTTTTCTATTCTCCGTAACTTCCAATCAAATAACCATATAGAATGCTTCATGTGTCCTTGAAATTTCTTTGTAATCTCTGAAAATCCTGCAAACATTATAGAATCATAGAATCATTTTGGTTGGAAAACACCTTTAGGATCATCAAGTTCAAACACTAACCTAACACTACCAAGCCCACCATTAAACCATGTCCCTCAGCACCTCATCGATGTATTTTTTAAATATCTCTAGGGATGGTGACTCCACCACCTCCCTGGGCAGTCTGTTCCAATTCTTAATAATCCTCTCAGTGAAAAAGTTCTTCTTAATCTCCAATCTAAACCTCTCCTGGCTACTTCCTCTTGTCCGATCATTCATTAATGGAGAGAAGAGACCAATCCCCACCTTGTTACAATCTCCTTTCAAGTAGTTGAGAGAGTGATCATGTCCCCTCTCATCCTCTTCTCCAGGCTAAAATGAATTCCAGTTCATTGTAGTCCACAACATACTCCATATTTATCGATCCTCATATGTCACCTTTAGTATCTTGTGAGTGATAAACTCGGCTGTGGCATCTCTGTGTCCACTGTAAAATCTCACTGGAATCTAAATCCTTCTTGAATCTTATATATATATCAAGCAGAAATTTATTAATGCCACATTTGCCAAGCAATGCTATCCCTTGAGATAAATGTCAGCATCTCAAAAAAACCTAGGTTAAATATTACTTAATAAAGCCAATTGTTATCAACATGTGTCTAAATGGGTAAATTTCAGGGTATTAGCAACTATTAACAGCATTCTATGTTAATTTCATATATTTGGTAGGCAACATAACATTTCCACTGACAATAAAGTTTCTATTAATTTGAAATAATGCTTTTTCAACAGAAAAAAAAATGAAAACATTCAACTGACAAAAACCATTATAAGACTAAATGTATCTGAGATAGAGAAGGGAATATCACACCCATTAGAATTTTGCAATTAGTGTAAAGAAGCTACAGAGGCCATGTGACATCCAATATGTGTCATGCCATGCAGAAATAGACTAATCCTTGAAGAAAGTGACTGTGCTCATTCTTCCTAATGAAAGCTAGCTTAGGCTGGGAAAAATAAATCTTACACAGTTGCTAAAAAAGGGATAGCCAGCTAAACTGAGACTTACTTGTAAATTTCAAAGAAATTTATAATTTAATAGACAAACGAGCAGCTAAAATCTCTACACTTGTTGAACATTGTTAAACTTTTAAAGTCTTCAGAATGGAATGAGGAAATTCAACATGCAACACATCAATAAGTCTAAAGGATATATTGCACACAACTTCTCTGAGTCCAAGCTTATTAAAGAATGAAACTACATCATATGTTAAAAATTCATTTCAAACTTTTGAACTGGGACCATGTACATGCAGAATCCAAACGACAGCCTTTCCTATCACAAACTTTATCATTACTTCCCTAGTCTGTTCGTCGCTTGCAGTTGCTACATTAGTCTTAAGACAGCCTAAGTTACTATGTCTGTATAGACACCTTTGCCTTGTGATGGTGTTCAAAAGATTGTATCCAAGAAGAAAAAAAAAATATTGTTATTCAAATATTTTAAAATACCATACATCAAAATACAGAATGGCATCTAAAGCTCTATTTCAGGTAACCATTTGTTTTGATAACATTTTAAGAAGTTATTTCTCATTTGTCAGGGAAATTACTTTTACTGATATCTGTAATGGTTTGGCACGTAAAATGTGAAAACAATGAAAAAAATGGCTGAAATCAAGTTGAAGATGAAGTTTCAGTAACAAAAACTACAGAGGTAGTATGGATCCAATAAGAAAACTGATTGGAGCAGAGAGCAAGTTGTCTCTGATCTTGGGAGAATGTTTTTGGACACCTAACAGCTTTTTTATTACTGTTGCTGATTAAAATGAAAAGCCTTACTACTATAATGTTCTTTTTGATGAGTTTTTTTGCCATGAACTATAGACCTTGCGGTCCAGTGGGATACAAATCCTTTGATCCTGTGCAGTCACATAAATTCAAAGTCGTAAAACAACACTGAATTTGATTTTATTAGTGTGGTTGATGTTGCCAGAATTGTAATGCAACTTTGTTTTTCTTCTCTTTTCTTCCTTTTCTTCTGGGGAGGGGGTGGGGAGGAGAGTTTACTGTCAACATTGCTTCACAGTATAAAGAAGTAATTTCTTTGGCAACCAGACTCCTAGATTAAGTCATTATAACAAAGATTTGTAACTACTTAAGAACATAATGATATAAGTTGCAACCAATGATTTGGTTGAAGAGAAAGTCAAAGCAAAAAGCTGGGTAAGCATAGCACATGGAAAACAGTAAGCAAAGATAAAGAGCTACAGAAGGAAAACAGGCAACAATTGAAACTGCTTTTAAATGGGAAATATTCAGCCAAAAACTGCTATGAGTTTGCTATGAGAATTGAAGTAATTCTACATTCCAAGAAATTTTAGACTTTCATTCTGTAGGAAACTATTTTTTGTCTAAAAATGTCTATGAATAGTACGCTGAAGATGTCACTCGCCTCTCCATCCAAATACAGAGTCCACATAGTGCAATGAAAACAACTAAAAGATTTTGAGGTGTAGTAAGCCATTTACTTCCTAGCTGTGAAGGGAAATTAATTTTCTGGACCCGTTTTGATGCTAGATATCAAAACAACAACAGAGGTTTGATTTTTACTTTAAAAAACATGGTCACCTGAAAGAGTTGTTCTCTGATGCTTGTAATAATCACATTCCTCACATTTTACACAGAGGGACCTCAACACATGAAAACAAGTACATTGCTTGGTGAAGCAGTCCTTCCTTCAACACAAAATATATTATAAAAAATACTACCTCTTTCTCTATAGCAAAGGAAATGAAGGTAGAGCTGAATTTCACATTCAGCTTCACATTGGCAAAGCAACTTTCATTAACCTACACACTTTTTACAGATGAACTGAAAAGTAATCTGTTCCTTTCCTCACAACTTCATTACAGAAAAGATTTTTTCATAATGGCAATGAAATACTTCAATTACAACAACGAAAGAGAAAATTCAAATTGCAGATATCCTTGTCAAGGCAAAATATATCCTACACACACAAGGTTATCTCTCATGACTTCTATCTGACTTTAACTAAGAAGCTTCCAATTCTTCAGATACTATCATAAACTTTAGTGGTAAAAACAGAATATTTAAATATTCTCTAATAGTCTTTAAATATTCAACACTAACTAGTCTTCTTTTAACATTGTAGAGATGCTTATGCTACACTTAGCAGACAAAGAAATCAGTACACTTATCTAAGATACAGTTTATGAACTCCAGAGGTTTTACCTGAATAAAAAGAAGCATGCGGTCATCCTTTGATTACTAAACAAGAGAGGTTATTCCTCACTGATCAACAAAAATAAAACTCAACACTGAATAGACTGCACTCATTCTAGGATGCGTACTCTGGGAGAAATTGTTTACCTAAAAATAAAGCTTGTACAGTGATGCTCAGATCCAAGTCCCTGACTTCTAATTCTTATAGTTTTCTGTCTCAACTTCCAGACTACTTCTTTCCACTTCCAGCTTGTTAGTCTCTTCCTAGTATCCCTATTCACCATTTTCTATCTAAAGCTCCACATATCGTATCTCCATACATTGTCCCAGCTCTCTTGTAATCTGCTTCAAATTCCAGTGGTTTTTCTTTAACATTGTCTCAGAATTAAAAAGAGGGTCAGGAGATAGGCTCCTAGCTTTCAGCTTCAAAGCATCTTTGGAAGGTTGATCCTCACCTAACCAAGAGTAACTTGTGGCACCCATTAACCAGTGGAAGGTACTTTTGCTCCAGTGTTATTTTGGAACAACTTTCATGGCTTTGGTATCTTCAATGGCTTTGTGGAAATGGCACAGGAAAAGGTTCAATAGATACAAATAGATACAATGGACTTGCAAAGTTAGAAGGTGCTAAAATCTGAAATCTTACTGAATATGAGAAAAAAATTGCTTTGTTTCAAGAGTTTTAACTTACAATTTCAGATTTTTTTTCTTTCTATCAGCAAAATATTCATCGTTGCCAAATTTATACCCTGTTCCAAAACCAGAAATATTAGAAGTAGAATTTTGAAACTACAGAAAATTGCATACTTCACTCACAGAAACAGCTTAAGATTATTAGATTCAAACATCTGCTGTAGTAAATTTCAAAAAGCAAATAATTTTGTCAAGTAGGCATTGGGTACATGTTTCCAAAATCAAATGGCAAGGTAAAATTGATACTACTTAATTTTTAATGGTTTTTATACTTCCATAACCACATTTCACTTAATTTCTCTTGTGGAGAATTGTTTCTTATGTTACAGGGGTCTTCCAGATCTGTCAAAATAAAATGCCATCATATTCACAGTATGTGTTTTATTTTTTTCTTCAGAGTAAATGAAATCTTTCCTCAAGGTGACAGCATAAATTAACTTTCAAAGATTATTATAAATGTAGGGTTTTATGATGAATTTTTTTAGAAGAGTTTAATTTCAGCCCTAATCAGGCAGAGTGCTTTGTAATGTGTCTAAATTTGGGCAACAGTTTAGACTTGATGAAGTTTTAAGGCTATAAATTATCTTGTTGATCTGTACACACATTTTAAATATGTAATACCATGTCCATGTCCATGTCTTGAAACAAAGTTAAAGAGATTTTCACTGTATTCAATATACAGAATATGGTCTGTGTTAATTTTTTAAATAAACAGGAGAATCCCAAGATCAACACATAGAACTAACAGCATTCTGCAGCTGACATGCAGTCCAGACAACACAAGTTCATACAGTGAAATTGTATTGATGAAAATAATAGAGTGACAAAATAAGACATGGCAAGTAGTAGTGAAAAAACCCCAAACAATGACAAAAATAGTCTTCTTAAATATTCAAGCTATCTGATAAAGAAATAGTAACAATGTACACATATGAAAAAAAGAAAATAAGGATGAAAAGCACCTATTCTACAAAAAATATGGAAAATACAAAGTCAATGGAGGAGAAGGGGGAGAATCATCAAGAATTCGATTATAGAGTATGACACAAACATAAACTTTATGTTTCTAAAACATGATTAAGCACTGAACTGCATAAGATCTGTATGTACCATCAATAACAGTTCTAAGCTCACTTTCTGAATCGTCAACAAGAGCTTCTTGCTAGATTTTTGTGTACGTGTATAAACTCTGTAGAAAGTTATAGCTTTATTGCTCTTGTCCTTTCCTGCCATTCACAGGTCTGCTTCTCTACCTTCTCTAGCACTGGCCATGCAAATTTTATTACAGGGTTATTTTTCTCCTGATGGGATTTTGCTATTTCAGGAAATACATACTTTAAAGACAATCTTGCTCCCATTGTCTTGGAGCCTTAGAAGTACTGAACTTGATATTTTAATACAATTTCATAGGATTTCAGTACCTTTTTTCTCATGTCTTTAATGCTTCTCTTAATCTTTGTATTTTCACTGTCTTGCACTTCAGAGAGGCTCTACACTGCACAGGGAGAATTCCATCATAAGGACAAAGTAGCCAGGAAGAAGATTCATAGACACACATTATGCACACAATGGTGAAACTATACATTTAGTATCTAAGCCCAAAAGACTGAAACAATTCAACTTAAGCAAGAGTAGTATCAATAATTAACCGCAAGCTGAGACACTCTCATCAGTAACACCACATGGAAATGCTGAAAAGACTGAACAGCTCATTAGGAAAGACTGACTAATAAACCTTTGCTGACCTTGGCTGCTCCTTTGAGCTGCAACTCCACTTCACTAGAGAAGCATACAAGATACAGATTTTCTTCTATTTGAGCATGCTGGGAATGAAAGCTCCATCAAGAACACAAAAAATAACTAGCCTTCTTATGGATGCATTTCATCTTGTGAAGGTTAAAAGTAGCAATTTCATCATCCTGAAGCAAAATTTTATCACCAAAAATCAGCATATTGTCCACTACTTAAATGGTGTTTTGTTAAATACTGTGGCATATCAAAGCTTTCAACACTAGTCATCATTGGCCCCCACATTTTAATAATAAATTTGAAATTGTAGTGACTTATGAGAAATTGTGAAATCCCTATCCTATGCAAGAATTTACTTATGCATTAAAAAAAAAAAAGTGAGAGGAACAACAAAAATAAAAATTAAAAATATTCCTTTCTGGAAAAAAAAGAAAGATAAAAATTCTTACCTAAGAAGAAATTTTTCAATTTAATCTATTAAAAAAAAAATCTACTTTGGTATAATAGACTATCTTAGATAGACTTAGATAAATTCAAATATCTTAGAATGTTTTGATTCGGTCATAAAGCATCTAACTTCTAATGTTCTTTCTGAAGCTGAAATGCAATTTCACTTTTACATTTAAGTAAAAGACATTGTAAATTGTCAAATTAAATGTGAAATCACCCACATCTATAACACTTTTTTATTTTAATAAACTTTCTGGCCTACAATAGCTTTAAACTCTTTTCACCATTGCCTCCCACAGTTGAATACAGCAGGAAGGAGCAACACCTTTTGTTATACTCATAATTAAAGAGCAATGGAAGCATTCACAAATGACCATAATGAATGTAGAAGTGAAAAGACAATAAAGCAGGGAAGGACTTGCACAGCATGACAGATGTAAAAAGAGATTTTTCAAAGAATGAAAAGGTCATCATATAGGTAAAGCTTTATTACTTCACACAGTAACTGGGAAAATGTTTTATGCCTTTATGGTCTCAATATAAAATAAAAATTAATCATCAGACAATTTTGACTGGTGATTTGACCTTTCATGTTCCCTTTTCTTTCAGATTTTTCAGCCTTTTCCTGTGGCACTTTGAGGCACTTTAATCTCAATTTATTATATGAAATTATTTTCAGAATTAAATAAATTGTTCTGTGAAAAGGAAACTACTTTCTATCTCCTTCTACATTTCAGACCCTGAAATCTTCACAAAAATGCAAACATTACTAAGGAGATCACAAAAGTCACTATGAAAACCCACAATACATTCTCAAAAACAGGCCAGCCTGTTCTTCCATAATGTCATAGGTAGTTATGCACTAATAGCATTACTGTTTAATTTTTCTTCAATTTTAATATGTTCATAACCATATTAGATGCAAGTACAGATATTTCTTTCTAAAATTTGCAATGAAATGCTTTGAGAGACACAGGAATACCATTTTATTGCACAATACTTATTGTATAATTTACAAACTATTTATAGTTCCTATGTTATTGTTATAAAATATCTGTTACTATTTCTTATATTGTATCTTCTATAATGTGCATCATGTAATATATAGTGATATTACTATAAAAGCTTATGGTTATTGGCTTAAAATACTACTATTCTCAGATTGAGAATATGTAAAAGATGTGAGTTGGTGGAAGCCAAAAGGATCAAATTGCTGTGTAATTGAAGATGAAGGGATATTTGGTGCCCTGTGATAAAGGGAGGAAGGACAAATTAGGGGATAAACCTAAATTTCCACTCATTTTATCAAATGAATTGATAGAAAAGAAAAATTAAAAAGTAAGCTGCACTCTTCTACAGATGTGTATTGCATTAGCTATTAAGTACTGCAATCAGAATATTGTCTTCAAGTTAATTCGTTCCTTCCAGAAGATGGTAGTCCACCTACAACGCAATGATTTCAAGTTAGGTCACTGTAATCTACATAGTAGGTTATTAGATATTGTAGGCTTGACTTCGTAGAGAATAATACTATTAAGGTGAAGACAGATACTACTTATCTATTAAGCAACTTTGCTTCTAGTTCCATAGTGTCCAGATTCACAAATAATGGGCAGGATGTTATCACCACACATACAGTTTAGAAGGATGAAATTTGCACACAGAGCTGTGACGGGCTTTAGAAACAACTTCTTCTGAAAGACTTAGCTGACATCTAGTGGCAGGAGCAGGAAAAGTAAAAAAAAATCACAGTGGAAGAAAAGTTTAACTTCTTAACAACAGATCATTCAAATTTTCATAAAGCAGTGGTAAAAATTTCAAGTAATTATTTAAACATAGAAATTCTTAAATTTAGTTAAAATTAAATGAATAAAAACTAATTCTATATCTACAACTTATATACTCTTTCTAAAGATTATCTTCATGTGGATAATTCAGTTGAATTATGTACTTTAATGAATCCATTAAGAGATGTTCTGAGTTACTGTGATTGTTATGCAATATGAGACAGTAGAGATTCATCAATAATTGGCTTGATGTAATAATGCTGTAATCTTATTTTAACTCATCTGCACACTACATTACAAGAACTTACTTCAACTGATAGCAAGAAAGGGAAAAAAGCTTCAAGTTACTGTAATAACATAATGATGACCTCAAAAAACAAACACAATTCTGTCATTCACCCTCCCTATCTGGTGACTTTTTTAGATCCTTCAAGACTGCTATTTTCACTGCAAGTTTAATATTCTATAGAATCATCAGCCCTTTCAAACTGGTGGTATGGGTAAAGCTGTTCATACGAAGTTCATAGGAAATCAACACAGGAATAACAAATCTGAAAGAATAAAAATTCATAAGGAATTTCATTCAAAATGTCAAGAAAAAATAACTTTCAAAAGAGACAGTACAGAATGATAAGACACTTTCTATTGTAAAAATATCTTTTTCACCTTCAGAGGATAGCTTAATAAATTTTTGAGAACTTTTCTCTATATATATCTGCCAGAGAGCCTTAAGATTAACAAAGAATAACAAAGAATACGGGTCTTACTCCTACTTTTTTACAGAGAATATATGATGCTCAAACTTCTTTATAAATACAAGGTATGGGATTTGAATCTGTTTGCAAAAGAGCCTGTTCAGAGAATTTTCTGTCTGTAGGTTCTTTCAGTACAGAGTATGCAAGCATTAAGCCAAGCATTTCCAATAGCTGGGATAATTAACATTGTTTTTCTGTTAGACCTTTAAAGAATAAAATGCAAGAAATTATTGCATTACATAACAACACAGTTTTACTTCTCTCTATGTTCCCATATAAAATTTTACAATGTGAAGTTCTGTATGTACAGCAGTATGTACTGATCCTTTTTAAAAAAATTATTTTAAGTGTTTCTTTCATTTCAAATAACAAAAAGTCACAAGAAAACGAGTATATAGGCAATGCCTAGCCTTCTCTACTGTATTCCATTTCTGCCAGTGAAAATGATAGTAACACAAAGAATGAACAAAAATAATATCCCTTGGCTGTTATATTTAAATAATATGGATTGAATTCATACTGAAATGATTTCAGAGAAAAGCAATATTTTTTACATAAATCATAGAATCATAGAATGGTAGGGGTTGGAAGGGACCTTTAGAGATCATTTAGTCCAACCCCCCTGAAGAAGCAGGTTCACCTAGATCAGGTTGCATAGGAACCAGGTAGGTCTTGAAGACCTCCAAGGAAGCAGACTCCACAACCCCTCTGGGCAGCCTGTGCCACTGCTCCCTCACTCTCACAGTGAAATAGTTTTTTCTTATGTTTAAGTGGAACTTTTTGTGTTCCAGCTTCATCCCATTACCCCTTGTCCTGTTACATTCTACTATAGAAAAAAGGGATGTCCCAACCTCCTGACACCCACCCTTTAGATATTTATAAATGTTAATAAGATCTCCCCTCAATCTCCTCCAGACTAAACAGCCCCACTTCCCACAGCCTTTCCTCATATGAAAGTTGTTCCATACCCCTGATCATCTTGGTGGCCCTGGCTGGACTCTCTCCAGCACTTCCCTGTCCCTCTTGAGCTGAGGAGCCCAGAACTGGACACAAAACCCAGGAAAAATATCTTTGAAATTAAAGACAAAATAATAAAAATTAACACTAGAGATGCAGAGAAAAATATTTTGTTCTTCAAAATATTTGAACATCAGGGACACAAGGAACTAACAATTTATGATTTACCAAAGCAGCAGGACCATGTAGCTGCATCTGACTGTCAGATTTCACACACTATAAAAAAAATAACATGCTGCAATAAGATTTTACGTTCTCTTCACAAAATGAGTAAGTTTGTGTTGATCTTTGGACACAAGACGTATTAAGCACAGTGGAAGTAAATCTTTACAGCCTAAATGTTTTTTAGATTACTAGACTGACACTATATAGAAATTTTCACACTGCATTCTACATGTTTATAGAAATAAAGAGCACCAGAGCAATTGTACAAACAAAAAGGATTCATCTATGATGGGTCACATTCTAGTACAACGAATTCATTGTCAAGAACATACAGAAAAAGAACAAGAATGCTACTCAGATTGCATAGCCTTCAGAAGTCCCAGAAGCATGTGATAGTGTAATTTATTCATCGGTACTACAAACCATAACCTGTGTGCAGACTGTTTCAGGAACCCTTAAAACACTAATTGCTGGAAATGGTACATTAGGGCAACATTTCTCAGTAATTTAGTCACTACACATCTTTTATGAACCTGATGCCTAACATCAGGCTGGGCTGAGGTCCAAAAACCAAGCTGCATTCTTTTAAGGAAAAGGCATGAAGACAGTGGTAATAGAAGCAACAATAAGTATACATTCATAATCAATTATTTTTCTGATTATCATGATGTAGAACTTACACTTCACTGCTCTTAGCTAAAAGGCCCACAAAACATTTGTATCATTTTTTTCTGGCTTGCCTTTGAAACTGCAAAGTAATATATTACTACCAGTACCACGCATAAAAATAGTCACCAAATGCATGCAGTATAAGAAAACATGATCTCTAGGACATTGCTGCAAGGAGTGCATAAGTCTTCTACCAATTATGAACAACAAATATTTGCATTTTCGTTCATTTCTAATTATATTTAAAATGGTGAGATTTTATGCTGCTGAAGGTTACATCACAATTTTACTTTTCTGGAAACAATCCACTCATGATTTCTTTATGACTAGACAAGATATAAACATAATTAATCATTATCATATGTGGGTATTTGAGGAAAAAGAAAATAATCCTGATTTT
Source organism: Colius striatus (assembly GCF_028858725.1). Taxonomy (NCBI): domain Eukaryota; kingdom Metazoa; phylum Chordata; class Aves; order Coliiformes; family Coliidae; genus Colius; species Colius striatus. The sequence continues at coordinate 12,843,999 of NC_084764.1, read as the reverse complement.
TTAAAAGTCTGATTTAAAAGGGAATGTTTATATAATTCTAAATTATGAGGAGCAAACAGATTAATCTATGTGCAAAATAAACATTATTCTAATGAAAGATGAAATTGAAAAAATGTGCAATTTTTCACAAATGCCTGCCAACACCTGCCTCCTCTGCCTCTACTGTTTCCAGGGTTTCTGGAGATGCACAAATGCATTTTTCTTTCCCACAGAGACTATATATTCTCTGAACCAGCTTGTCCAAAAGAATAAATCCCCCTTGCATACATCAGCTGTTCTTATGTGGGGGAAATACAGTAATCTTTGTAAGAGTTAATTATTGGTAATATTTGTTGTACATTACTTTCACATATGCTTAATGCTAGCTTGTATATCCTGTGCTGAATTTTAAGAGAAGCTGCATAAACCAGACTCTTTGCCTGTCCTGTCCACTTCACAAGCTGCCACCATCATTCTACCTCTGTCTACTCAAAGACCTCATGAATCTTTCTCAGCTTCATAAATTTTATGTTCATTATGTCCTGGTCTCTGTGCAGACAGAGATATAAATACTTTGAGTAATGCAAATACTATACTCGCACCAGTCAAATGATTGCTATATGTGATCTGCCTAGGAACATGGTCGATGTATCAATATACTGGATTATGAGACTCCCTATATTAGTAAATTTGGGGTTTTTCCAGTCTATTTGTTTGCCTTAATGAAGATAAAGACAATATGGGCTGTTATATACTTGATGACTTGATACTAGGGATTTAGCGTATGAATCTGTATTAGAACATAGTACAGTTATGCTTAAGAATATATTGTAATTGTTGAGAAAAGGAAGATGATGTTAATTTTACTTTAAACTGGGACTGCTCAGCGTATTCACTTTAAATTATACTGTCATTTAAGTTCTTTTTTTAATAATAAAAAAACTGTGTCATTTCTGATTTTGTCAATCAGAACATTGGTCAAGTTTACACTTACAAAACCAATCATCAACAAAGAACATTCAATACAAAGTTTCTAAGTCTCACAAACAGAACTACTATGCTGATTTTTCAGTTTAAAATTGTAGAAAACTGCTTCTACAGAAGTGTGTTTCACTAAGAAAGTGTGACTGGTTAAATTCCAGTGCTTTAATATAAAAAGCAAATGTAAAAGTACTGCACTGCTGAGTTAGAGTATTACAAAGGGAAAATATGTAAAATTGCTTTTTGCCATCATATAGGAACACATGTATGGATTTTAACTAGATTAATTTTAACCAAGATGTAAATCAACTCAAAACAACTTTTATAAAGAAGCAATTGAATTCTTAATATTTGATGGAAAGTATGTGCTTGCAGTACCTAAATCTGAAAAATGCACTAGTCTGGGAAAGAAAAAAAAAAAAGTATACCTTTAATGTTTCAATTTCTTCTTTGTGTTCTCTCTTTAAGTGCAAAATGGCAGCTTGGTACTCTGTAAAAATAAAATAATGTACATTCCATCAGTCAGAAAACTATGTGCCATCTCCAGCATAGTATACTTTGTACAACACCACTGGGTCCAGAATGCAGAAGTAGGCTCTCAAATAAAAGACTTTTTACAATGGTAATGGAAAAGAAAATCTGAACACAGTAATTAGTATTATTTTCTAAGACCAGACAACCAGATTTTCTATAGTGTTTCTGAGACAGAGGGTAAACCAAACAAATCTTCCATTCTGAGAAGGGAAAACAAGGGGAAATATCATGAGAAAATTTTAGTTCTGCTTAGCTTTTCAGATAAATGTAGAGCTGATAGGGTATTATGACATACACATGCATACACCCCCCCCCCCTTAACTCTAAAAAAGAACATGCATTAAATACAACTATTTAAACTGAACTGTAAAGAATAATTACTATGCACTAGCAAATTGGATAAAAGAGAAATAAGAAATATAAATGAAGGCTTGGAAAAGTACCCAACAGGAAGACATACACAGAATTCTTTGTCTAAATTCTATCAGACGAAGACTAATTACAGGACTTAAGTACCTTCACAAGGTACTAAACATCTCTTCCATTTAGTGAAAATGGAACAAAACCAAAAAGTGTAACAAAATTGAAAATATGAAACTTTAGCCAGATAAACTTAAATCAGCAATGAAAAAATGAGGAGGCTGGGCATTGATTACACAGGTTTAGTGATGGCTGAAATATTAACGTGTAGATGTATTGAATGGACCTCTAGAATCTGGGTCTCATACTATGGTTTCCCTCAATCCATACCATGGCTACATTTGGCCAGAGGAAGACAGAGGAGACCTTTCACTATAGCTGTGTAATTATTTAAGAGGAGAGTGTCTTCTGTAAGACATTGGCCCAGAAGCTACAGTCCTCCTAAACAATCAACTGGAGTTCATTCTTAGACCATCAAAACCCCACTTTTATCTGCTTCCAAATAAATATTAATCCAAAAGTGTACTTTCAGTTCCCTGTCTAGTTCCCAGTTCTTCTGCTTCCTTAACTAAAAAAAGAAATAAAATCTAGTTTAAACAAGGATTTTTAAAAGTTCAAAGATTTTAAATTTTACTGTCAATACTAAGGGGTTTGTACGGTCCTTAGAATAGTAGATACAACAAAACAGCATTAAAACACCAAAGCATGGACCAAGATCATTAAAATATTGCAGTGTTCAGGTGCTTTTTAATTTTATTTTCTTTTTTTCCTCACCTTTCATTTTTTTCTTAAGAGCACATGAAGGAAAGACGAAAGGAAAGATAACCTGGTCATAATCCTGAAATGTGTATGATGGTGAAGCTTTCAATGCAAAGCTATTTTTTTTTAAATGCAGGTGAAGCTACATGCAAGCAGCTGAATTGACACACAAAATCAAAAGGAAAAGGGATTGATATTTTACAAGATGCAAAAGAAAAAATTTCAGTAATTCCAACTGTAATAGCATCTATCTCAACTACTCCATCTTCTACAAGAAGTCTCTGCTTAGAGATTTCCAGCATACAAAAATTGCCTGATTGCTCTGCTGGATTCACAACCAATTAGGTCTACGGGCTTTTAGATTTTCCATTGTTAATTCCTTTGACTGTTTGCTATTCCCTCTGGACACAGGCTCTGCTTATTCATTCAGCTAAACAGGAGTTAATGAAGTAGTGGCCTCAGGTCCCCAGAAGAAGCTGTGACCCCTCTGGCACCTCAGCTAGCTAAGATCTTACTCAGTTTACAGGGCATGAACCTTATGAATATCCTGACTTAAAGTTTAGCTCTTTAAGGTCACATGACAACTGAAGCAAACCACAGACTGAAAACTCTGCTAACAATCACTTCTTGGTTTGTCTAACAGAAGGATACAGACTTACAGATCTATCTTAACAAAAGATCTACTTTTACATTGGATTGTCCAATGCTTAACATTCTTTGGGATTTGGTTAACAGAGTCATAGTCCACATATGCTAACATGGACATGCACTGACATCAAATGCAGATTTTTCACCATGTCTAACCATTTCCAAAACTTGTTTATTTTCTTATCATGACACAAATGTTTGTGCAGTCAGGATGATGGAAGAATCCCCATGGATGAAACTTAACAGCATAAAATGTTAAAGAACTTTAAAAAAATAAGTATATGCAATTTTTGTGACACTTGACACGTTTCTTTCACTACTTTTTCTAGCTGAAAGCTCAAATTCTAGAGATTGCTTTGTTTATTCCTAGTTCTAAAGCAGAGGTAAAATAATGAGTAATAGGTCTTTATGGTTTGCTTGTTCCTCAAAATATTCTTAGAAAGTACTAGATTATAATAATTAATAAACCTAATTCATTACTTAAAACACTGCCACTGCATAAAAGCAAGTGTATCATAAATTGATATACTGTAACACTATTAATTGTCTACTACGCAGTAAACTGACATTCCACAGCACAAGATTCTTTTTTTTTTTGAAGAGAAGAAACTATTTGGAAAAAGCTGACACCCAGCAAAGTACTTCTGAATTCTTCTGAAGTGAACATTTATTTCTGAGTATAAGAAATTACAATGAAAGTCAAATCGTATCACAACTATAGTTTTGTACAATATAAACCAACTCATGTCCATTCCTTTTATATTTTTTCCGTGAAGTCATCTTAACTGGTATACCTTAACTGATATAAGTCTCCATGGATAGTTAGCATCCCAAGAAAATATTCTGCACACAGAGATGGTAATCTGAATTATTAAAACAATTCCGAATTTGACTATCAAGAATAATCACATCCATATAATTCCAAAAATCAGTTTTGAACACATTGACAACAGGATATTTAATTATGCAGTAGTGTTGGGATGCTGCTTAGAACGTTAAAATCACAACAGTAAATTATGACATGTTAATGGCAGGAACTGAACAGAAAGCAAACTATAACTTTAACAGTTATATACTATATATACACACATATATATATATTCACAATATAACAGAAAACAAACTATAAATACTGGGTTCTTAAATGCCATTTAACTCACAAAAAGTGATCCATCTAGACTACAGAGACAATCCACAAATACTGTTACCTCTAAATTATCACTGAGTTGTCTAGGTTACAAATTAACTATGCCAGGGTTTAAGAAATCTGATACTTTTCTGTGTGTAGTCAGCCTGATTCTCACATAACCATTGTAATTCACTCAGCCTGATTTGTTCAGATGCATGAACATATGTGGATAGTTGTCAGAGCCAGCTGAGATATAAGGTTGCAACTGAATCGTATGACCTCCCACTTCCTGATGCTGATGCAGAAGTAGAGCTTCTAATCACAGAAACACAGAAGAGATAAAGCTGGAAAAGACCTCTGGAAGTCTTCTAGTCGAACCCCTCCCCTAAAGCTGGTTGCCTAGGTCTATCTCCAGGCATGTTTTGAATGCTTCCAGGAATATCCATCCTCTTCACCCTCTCTGGGCAACCTCTGCCAGTCCTCAGTCACCTTTACAGTGAGAAACCATTTCCTGAAATTTGGCTGTGTTTCACCACTGAAAAGAGTCTGGATGCTGCTTCTTTATACCATTCCTTATAGATGGTCTTGTGTCACAAGGTGAATTTTTACTGTATTCCATGTCAGCACATCATTTAGTTTGTGTAATGTTAGGGGTGTTGTATTTTCTGAGGTTTTAAAGTCTTTGATTACACTGGGTAACAGAAGGCTGATTGTACAGACATCCTGTTGTGTTTGCCTGGTCTCCAAACAGTCTGCTGGCAAGACAGTGGCTGTAGGGCATAAGTGAGTTAGCTATCCCTAATGCAGATATTACTCTAAAGGGCTTTTGAAACAAATAAATCAGATACAAATCAGATAGTAAGTGCTCCTATCCTGAAAAATGACCACAAGTAAATTAAGACTTCATTACTGAGAAAACAAAAAACTTGGTCCTTTACATTAGGTGAACAAGAAAAAAGAAAAAATCTCACTGCATAGATTCTGCTCCAATCACCTCTAACTCTTTGTTTTTGTTTACTGCTTCTAATTTGTTTCTTTTTCCATTCTTCTGAGACAACATATTTAATATTTAAGAAAAAATTAATATATGATGGATTTCTTTACTCATTCTTTAGTTATAGAACTTGATGCTTCCTTTGGTTAATAATAATAAAACACTGCAGCTAAAGCAAGCTTTCATGAAACTGGATGTTTTTCTAAGATAGTGAGATAAAGTAGATACACATTATAAAGTCTTAAACACAAATATCTGTTACATCTGTTGGAAGTTAGTAAAGTATTTTAAAATACCAGGTTCATGGAAAATGGTTCACTAAAACATATTGATTTTAAGTACCATGAAATTTAGCAAAGTACATGGGAGGCTGGATAGAGGCCTCAGTGAAAACTAAAGATATGCAGTGGTATGACAGTGCAAGAATACATGCTCTCTGCCTCTAGGATTTGTCATATGTATTTTGCATCCAATGTGCATCTTACACCAACACTAAACTACAAAAATTGTGTCTACACATAAAAGCAGGACAAAGAGGTGCTTATGGGCTAGTTGAAGTCACTTTTCCAAGATTCAGGTTGTATCCAGATCAGTTTCAGGGGAATAGCTATTACCCAATGAAGGTACCTCCAGTTAGAAAAACTTCACTAAGGCATAATATGGGAAAGAATAACTGCATAAGTAAAAGAAAATATGTAGTTTGGGAAGATAAGCTCAAAGCAGCAGAATGCTGGTAAAAAGCAGCTAAGTTCTTCCGAGAAAACGATTCAGTTTCCAGAAGAAACTCCAAAGTGCAGTGAATTAAGCAAAAACATCTTACTTTGGGATTTCATGTCACATATTCCTATTTTACATAGGTTTGGGGGCATAATACTGTGGTAGTTTGACCCTGGCTGGATGCCAGGTGCCCACCACACGACTCTATCCCCCACCTCCTAAGCAAGCCAGGGAAGGGGAGAAAATAAGATCGGAGTCTCGTGGGTTGAGATAAAAATAGTTTAATAAAGAAACAGCAAAGCTGCACGTGCTGGAAGCGAAGCAAAAAGCAGATAAAGCTGTTACTCTCTACTTCCCATCAGCAGCGATGTCCGGCCACCTCCCGACAAGCAGGGCCTCAGGTACACGTAGCAGTTGCTTTTGGAAGGCCAGAAATGAATCTTTCCTTCCCTTCCTGCTCCTCTCCCCCAGTTTACATTACTGAGCTGATGTCATATGGTACAGAATATCTCCTTGGTCAGCCTGGGCCAGCTGCTCTGGCCATGGTCCCTCCCAAGATTGTGCCCACCCACAGCTATTGGTGAAGGTGAAGGTGGGGGAAGGATGCTGGAGGGACAGCCCTGATGCTGTGCAAGCAGTAGTCACAACATTGATACCAACAGTAAGCACAGAACTGCAAGAGCTGCTGTGGAAAATCACTACCATCCCAGACCCACTACAAATACAAAGTCTGTTTTTGTTCTTATTTCTACAGGCCTCTGAAGAGATAAACAGAACTGCCACAGTGCAGATTGGTATGACTGTGAAAAAAAAAATCAGTTAAAAAAATTATATCTCTGTTGATATCAGCTAACCTGGCATCCTGTCTCAGTAGTCAAAAAGTAGGTTAAATGTTAAATTCAAGAACTTCCTAAACCAGAAAAGTTGTTTGCATATTTGGATTTACAAGTGAATTCCTCTTCCATGAATGTTCATTGCTGATTTTAAAACTCCTGCAAGCAGTCATTCTTGCACCAAAGTAATAATTGCACATTAAGTAAAGCCCCTTTTGTTTATTTTGAATCTTCACTTGTTAGGTTAATTTGATGCTTCCAATTCCTGTCCTGTCCAGTTGAAAGAATATTAGTCTGCATAGGCTTTACTCATTAGAACATGTTCTATATTGTTGACCAAAGTTCATCCTTCCCTGAACCCTCTACAGTTCTACTGTACCCTCTCTGAGTTGACAAACTACAGATTACCATGTAATTCAATATGTGCACATTTACACAGTGGCATTATGATGATCTAGAGTAATTTATCTTCCCTTTCCTATATCTTTGATTTCTTTCCTACTAATTCCTACCACTTGCTAGTGCTTCATTTGTTTTTTGATCACTAGCAAGCACTGAGCTAACGTTTCCCAAGATCTATTTTACGATCAAGCTCTTATTTTTAAAGACTAATGATCAGATCAGAGACCATTATTCTCTATATGTATCAAGGATTTTTATTCCTCAAGTGCAGATCTTAATAGTTCTATATTTTAGGTTTTCTTTGACTTCCCTCAATCTTAGATTTTTTTCAACTTTAATTTTTTAAATCTCCTTAAAAAAACCCAATCAGTCTGATGGGAGAATGCTAAATTTGAATAAGGACATTTTTTAACTTTAGCTCCATATACATATTTCAATATTCACTGTATATTAAATGTTATCTCTTGCAAGACCATATTTGGGGATTTTTTTGTATTGTTTGTTAGAAACAGTATTATCTAGTATAGATGAACATAATTATGATGAAAACTATAAAACTGGGAGTAATTTCCATAATGAGTACATGTATTATACATTCTGGTCACAAGAATTATTGGAAATCTTCACTGAAGGAGACTGAGAAAATGTAAAACTAGCCACTTCCACTGGGTGGCAGTTTTTTACTCCGATAATTTTTCTCATTTTTTGCCCTGAAGTAAAACTATAATTCACCAATTTATAGATATAAAAATATTGTTATTTATTCTGGATGTGAGCTTGTTATGTCATTAGGTTTTTATTTCAATAAAGTCTTTGTTTTTTTGTCTTGCCTTTTCTCTAATTATGAGCTTATTAAATTTAACTTGGTAGTAACACATAAATTCGAAATTTCCTTGCTCAACTGTGTGTCTTTATAAGGTACTTGGGGGAAAAAAAAAGCAAAACCAACCACAGTTTCTGCAGTCAACTACACTAATGTCCTGTTTCTGTTATGCCAGTCATAGATTTAGTCAATATGAGAAATCATTGTAACTTTACTTACAATCATACTGATTGGTTCTCCCTACACACAACTGCAGGGAAAATTAACTATGAATAGTATTTTATCTGACTTTGAACAAGTATTTTAGCATTGAACATTGCAAAAACAGAATCAGTGCAAACCTCGTAACATTCATCCTAAGCTAACTTCCAGATTTAGTATCAGTCTGCTTCATTATTTTCAAATATGTTGGCAATTTGGATATCTGAACATGAATGAGTCCATCAATATTTAGAGCCCCAGCTATTCAGCTTTAGTGTTTATCCTTCTAGGATAAACTTTATCTCCATGTACAATTACACTTGTAACTTCTGTTGGCCTGTTTAGGTCTATAGTTTCTACAGTGAAAGCTGAGTGAGAATATTAAGGTCTTAAGGATACTGAATGAAGGGCTTATTTTGAGTTAACTTCTTTAAAACATACAGAATTCTCAAATAATCATACCCCTAATATTTTTAGTTACAAGTTCAGAGGACCTTCAAAATCTGAAACAAATCTGTATGATCAGTAAATATTGCTTACTGTGGTCAAGAAGTTGATTAGGCCAGAATTCTGAAGCTTTTTGGGGTAGAGATGAGTAGTAGGATTTTCTTTTTTGATTCCATCAACAATTCTAAGGTGTTGTTTACCGATTTGTTCCATTGGAAAGAAGGGGAAAAAGATATTTTTATGGGATAGGCAAATGAAATACTTTGCTTATTTACTCCAAGCAGGCAGTAAATCTTGTTAAGTGGCCTGTAGCTCTAAATACTTCAGTGTTTTGAGGCCCTACACACCAGCACCAGGGTCCTGTAAGATACGGCCCATTTTGAGTGAGAGAAATGAGAAGTGCTAGCAACTGAATTGTGAAGAAGAGAAAAGTCCGTCAGATCAGACTCTTCACAAGTCCACTGAATAATAGTTTCTATGGGCAACATTAACAACGTACGTAACAACGTACCCTGAGATCATTAGTAGTACATGCAGGGAAATACACACAAATTCCAATCTAAGCTACTTCAATTAATGTTACAATGTCTGGATACTGTCTTATTTCCTGTGAAGTATTCACATAACTAATAAACACAAGTGAACTCTCATTATAAAACTTCAAAAGGCTTCACAGTCATTTGGATTTATTTCTTCTAATATGATGTCCACTTGCATCATCATCTAAATGGTCTTTCACAGTGGAATTAAGGACTAACTTATTCTTCAGCGATATAATACATCAAGAGTTTATCCTAGTCATAAGGTGTGTTTATAAGTCTTGTAAAATAATCACATTGAATATTTGCCAATAAAATCAAATTATGTTCATAACTAAACTACAAAAAAAAGATTAAAAAAAAAAAACCCAAACCAATCTTAATCCTTAGAAACTTTAACTCAGCAGACTGCTAAACAGTAATTGCTTGAAAAGCGTGAGAACAGGAAACTGTGTAATAAATAAATAAATAATAATCACTCATACATAGTACAGTGACAGTTTCTTCAAGAAATAAAGAAGAAAACAGGCTAGACATATGGAGGCAATACATGACACTAAAAGGAGGACTCAGAAACCCTTCTTGCTCTTCATAAATGCTGTTTTAACCACTAGGAAGATGGTATTTCATCATTTGAGAATGTCTTTATCAAAGTTTATTCAAATAGGTGTTTAAGCAAAAAAGGCAGACTGAAATTTCAGAGTGCTTTATGTATATTATAGACTATTAAACTTCGTTTTCAAAAAAAGCAGCCTATTTATCAAAATACACACGTTTACCACCTTCATGACACCAATATGAAACTAGTCTTCAACTAAAATGCTACAAAACCCTCCCAAAAGTGTCACTTTCCCTCATTGCCCCATACATGGAAAAATAGAAATGCTTTGAAACATGCCTCATTCATTTAGCACTTGCAGACAATTACAGAATTGATAAGTCATTGTAGAAAAAGAAGAAATACTATCAGAAAAACCTCTTTTAAAATAAGTTGTGTTCCAAATCAGCTTCATTTAGTTATCACACAGTCAATAAGAATTTGGTAAGTCAAAACAGCTGCTTAAAAGGAGTTTCCAAGTCACTAGACTTTGTACACAATGTTTGTTAAGCTTCAGGTGAAATCTCAAAATGGCCAGGGCTCTGAATGTCTTACTTTTGGTGGGACAGAAAACTGAGCAAGAGAAAGCAGAAAGACACAGCAGAAGCTATATCTGAAATTAACTTACACGAATCAGGTATTAGCTCCCTTTCTCAAAGCACAAGTAAATTTCCTTTTCCTTCAGAAGATAAATTAATTTGTAATGGTATTATCAACTAGCATCTAATTAGCCCTTACACAGTTTTCAATTGGGTTTTATTGTATTTCTTTGTTCTTGTTTTGTGTTTCCAGGTTAAATAAAACTGAAAAGTTATCATCCCTTTAATCTTGCCAAAGTGACTAGCACTAAAACAGTAAACAAGAAAAATCTAGTTCTTGTATGAAAAGCTTCTGTTCCTGTTTTTTATATGCAGTATTTATTCAAATCAGTAAAACTATGCCCCTACAATGTTTCTCATTACTTATTAACTCACTTCATCCTGTCTTTTTTGCCTAATTCAGCTGTTACCTCTGTTTTGTATAAGATACACCTCACAATGAAAGACCACAATCTCCTAACTTGGAAAGAGGTCTTTGAGCTCAACTTTTACTATACCTATAGTCTGCTTCACCAATTTTTAGAATAAGCACTGTCAGGTTATAATGACCCCAATTATTAGGCATATTAGATTATCTCTGATTATCTGTTAGATGGGAAAGGTAGGGCAAGAAGCTCAAAAAAACCCCAAACAAACCACAGAATCCAAGATTTTTCACCTCCTGGACAGTGCTGTCATTCAAAACTCTATGTTTTCCCTAAATGACTTATGTTTACCTGGAATTTGCTCACAGATAAGAGGGGAATATGTGATGTTCCAGCAGTCAGACCTCAAGTCTTAACTTTGCAAAATTCCATTCCCTTTAATGCAATGACAGCAACTGAGACTGAGGTAATGTAAGCTACAATTCTGAAAACAGTTTCTACAGAACTTCTGTAGTCTTTATTAAATTTTTAGTCAGTATGCCTCAGTCAGTATTTTCAGCTCCCACAACCCGGGGACCAAGGGGATGGATCGGTATCTTAAAGCGTGGGGGGAGATTAAGAGGACTCTGTCTCCCACAGAAGAGGAGAAACAGTTCTGGTTGCCGGTGCAGAAAGCTATACAGGGGGAGAGGCGGAAAGCGCAGACAGAGGAGAGAGTTTGTGGCGATCAGGGGGCTCAAACGAGCGTGGAAGTGGAGAGTCTGGGGGCGCAGACGGGTCCGTCACTGTGTGGGGGCGCGGAATGTGATGGACTTGACAGAGAGGAGGAGAGTGAGGGGTGCGGCCCCGGAGCAGAGACCCGCGCGGGAGAGCTGCTTCCCAATCGAGTCCAGCCCGCCGGGTTACCCCTGGGATGAGTTGCAGAGGATGCGGGCGGGGAATGCCGAGCGGGTGAAGTCGGGCGGGGGTGCGGCGCAGGGGATGGGGGGGGGCCGCGACCCCGAGATAGAGTGCGCACCATCGGGCACGCGAGGGGAGACAAAGAAAAAGAAAACACAGGAGAGAGTAATACCGACTGCGGCGCCGGCGCCGGGGACGGCACGGAGTGAGCCAGACCCCCCCCCCCCCCCCCCGTCCCGGCCGTTAAGTTTCTCCGGAGTGCCCCCCACCCCGCACGCCCACACCACCGGCCCCAGCCCTCATGGACCGCTGGGCTCGTCCTTGCCATCCTCAATTCGTTGCCTCAACGAGTGTAAAAACTGTTGGCCGTGATGTCATGCATTTTGCTATAAATGTGATGATGAATAGTGGTTTTCTTACAGTGGAAACTTTCTAAGGTGTCAGGAATGGAACTTGGAAGAACAGAACATTTTGGCATTGAGAATCAGTGACATATTAAAAAAAAGGTGAAAAAGGTTTGTAAAAAGTGGTTTGTGTTTTGGACTCATTGGTGAAGGATTTTTTTTTTTGATCAGGAGTAAAAAATGGATTTTGTCACACTGTTGATGCTTCTAATGATTGTGGTAAATGGTTTTAGGCAATTTCAACAACCCAAGCAAAACATGTGGGTAACACTGGCCAAAGCAACCAATCAGTCTACAACACGTTTATCAATGGCCACTCCAGATAATCCTTTTTCTACCTGTTCGGTGGGAGTTCCATGAGATGTGGCACAATGGCCTGTACCAAATGCATTAAAAACAAATCCCTTAGTTAAGGGTAATGGTAAAGTTGACAACTGGGATTCGATCATTTCATGGTTGCCAACAATGACAACAGAGCCACAGGAGTTAGAATTATTGGGATCTATAAAGATGGATTTTTGTGTTATGTTTAATTTTACCGGCAATACAAAAAAATTTTAGACAGAATGTGGATCCCATCCTGGGTGTGTATAAGAACACGACATCTTGGTGCAATTATACTTCACCAAAAAGATCCAGGTCTAGTCTTGTGCCTATACAGTTACCAAAGGGAATTTTTCTGATTTGTGGGGACCAGGCATGGCCTGGAATACCCTTGAGATCACAAGGGGGACTGTGCAGTTTGGGATGACTGACGATCTTGATGCCTAATCACACAATGATTTGGAAACATCGTCGTCCAAAACGAATTGTGCATGCATTTACTAGCGAATGTGATGACCATGTTACCTTTGGTCTCCTTCAGCAATAATAGCAACTAGTATATTTGCTCCAGGTGTAGGAGTATCTGCTTTATTAACTCAGCTACCCAAATTAGGATGCTGGCTTAGCAAAAAAAGTAATCAAACCTCAATAACACTAGAAGGCTTGATTAGTGATATAAGTAGTATCAGACATGCAACCTTGCAAAATAGAGCTGCTATAGATTTTTACTTTTAGCACCAGTGTAATAATTTTGTTTGTCAGCTGTGCTTTTTTTTTTCAGTGTATAAAAAGAAGCTTACCAGGGCATGGGTTGCTCAAAAAGAAAAAGGGGGAATTGTGGAGGAATTTCTGTGTGAAAAAGGCCATGGCCTGGTAACAGTGAACAACCCATGCTTTGAGAACTAATGTGCGGATTGTCCTTGAGCCACTCTGTGAGAAAAGAAAAAGAAAGAATGCCTACATGATAACAAGCTCAAGCAAGGAGGAGGCTGAAGCAGTACGTGAAACCCCAAGGCTTATTGCAGAAAGCGCAGCTGGCTTTTAGAGAAAGGACCAATTAGAAGTAGTGTAAGCATGCTAGCTTTGCTACTGATTATAAAAGTCTGATGCTTGTTAGTAAAATTTGAGTTATGACCTAAAAAAACCCCAAAACAAAAAAAAACCACAACCCCCCCCCCCAAAAACAAACAAACAAAAAACCCACAGAAAAAACCCAAAAAAACAAAACAAAAAAACCCCATCCAAACCAAACTGTTTTACTGTGAGGGTGATGGAACAGTGGAGCAGGCTTCCCGGCAGGGGATTGTGGAGCCTGCTCCCTTGGAGGTCATCAAGGACCCGTCTGGGCATGTTCCTATGTGACCTGGTCTGGGTGAACCTGCTTCTGCGGGGTAGGGGGGGTGGACTGGGTGATCTCTGGGGGTCCCTTCCAATCCCTAACATTCTATGATTCTATGATTCAGTGACCGATAGGGGCAGATATGAATGGGGTCCCCTAGAAATAAAGGTTGTGAAGGAGTTGTGTGGGACTGTAAAGACAGACATTTACAGATACCTCATCAAAGACCAACACAGCAGCAGTGGTGTGGAAACAGGGAGACAGATGGGAGAAAATCTTGCATACTGACACCACAAAATCGGTGCAATATCTAGAGACCAAGGCTGTCACCCTTGCCCTGGAGGCATGGCATTCAACGCAACTCAATATCGTCACCGACTCAAGATTCGTCACTGAACTAGTTCGACAATGTGCACAAGCCATTTGTGTCTACCAGTGTAGCGGACCTCATATTGAATGCTTTACAAACTTGTGCTGCCCCCTACTCTATTGTAATAATCAACAGTCACATCAATATTCCGGGGGCTTTCACCGAAGGTAACCAAAAGGTGGACGAAGCAGTGACACATGTATGGCCTATCTCTGCCCAAGAGGATTTCCCAGTGGCCAGACAGCTACATGCCTTTTTGTGTTGTGGAGCGCGGGCTCTACATCATCAGACCAAGATCCCTCTCCGAGTGGCAAAGCAGATAGTTGCTGCTTGCCCTCAGTGTGCTTCGGCGCTACCATGGGAAGCCAGAGTTAATCCCTGAGGGTTGCTCCCAAATCAGATCTGGCAAATGGATGTCACAATTTACGAGCCCTTTCCTCCCAACCATCACCTCCATGTCACCATTGACACCTGCAGTGGTTACATATTAGCTACCCCCATGCGCCAAGCCACAGTGCACCCTGCATCAGGCACTGGCTACAATGTATAGCCGTCCTAGGATGTCCTGAACAAATCAAAACTGACAATGGGCCTTGTTACACCTCCCATGTGAGACAAGAATTCTGTCGAACCTGGCAGATTAAATTGGTGCACGGTATCCCTCACAATAGCCAGGGACAGGCGATCGTTGAACATGCTCACGCTACTCTTAAAGTACAGCTCAACCATCTTAGGGAGGGGGAGAGCATGGGACATAGAATTCCCCCTGACAGGCAACATGATATTTTAATGCGCTGTCTGTACATCCTCTTGTTCAAGGGTCAGGACCCATACTGGCACAAGCACGCTTTAGGGAGCAAGAACCAGTAGCAGTAGATAAATTACCAGCAGTTAAATTATGGCAAATCAACACTGGGGAGCGGGAATCAGGGTGGAAGCTTAGATGACTGGGCCAAGGGTATGCTTCTGTAGAAAAGGAGGGAACCCAGCAGTGGGACCTGGCAAAACAAATATGACCAGAGAGTCTAATGGTCTACTGAGTCTCTTTTGCAGGTTGACGTGTTCTTCGGAGTGCTCGCTGTGACACAGATCCATCTGGGGTCACTCAACTATTGTCAAGATTGGGCAGTGAAGTGGAACACAATCAGCACCTGTTTATATCTTCCGACAATTGGCTCAGCTAGCACGTGTGCTGGGTAGACATGTTATGTATCAGCCCTTGCCACAGGATGCTGGAGTTATCGAGCTTAGGGAGGGGGAGATGTTGTAGGCGACTGGAAGATCTCGGGTTGTAATGTGAGAGGTGGAGGGTACAGAAGAGGTGAGCACGGGGTGGAGTGAAAGGAGGTGCTTGTGTTAGCAGATGGTGTAAACAATTAGTTGGAATAAAGCATCATCCATACTGTGTATGTAGTGATCTTGTCCCCTCAGCAGGGGTGGACTGAGTGATCCATGCAGGCAGCCTGGTGATGTTGCCCGTAGCAGCAACAGGAATGCTGAATATAATGGGTCACAACATTTTGAATGCCACTCTTCATTCTCCAAAACTGTTTCATAAAGCAAGTATAGATACACAAATATTATTCAGTATTATTCTATTTGTGTTCAAAACTGTGCTGTGCAAAAATTACCTTTCTTTCTTTGCCAATAAGACTATTTCCCTCACTTGAACAATTTAAAATAGCATATGAAAATCTTTCCCACAGAAATCTCCATAACACACATTTCAAATAGATGAGTTACTCCTCAAACTTTACATAAGCAATTTAGGAAACTTCTTTGCCATGATCTCAAAACTTGATGTAAAAAATAGAAGCTTTGAAGATAAATGACCTCTATAGACACTTCTGGTCTGTACATTCATCTTTGTAAAAGTCTCATGATTAAACTCAGTATGTGGAAATATGCAAAAATATATTAACACCATTTAAAAGTAATTTGAGAACAAAAGATGGAAAACTTCAGTGCAATCTACCTCTCTTGAGACGTATCACACCCTGTAGCATAAAGGAATCATTAACTTTTAATTGAGCTGATTCATTAAATTTCAAAATAGCAAGGGTTTCTTTAACTTTTCTCCCTCTTTGGTATCCCTTGGTCCCATCAATTTCAATATTCTCTTTTACATCAGTCTTTCTTTCCTACTCCATTATTTCCCTACGGAGTTTTCCTCTTTAACCACTAGGTGTCGTAAGGGAATCTACTCACCACAGCTACACCTTTTGCTTTTTTATATACTTATTTTTACTAGTACATTGATGCAACCGTCCAGGATCTTGCAGGCTACAGTCCTGAAAAGCCGCAAATGTTCAGGCTTTTCTTCCAATAAACATAGTCATGAACAACCTTCAAAAAAATGTTACTTGTTCAGTCTTGGAATTCTGTTTATAAAGCATAATTTTCACATAGTAGTAGTACTGGGAGAAATACAGTCATTTGTTTGAAATGCTACAGGAGAACAATATTTTAAGTAGGAAAATTGTGACTTAAGCTTTTTTTGCAAGATAATTATTCAGTGAAAGTCCAAAGCTTAGGTTCATAAAAAATTGTCAGATAGACTTCCTTAAATTTTTTGCATACCAATTTGAAAAAGTTTTGCATTTAGGCATGTTTTTAGAAGTAGGAAATTAAAATTTATTAGCATTAGTTTATCAGAATTAGTTTTTTAGAATTTATTAGAATTAGTTCTTTTTAGGGACAGGGGATTGGCTAAAACAACACTGAATGTAGTTTTGACGCATTATTAAAATCCTTTATCCATCACTCTATTTCAGCTACTCCTATATGTCCTCATTTGTTACTTCTCATTGAACCTGAACTCTTTTACATACTATATATAAGGATGTCAGTTCCTCAAACTGGGAAATGAGCAGACATCCTTCACTTCAACTTATTTTTTTTTTAAATGCTTTTAAGGGAAAGAAAAACACTCCAAGCTTAAAAACTCAGTGATTTTTCAGTACTTTAAAGATTCTGGTACAGGGAAAATATGGAAGATGTGAGGAAGGTTGATAGATGGAGAATAAACAGATCTAACAAGTCAATAGTCTGGTACTTAAATATTGTATGGATATTGAGATAATACAGGAGATATAAGAGTTAACCTATTACCGAAAATGAAATACCTTCACCATACTCATTGCCCTGGCCATACTCTCTCCCAGCTTCTTGAGCCCCCCAGCCTCCTCGCTGATAGGACAGAATGAGAAGCAGAAAGGTCTCAATGCTGTGCAAGCCCTGCTCAGCAATAACCAAAACATTCCTGTGTTATCAACGCCATTCTCAGCACAAATCAAAAATATAACCCTACATCAGCCACTGGAAAGAAAACCAACTCCATCTCAGCCAAAATCAGTACAGATACCCACAGAAATGCAGTCTCCTGAAGGAAAAACCAGTAACTGCTTGATTCTGTGTTATGGAAATGAAGGAAATAGCTCTTACTCTTTCTGTCTGCAAAACGGTATAAAACACTACTCAGAAGCAGTCACCTGAGTAACTTATCTACTTGACCTTTCCTGTCCTGTGAGCTGCAGTTTGTTCAACAGATACCAGAAATTAATAGTTTAGTTTGTCATTTTTACCCTCTCAGGAAGGCAACATTAGAGCTACCACTGCTGGGGAGGTTCAACATGATTTCTTTCTCAATAAGCACTATACTTCCTATTTACAAAACCAATCTATTACAGGATCACACTCATCAATGCAATATAAAAAGTAACACTTTATCAGCAAACAGGAGGAACAAATTTGTCACAGAACTTCCTTGATGAGTTGCAGACTATCTACTTAATCTAGCACAAATTTAAAATGCAAAGTAATAATTCTAGATTTATAACACCTTTGCAATCACTGTATACTATATACAGTAAGCATACATCAAGAATGCACGTATACCTTACATGCAGTAAAAGTATATATCCATTAAAATGTGGGTGGGCATGTGGATGAGTGTAGGCACACTACATATTCACACACATGGGCACACCACTTCCCCAATATATTCTCTAGAACTGCTGACAAACATAAAACATGGATACATACAAACTTGTATGGACAATACATAGGGTTGGGATTTTTTTTTACAGCTACAAGTACATGTCTGTGCTACAGCAGAGGAGATGAACTTGGTCAGGATGATAGCAAATTTAACTAAAAATTCCCCCAAAACCAATTCTAACCTAATGCAAAATTTTAGAAAGTGTCAAGGTGTTCAGACTCAGGGTTTCATTTAGACTAGTATGTAAACCTCTCACGTTCTGTTTGGATGGGCCAACTTCAGATCATGTGAACAGTGAGACTGAGGAACATGTAAGTGAATTCAATAAAATTCAGAGGCATTTCTGCTGTACAAAAGGCCTCATATATTTTTAAATAGAACCATGGAAATAAAATACAGTCATTCTTCTTGTGCTGTACACAATTGATCTTTCATTGTGTTTCAGTCACATAAACAGAATCATCTCGTAAGATCTTGTGACTGTTTTGAGCCTTTGCAATAGCCATATTGATAGGACCCATAGTACTGCCTACAATTCAAAATTAAAATGACAGTTAAAGAAATAATTCACAGAACTGGCTTGCATTGTATTCAGTTAATAGATTAATTTTCTCACTAGGAAAAATGTTGTTTAAAAAATAAGTTTCTAATTTGAATAGACTAAAGTTGTTCTGTATATGAATTCTTAAGCATGCTGATATCTATGGCTACACAGATGTTTGCATCCAGATATGGCTTTGTACACTGTAAAATATGTCCTTATCATATATTTCCTGCAATGGATACATCCAGACTGAAAAACAATAGGTCTTATAAAACTACTACACTTCTTCCAAAGGTATGCATAAATAAAGCAGGTATTTTTATTGAACAGGTATTTTTAGTGAAGCACAACTCTTCCTCACCCTCACCTGGTAATAATGTAATTCTCAGTGTATATGTAGAAAAGCATAACATTTTATCACTTAGGCACAGTTATCATGCTGTACGTGTTACTTGTTTGCAGCTTTAATTTTAGGAAGTCAGTAGACTTTCCGTTATGCATTTCTATCTAATGTTAACAGTCTATAAACAGAAAAAAACCCCTGAATTTGGCTTGAAAATTAGGTCAAGATTCTTAACCCAATTTTAAAGATGGGTAAACTAAAGTTCAGAAAGGTTTTACAACTTCACAAAACTTATCTAGAAGGCAGCAAAAGGGCTAAAAATGGAACAAAAGCATCTTAACAACACAGCTTCTGCATTAACAAGTTCTTAGTTCCTAAATTAAGAGGCACAATATGAATGATGCTATCACCTGAGGTGGGGAGAGAAAAGCAAAGAAGTTTTTGTTGCTTGCTTTTTTTTTAGCATTTTTTTATATGTGTACTTTTTCAACATAAATCTTAACAGATAGGACTTCAAGATATTTGGAAAAGTGGATGCTGCATTGATCAGCACATGCATAATCCATTTATCTGAGATGATGGAAAATGGGCAGCCTTATACCAAATATATCTAAAATCTATAAAATTATAGCTTTAGTTGGCATAAGTAATGGGAGAAAATGCCATTGTTAGTCTCAAGGAATATAATACAGCTACAAAAATCTGGTTTGTAGCAATAACAAGCTAGTGTATTTGTTCAGAATATGAAACACTGACATAACATGGCCAAATACACCCGTCACATTGCACAACAAATGTAGTAAAATGTACAAAATCTTTTTGCAGCCCATCTGCACTTTGAGGTCATATCAAACTGATCAGTGACCATCAAATCACAAAAACACTCTCTTCAACCAATGCATAATATCCTGCTTGCTGTAGTCTTGCTTTTTCTAATTCATTACATAAAAATTTAAAATAGAATCGCAGAACTAAACACCAAATATCACACTGAAGTCAAATAAACTAACTTTTTTTAAAGGTCTTTTTAAAAAAAAAAATTAAGATGAAACTTACTATTAGCAGCCACTGTTACAACTTCACAAGACACCAACAACATCAAGCATTATGTCTTTTTTAGAGACAAAAGCAAATTGTTCAAGACCACAAAGGAAGTTTATGTTAAAAAAAGATACTAAATCCTGTTCTTATCTCTCGTCATTTGTTCAGACCATTGTGCCTCTCTTTCTCTCACATAAACTGGTTATTCTCTGCATTTACATTATGACTACAAAGTGATTTTCTCGCTTGGAACCCAGAGCATAGGGGATCAAGGCTTTAATATATTTGAGTCTGGTAATAAACCTCTGTCATTATTTCGTATTTCATTCATCATTTACTTAAGAATGTTTTGTTTAATAAGAGCTTTCTTGGTCATCTCCTGATTTTCTTATTTACCCTGAAAATTGTTATAGAAATTTAGGCACCATAAAGACAGCATAACCTCACTGCAGATTTAAGGATGATGAATAGACAGACTGTGAGAGATGAGGGTTTTTAAATGTTAAATATAAACATTTGAGTTAACAAGAAAATATGTAATAAAAAAAAAAAAAAGCACTAAATGGATTAACTTTTCAACCTAATTCTTTTAAAAACATTTTCTCCACGAGGAATGTCAAGTACTTTCTTACCACTTTTAAATTTCTGTTTTGCTTAAGCAGAA
Source organism: Colius striatus (assembly GCF_028858725.1). Classification (NCBI taxonomy): domain Eukaryota; kingdom Metazoa; phylum Chordata; class Aves; order Coliiformes; family Coliidae; genus Colius; species Colius striatus. The sequence goes on along the minus strand of NC_084764.1, from coordinate 12,823,102 downwards.
GACTAATCTCTCTTTGTTTTATATATGAGGAATACCTTGATCCTAATGGCTAAAAATGCATTTTTAATGGAATCTCAGGATCTGAATATCTGTATCATCTTAATGTGGAGAAGTAGTATTATAAGCAGCTGAACTCATGTCTAGACTCTTCTTGGATGTCTGAGGCTAAAAGTGCTGACATACTCATGTGAAGCATGAATCTCATCAGATTCATTATATGTGGATTCCTTGTAACCTGGTATCACAGATGAGTTCTCTTAGTAGTTATGAATTTGTCTCTTCCACCTGCCTAGATATTTTCATGGTACATAATAGCTGACACATCTACACTTCTATCAGATTCAATGCTTAAAACAAAGGAAGAAATCTCTCTGAGAATTATGGAGGAAAAAGAAACTTAATGAAAACAAAGAACAGAACTTTAGCATCAGAGTGTCTTTATGCACAGAAGTGTCTTTGATTAGATGGGAAAGAGTATCATGGAATAAACTTATAACTAAATCAAAATACCCATTTTTTATCCTTCCATGATATAAATGGTGAAATGTACTATAGAGTTTCTGGACTATAGCTATTCTAGACTGACACACTTCAAAGAAGTTCCAGTTTCTCTAGAGAACCATGTAAGTAGCTTGTGCTAATTAGAGAGAGCCAGTTGAAAACATAGTCACTTGCTCTATAGCAATAGAGAAATTAAGGGATTAAGAAAGTATAACATGCCAAAACATCACAATATTATCCTTTTAATTAAAATTTTACAACTCCAGATTCATGTTTTCGGCATGACAAGACTATGACTACACAAGATATCATAAAAGGCATGAAAAAAACCTGCTCCAGGATTATATGTATATACATATATACACTAACTTCTTTTACTTCTACCCTAACAGGCCTAGTCAGCCTCACACACGCGTTCCTTGTTATGTCCATTTGGTTTCCCACACATCAAGCTAGACTACAAGGCTCAGGAGGGAGTTAGCTACTCCAAGCTGCTATGAGTCACTGTGATGTCTGCTGTGTAGGACAAAGTAAGCCTGAATTTCTTGCTTCCACCAGGCAACAAGAATGCCGAGGAAAAACATGGTAAGGAAAGATCAAAAAGACAGGAATCCTCTCCCTCAATATCCCTACGTCCTGACATAGTTGTCATACTACATGGTGATGAATTAAATCAAAGACTTACTGCAAAATCGTAAGCAAGATGGCAGTATTCCAACTTTCAAATTTTCAAAATTACATTAAATACTATTTTCTCATGACAAATTAAAAAAACTCTATGCTACTTCATAAAATAAGTCCATATTCTGGTACCCTGGCTAGAAGTATAAAGACTTATATCCACAGATTTAGTCTTGGATGTGATCACACTTGTGACAGATGTATTTTGTTTAAACCTAAAATAAAGGTGTGCTAAATTAACAGTTACCTAATATTTCAGCCTATTGTTATTGTTTATATATAGAATCCTATTTTTTTTTGTAGATGACACTTCTAATCACAGAAATTAGAACACTAAAATAAGTCATTGTCTGAAAGTTAAAACAAGTCACCTCAGCATTTTTACGTTACAGATAATCATCTATTCAGGACACTCAATAGAGCAAGACTGGAATCACAAACACTCCTGACAATTTTTTTTACTCTATTCTGAAATCAAGAATTTTTCTTTTGATCTTATCTGTCAGAACAAAACACTAGTGTAAGAAATAGGATTTCAGATTGAGACTGGTTGAGAACAGTGATGATTAATGTGCTTTATATAACATTTTTAAGAAACTTTGTGGACAAGAAGTATCTAAATCAAGGGTGGCTGGGAGGGAATTTTGGATGGGAAGGGGCATGAGGGAAAATGCCAGTATATATATGCACTTTGAAGGTACCAACCAATGTCAGAGAGAAGATACTGAGTTTAGAAGTAATACTGTACCACCACTTTCACATTCATTAAAAAAAACCACAATCCCCAACTCCAGCAACAAAAACCAACATTCAATACAAACTCTAGGGATTTTAATTATAGCAGCAGTACTGATTAACACGACCTTTCTTCACTTGCAGGAGACTGCTTAAATTTATTCCTGTGCATAGTGCCTTAGAACAGTCATCACAGTACTCAGAAAAACAGATGTAACTGATCCATCATATGCAACTTAGAACTCCATGCACTGTCCTTGCTGTCACCATTACTTTCTGGGCATTCATGAACAACTGAAAGAAACTTATACCTGCTAGTCACTGAAGAACATCTCTAATTCTGCTGCACTCAACATATGTTACAAATACAGTGTTTACCTATTCCCTTTAGAAGCAACACCAGCCGTTTGTTTTCATTCCAATCCTTCTCTCTGATAGACACTGGAGTGACTAATGAACTGCAGAATCCGGTCTGTATAAAAAATTGACTTCGTAAACTAATCATCAGCATGTTGATGATGCTGCCACCCAAAATATCACAGTAACAAAAGAGTAACAATGTACATAGGCTCTAAGCCTGTCTGTCCTTCCTATTCAAATTTTAGGAAAATGTGACCTAATTTCTCTATAACTACTAGAATCTGCAGCTTTTGTTAATTTTGTTAATTTTCTTTTATTTCAGCTTTTTTTTTTTTTTTCCCCCCACAGATGGTTACAGCCATTAGGAAAGAAAATATGTGGAGCATACAATATAGCCTATAATGAGAATGTAAGAGTAAACAGAATGATCCTGGAGCAGTCCTTGTTAACATATTAACACCTTTCCTGGTCATCAGGTGATAGACTCCCCACCTGAGACTGATCAGATGCATTGTAAATTCAGTTCTGCCTGTGTTAGAACCATGTTGTTCCTGACAAAACCAAGTTTTATTAATTTTCCAACAACTTCTACACTTCCAGTATCAGACTCACTTTACAAAAAAAAAAAAAAAGATTAAGCAAAACTGAGGAAAGAGGGAGAAAGAAGTAACGCACCAAACAATACAAAGCAGGAAACTGACTACTCCTATTCATTCTTTCTCATATACAAGGCTAAATGAATATCCACTGGAACTGGAAAGAAACTTACAGCATTACTCTGTACAACCTCTCACTGCAGAGCAGTAAAAAAAAGCTTAGTTTTTTAATTCCACTCAATACTTTCTAGTTGGTATTTTTTAAAATCTCCAGCTACATGAAGAACAGATGATTTATTGCCTTTCATTTTGATATTTCAGGCAATTCCAAAGTTTACTACTAATTTCTGTATAACAAAGACTTCCTCGTTTATATTTAATAATACAAATTTGAAACAGAGCTCTGGCAGCTACAATAATAACTTTTTCCCTTGTAAATATATTACATAATTATTTACCTAAATAACAAAAAAATTAAGACATTCTTATTCTGTGGAAATCTTAACTGATAACTAGTTAGCATTGTGCTTCAGACGTACCCTCTTATGCATTTGTATTGGACACTATATAAGATATGAGTAGATATGAGTATCCCTTTGTTTATACTCTAGTTGCCATAATGGCATTCATTATTTTTATTCTGGACACTACCTGAGGAAAAATCTGCAGCCAAACCAGAGTCCAACTTGTCACTTCCCCCTCATTACAATGCAATGGAAAAGGCAATCACATTTCTACTCTTTTGCAATTTTATTGCTCATCTGAACAGAATCCCATTAGAAACTGATAAACTCATTTATGAGAAAAAGCCTACTTCTTTTCTCTTGAATTTGTTCAGGCAAGCATTTAGATTTCAATAGAGATTTAGTCATTTACATTTAAAAATCAGATGCTTAACAAGTACCAGTAAAGAACATATCTAAAACATAAGGTCTGTTTTTCCAGATAAGAAAACGCTGTGACTTATCACCATCTCCGTATTAAACAAAAATAAAAATGTCAGAAACTAGTTTCTGCAAATGCTTCACCTCTTCATTTTACCTGCTTCTGTGTACTTTAATCCTACTTTTACTTCTTCATGTTTTGCTTTTGGTGGTGGCCAGACAGTCTGGAGTCTCCCTGGAGTCTTGTCATCTTGCTCTGATGGACTCAGGTCAGGCTGTTAAAAGTACACAAGAAAAAATTGAAGTCTGCAGTATCAGTTGATTCCAAAACAGCAACCACCATGCTCAGCTCTACTTACGTACACCAGAATGGTTATCTGCCTCATTCTTCTGACTGAAACAGTACTCAGTTGGTTGGAAGGGTTACAAAGAAATCAGTGTAGAAAAATAATTTAGAGGAAGGAAATAACATTATGCATGTTAGATACAAGGACTTGTTGAAACTGTTCACATGAGTGTGGAAAGCTGCACCATAGAGATGGTCAAGACAATTAGGTTTTTTCCCTGTAGCTTTTTTTTCACAGTGAAAAGATCCATCTGTACTCCTCTTACAAGTGATTCACCTGAGACATGATTTGACAATGTAATTTTCTGAAAGCAGAGCTAGTTTACGAAATTCCTGCCCCATCTTCAGCAGCTCTCTCAGTCCACATACTCATATAATACTTCCACATTGAAATGCTGCTGTAGCTATTAATGGGACTACACTGCAAACTGGAATACTAAAATAAGCCTTTAGACTAAACAAGCTTTTTTGTAGCGGTTTTGAGGGTTTTTTTCTTACATCTCTAATTTCTGTAATTTGTTTTATAAAACATTGCTACAAATAACTGTACGGAGGGAACTGCAGTAACAGAAAACACTAAATGCAAGGGGCCCCATAAATGGGTCCCATGAGCAATTAAAAAAGAAAGGCAAGACCCTTCTACTCTGTCTTTGCCCTCAGAAAATGTACATTTACATGACTGGATGTTAAGTAGATATTTATAAAAGCTACTTCTGCTGACTCCCGTGTTTCCTCCTTTACCGTGTGTGATGACAGCTTCCCGACTAGGTTTTCTGCGAGCCACACAAACACTTATGCCAGCACAGAACAGGGAATGGTGTAAGCAGGAAGAAGCAGGTCAGAAAGGGGAAGGGCATGCACAAACTAATTGCTGTGCATGTCTCGGCCAATGGGTATGTCTTTTCTCCTCCCCATAGGTAATTTACTGCAAACTGGTATTATCAGTCTACCCAGGTGTCAGTCAAGATACTTAAAAAAGTTTTTAATTTTATATAAGGTGAAAAATTTGAAAGAGAATGCAACTAACACAGCAAATTAAAGTAACTTTAAGTTTAGGGTCTGATCCTGCAAATGGAATCATTCAGGTAATCGCCCCTTTAGCTAACAAGAATAATCATTTAGACTGATTATATCTGTCAAAGATGTAACTATAAGAATTTTAGGTTGCGAGGACCTCAACCCAAGGGTTACTCATTTAATTAAAGACTTAAAATCATACTCAAATACATTTATCACTATGACTCTGTGAAAACTTAGCATAGATTTTTGTTTGTTTTCATTCTTGAAAACATACCAACTAAAGCTTGCAAATGCTTAATCCATAACTTGAATCACAGAATCTTAAGGGTTGGAAGGGAATTGTTTAATCAGAAGCACTAAGTTATACTCAGATAAGGTTAAATGCTCATGATTATTTGCAAAGCCAGATACATGCACATAAATAAAAAAGTAATTAAATTCTATGTCTTGGACAAAGTGAGTTTAAAATCATCCGTAACTCCCTGTTTCAGCTCTTACCACAGAATTATCTTTAAAGGTAAAATGAAATATCTCTTTTAAAAATAATAATAAAAAACCTCTATGAAATAAAGCAGAGTGAGTTTGAGAAATTATTAAATAATACTACAGTAAATATTTGCTACAGCAAACCGATTTTAAGCCATACTTATAATGGGAACTCTTTTTGCATCTTTTAAAAACTGATTTTAAAGTTGTCACTTCTAGTTGAAAGGCTGTGACTATCAGCAGTTCTCAATTCTTCTACAACTGAGGATGATCAAGAATTTTGACAAACCAGACACAAGATTTCTTTAGTTGGGAATCCAAAATTTGAGACTGCCAAAAGAAGAAGGTAATTCTGACATTCTGACCTTAAGTCCCCATCAATAATTTTTAAACAGTACATTACTTTTTACCCATCTACTTCCAGATCTTAGGAAGAAAAAGTAATTCAACCTACAGATTTGTCTGATGGTCCGTCCCCAGGTTTTGATTTTGACCTTTCAAATACAGCTTTCAAGGACTCTTTTTCAGTTCTCATTTTGCGTTTTATGGCTTCCAGCTCTGAAGTATCTGCAATTGATTCTTTTTTGGGTGGCCGTGTGAATAAAGCTTTAAAGACATCCAGTGCAGATTCAGCAGGGCTTGATTTTATTTCCTCAGAAGGAAATCGTGGTTCTGTTTTGCTGGAGGCTTTGTTCTCTTGAGCTTCTTCACTGTTCTCAGTCTCCCCAGATGCCTCAACAGAGTCCTCAGTTCTGTCTTCATTCTTGGAGACATCTATGTTTAACAAGTGTGAGAGCTGTTCCAGGAAAGTAGGACTTGCTTTAGCTTCAGCTGATTTTTTTTTAGTGGTCAAACCTGATGTAATATTGGATTTCTTAACAGGCTGTCGCAATTTAAGCAGAGCTAAATCATTCTCCCTTGGTTTAATTTCTGTCACAGTTTCCCCATCCTCTGCAGTTAGTCCCTTTTTTCTCACACGTAGTCCACTAAAGAAAGCAGGCAGCTGGAAAGACTTTTCAACCAGTGCTGGTTTTTGTAGCAATGTATTATCAACTGAAGGTCTTTGTTCTTCATCTGGAAGTTCTTGAGGGCATTCCCCTGTAGCAAGCAAGCGACTGAACTGCTCATCCATTAACATTTCGTCTTTTCCATTAAAGTCGCATTCCAGAATACTATCCAGCTCTTGTGGGAGCTGCTTAGAAGCTGGTGGGTGTAACTTGATGTCATCTTTATTCACAGAGTCATCACTGTTGCTGCACCCTTCTGATTCTGACTCGTCCTTATTTTGATTGTTATTGTCCAAAGCCTCAGCAAACAAAGTAGCATTATTTAGCCCAGATTCACTTGTGTTGTTTTCATCGGTGTCTAGGTCCTCACTCTCCATGTCCGATTCTGTGTCACTTGTTGTATGAACCAAAGTACCTTGTACAAGAATAGCATCCTTGTCATCATTGTCAGATTCAGACAAAGAAGTCTGTACGAACCTTAAATCGTGAAGTAATTCATTTTCTTCAGCTAGCTCCAGTTCCAGGTCAGTTTTCTGGCCAGACATTGGGTCAGCTTGGCCACTGGTACTATCCAGGACGTACTGATTTGCTGAGTTGTCACTACAATCATTATCATTCCTCTCATGCCAGGTGTTAGCATGGGTATTTATACTGCTGTGCAAAGGTTGAAATGCTTTAAGCACTGTTTCTTCTTTGGAAGCTGTAGACTCAATATTAGTTGTAAATCCAAAAAGTGTTTTCACAGAAAATGTAGTGAAAAAACCAAGTTCACTTCCTGCTGTATTCTCCAGGTCTGAAATCTCGTTACACTCAGGCACAGTGTTTTCTTCTTCCATGTTGCATAAAGTACAGAATAGATTTGCTTCTAGCAGTGCTAATAACTGCTAAACAAGTATTTACTACATACATTCAGACAGCAGACCGAACTCACTACAGGCACCGTGCTCCCCTGCCCACAAAGGCAGCCAACCTCCTCAGGTCACTCTGCCCCTCCTTCCGGGGCCAGCACTGCAGCCGGCAGCCGAAGTGTCCGTCACGTCTCCAAACTCTACTTCAGGAGCAGCAAAAACACCCACCATAAAAAAAGTTCTTAGCAGCGTCGATAACTTGTTCCTTTACACAAAGGGCTTTTTGTCAGAGCAAATATGTCAGCGCACTAATCTCAGCTGAAAATTCGACTAATGGTTCCTGCTGGTGCTCCTGCAATCCTACTGGCTGCACACCACTTCCTACTTGCTCAAAAGTACGGAGCAGCTATATAAACAAGCCTCCTGAACAGAACTGGGTGCGTTTGTACTTTGCTACTTCCTTCTCCCAGTACAGGAGCTGTGAATGTTTTCAGCAGAAAATTCCTGATGGATTCTTTTGCATAGTCTTTCCACTTTCGTAAAGATCTTTCTTTGTAAATCCATAATCACCAAGAAATGTCAAATGGAAATCGAGCATAACAAATCTGAAGCTTCCAGTGCCACCGCCCTGTGCCTGTGCAGAGTCTCCTGCTACCGGCTGGTGGGAGTGAACTCTGGTGAAGCCGAAGAAAGCAGGGGGGAAAAAAAAAAAAAAAAGGGAAAAAAAAGGAAAAAAAAAAAAAAAAAAAAAAAAAAAAAAAAAGAGGCTCTTGCTCTCTTCTGATTTGCTGCAGGTTTCATCTGGAATGCAGATTTCAGCCTCCAGGGCCACGAACAAAAACCAACAAGACTGGTTTCATATTACTATTGTCCTAACTCTGCACAGCTATTTCTGTGAACTCTACACAGGTACTTATCAAAGGCTTTCACCACACCCAGAGACTCCAAGCTGTTTGGGTGGGCAGGGTGAGCAGCCAGCACTCAGGAATGCCAAGTTAACTGTTTAGAAATCAGGCAAGCTGTCCATCAGGCATTACACTCAAGTCTGGATCTTTTCAAAACAGAAAAATCTCTGCTGCCATATTTTTTTTTAACTTTCATCTCTGTATATTGACCAGGTACTGTTGTGAGATTCATTTTAGATAACATAGATAAAAACACTTGAAGGAAAACTTCAAGACTGTATAACTCAATATTAACAGAAGCTGTCAGGGATAAAACTTTTTTTTTTCTTTTCTTTTTTTTTTTATAACACACATATAAAGGAAGTACAAAACACTCTTAAAGCACTTTTGATATTCAGTCAGTAACATTTAGATCAGGTTCCACTGAAAGTTTTTGGGTTTTTTTTTTGCACCAAAGTGAGATGGTCATTCAACAGTCATTTAGTTGTAATGAGTAAACTTAAATAAACAATAACATGAGGAAAGCTGTCCTTCACAGGGAAATCAGCTGCAGATCACATCATTGTGACAAATTACTGAAAAGGATTTACTCAAAATCTGAATATCACTGACAACAAGCAACAACAAAATATTCCAACACATTTAACATTTTGTTTAACTTCTAAAATTGTAGACTGAAAAAAACCTTGTGTGTTCACCTTTTCAATATATCATAAAAGATCATAAAGTCCACATCAGAAGTCATTGGTATTTACTGCAGGAAGAAAGTTTCCTGAAAATCAAATTGTAGTACTAAGAGCTTACATGAAGCTTACAGGGCACCTTTTCAATTACAGGTTTGTAATTAGACACAGGAATTAGACACTGTATTAGACCTATAGACACTGGAATCATTCCTATATTTTCTGTGATTTAACATAGAACAATGTTTTTGGCCTTACTGCCTTCCATTTCCCGTAGTAATCTCCAACTTCCTTCTCTGTTATTTAATCATCAGATGTCAAGCACAGAAACAACTGACAGGTCATAGCTCACTTGGTTTTCTAGGCTTAATATAGATTAATATTACAAAAAGAAACTCTCCAAAACTGTGCTGGTTTTGGCCAAGATAGAGTCAATTTTCTTCCTAGTAGCTGCTTTGTGTGTTTTGGATTTGTCCTGAAAACAGTGTTGACAATACAAGATGTTTTCATTGTTGCTAAACAGGGTTTACACAGCATGAAGGCCTTTTCTGCTTCTCATCCCACCAGAAAGTAGGCTAGGAGCACAAAAGAAGCTGTGAGCAGACACAGCTGGGACAGCTGACCACAGCAACATTCAGCATGGAAAGCTGAGGGAAGAAGTCAGGGACGTTCAGACAGACCATGTTTGTCTTCCCAAGCAACTATTACATATGATGGAGTCCAGAAGACGGTGGCTTGAACATCCTCCTGCCCAGTGGAAGTTTTAAATTAATTCCTTGGTTTACTTTGCTTGCTTGCACCACTTTTTGTCTATTTATTAAGTTGTTTTTATTTAAATCCATGAGTTTTCTCACTTTACCTTTCTGACTCTCTCCTCCATCTCATTAGGGGAGAGCGAGAGAGTAGAAATCTCTTGATTGGTTGCTGACTGGACTTAAACCATGACAGTCCTTTTTGGTTCTCAATGTGGGGCTCAGAGGGTTTGAGATTATGACAGATTTGACTGGTATACACGAAATCACATTTATAGCTGTTGTTGCTGGTTAGCTACTAATTGGTAAGCTCCTGTGCTTATCATGGGGCTTGCTTGTCTTACTGTGTATTAGTCTAGTCTCATTAGTGGCTGCTTTTTTATTTTGCTGCTTGCTATAGGCCTGTACTGTTTATCATTTTACTCTGCTATGCCTGTGAACATTTTGATAACAACAACTGTGATGTGCCTTGGCTGGCAGGCAGCCAGAGTATTGCTGCTGTTTCTGTGCTGGTGTACTGGATGGACTGGAACCCCAGTGTGAACTCTAGTCAAAGGAACCAAGACTCGTGGATGAGTCCATGTGGGAGCAGGACATCTCAAAAGGGACTGTGACCTGTGGATAAACCCATGACAGAGATGATACATCTTGAAGTGTCTGTGGCCATGGTTATGTCTGTGCTGCAGCAGGTATACCTCTGAAGGGATTGTGGCCTGAGGATAAATCCATTCTAGAGAAGGTATACCTTGAAGCATCTGTGGCCATGGATAAGCCCATGACAGAGCAGGTTTAATTCTGAAGGAACTGTGGTTTGTGGGTAGGGCCATGCTGAAGCAGATGTATCTCTGAGGGCATTGTGGTCAACAGAGAAGGCCATGCTTTGAGGTGTACCTCAAAGTGACTGTGGCTGTGGATAAGTCTGTGCACAGCAGGAATACCCCTGGAGAGACTGTGGCTCACAGATGAGGCTCCACTTGGAGCAGGTACACCCCTAAGGGACCGCAGTCTGAGGATAAGGCCCAAGCTGGAGTAGGGGCCAGGGGAGGAGTTCATTGCAATATTAAACTGTATGGTCTGGTCCAAAGGGACCAGCATGAAGACTGTAATGGAAATACCTTTAAATTGTTACAAAAGAGATCTTCATCCTTCCCACGGGACACTGACTCCTCTGGGCATAGTCAGTGCCCTTAGCACAGGGTCTTTAATGAAGTGAGTCACTGCTCCTGATGTGGGGTCTTTAACAAAGTACAAACAAATCTCTGGCTTCACCAGTTCTCTCAATATGATGCAGGGGAGTCTCTGCTCCAGCACAACTCCTCCTCTCTTCCTTCACTGACCTTGGGGTCTGTATGGTCGTTTCTCTCTCTCTCCCAACTCCTTGCACCATCACCAGCCAGAAAAGAAGGAAGGACAGAACAAGAAGGAACAGGAAGAGCCCTGCTCTTCTGGCTTTTTCTGCTTAAAAAGTGATCGCAGAGGCGTCTAATTGGCTCAGACCCAGAAGTGGGTCAGGCTCAGAGTTGGGGAGAGTTTCGAGCAACTTCTTACAGGAGCCATCTTTACAGCCCCTTCCACATCATCAGAAACAGCTTCATGTCAGACCATGACATAATTCTAAATTTTGTTTTATGACAAAATAATTAGGAGGAAGTTACACTACTGAACCAAAGTTTTGTACATTTAAATTTACATCTATTTTTATATTCAGTCACAGGACTGTTCATGGTTCTGATAATTTCTTTGATTATGCCTTGCTTATTTATTTATCTGGGTTTTAGTTAACTCAGGATAGATAAACATGAAATTGTATTAGTGAAGAACAGTTTCATTAGTGACTAACAAAAATATATGAACAACTCCATGATACCTGTCAAATAAATATTTTCTTTCTGTATCAATCCACACATAGAAAAAAACTTTTCTATAATAATCTAGGGTCACCAAGCTGTAACAGTCCTATAAATATTGTACATAGGCAGGTTACTGAAAATAGCCACTATCTAACTATTTAAGATCTTAACAGAATGTATTAAAAGCTTTGTTTAAAAGTGGACTTAAAAGCAGTAAACCCATATGTTACATCTAAACAATATCCCAACAAAATCAGCAGTGAAAAGGACGGCGTTTTGAGTATCAGGCTAAAGGTATGTAATGTATTCAGATGCTAGAAAGAGCAGAGTGAAGCAGTGAATAATTAAAACTCCAGAAGTGGAAGTATACCTTATAAAAGCAGAGGTAATCTCACAAGCTTGCTAAAAATTATACTGCTTTATATGTACCTCTTCTCTTGATAATGAACTCTAGGAAGTGAGAAGAAATAACTTGCAAGCTTTTTGAGAATTAGGATGAACACAGGAACTCATCTCTATATTTGCTCCTGCAGAAATGATAAAAAAACTAGAAGCTAGCCAATCCTCTCAGATGCACCATAGAGTCCATAAAACCCCAACCTCAAATAAAGCTTTTGTAATGACTTATTCCTTACTGTCTGATGATCATCCCTGTGGACAGCCCCCTGTTGAGGGACTAGACAATTGACAATGAAATATGCATTGGTACTTATCCAACAGAGTTTTTCTAGGTAAAATACAAACATCGATATATGCCCTTAATATTCTTATGCAAGGAGAAGATCATCATATTGTGATGTGGAAATGAGATAGACCTAGTTTGTTGGCAGAAGTATTTTAATGCTGGGTGGATCATTCTCATAAGGAAAGTCTCTCTGAACTGACTGTAATATTGCATCTGAAGGAAGAAGTAATTTCTAAATCTGTAGAAAAAAATCAGTTATGATAATGTTACAGGTCTCTACTTAATAAAACTGAAAACTCTCTTGTGCCTCAGAAGAGACATTAAAACCTGTCATAGCAACTTTCAGGGCAGTCAACACACTAATTATATGAAAGGACAGTCATTCCTTACAGTTTAAAGCATGTTTAATAAACCACACCCTTTCTGACCTACATTTCATTACAGACAGAAATCATACCTACAGCTCACTACAGTTCTGATTTTGAGGTGTCCAAGAGTTCCCCTGAAGTAGGTTTTAAAACTAACTTTGAAAAAAACCACACAATAAGCCATTATAAAGTAATCTAATTCCTATCACTATCATACAGCAGGGCTCAAGGCTTCCTGACCTCATATCTATCCAGAATGCCTTTTCAGATCACTGTAATAGAAAAATAGAGAAACATGAGCAGGGCATGAAGATACACTCTATAAAACAGCCAGGTGGGATAACTGTTCCTACTTTTTCTACTTTCCAGTAGGTTTTTTTTCAACATAAAGAATCTTAAACCAAGAAAACGTTGCATAATGTCTTGAAGATAATTCTAGAATTAAAAATGGAAGAATTGTGTTAGGCTTCTGAAGATCCATGTGAAGCAACAGGCTGTGGTTATGGCTAAAGCTTTTCGTACTAATCTGAAGCCCAGCTAACACAGTCCTGTCCTTCGCCCTGTCCTCACCCCAGCTTACTGTGCTGACTGATAATGATCTTAACATTCTCCTGCTCTTCTATCTGTCTTTTCTGCTGTTCATCTAATTTTATACTCTGTATTTTGACACTTTAAATGCTCTAAGATAGAACAGGCAGAGAAAAATGTAAGGAAACCTTTAAATCCTGAATTTTCATCATCATTCTCAGTCTTGTTACCTTACTACAAACCATTATGTGAGCAATTTTCCTGAGTTCTCAGGATCTAAGTATCACTGACATAATCACTTTAAATGGAAGTAATGAAGTTTAGACATAGCGACAGAAACATAGGCATGAAAATTTTTATCAAAATTCAGCATTACATGATGTCAACAGAATGAGTGAACAGACACTGCAGCATGTGTAGAAACACAATGAGGTTTTAACATCTTCCCCAAAATTCAGCTTGACATTGAGATATTGACTACTTTAGAGATCTAATAGTTATATGGTTATAAAACCAGACAGCACGTTAGGAAGGTCAGTTTGAAGGACTGCATATTGTATTAATAAATGTATGAAACAACTAGCTTGTAAAACCCATCACACCAGAAACAAATGGCAGTTCTGAGGCAGAATTTGTAGACGATGATCTGGTAAAAATGAGCAGACAAACAAGTAACAAAGAACAAGAACAGAAGATCATTGTAAACTGTAAGATCTTTGTACCTTAAGGCACAAAGGCTGGCACTTAGTGTAACAAAGAATGGAGATGCATGATTAATCTTTTCCCTTTGTGTTTTCCCCTTCTAGGTTGGTGTCTTTTCACCTTCTTTTCATTTCAATGGGCCTTTTGCTCCCCATCTACAGTATTATATATTATGTATATCCCAAGGATTAAACAAAAAAACTTTTTAAAATTAAATACACATAGTTACACAAAATAATTTAGCAGAATTTCTGAAGTAATGACTAGCTATTAACAGTTATTTTAGCTGCATTGTCACATTTATATACTTTTTATCTGAGATTAAATGTTGTCTAAAGAATAGGGTGGAGATGTATTTCTATTTTTTTCATTGTCTTCCATATTTCTAAATCTCTATGCTATGAATGAGAATACAGTATGCTCCAAGTAAGATTTTAATTCTAATACAAGTATTATTTTCAGACTTACACCTACTGTGCATTTAAAATCCTTGTTAGAGTAGCCTTCATTCACACTCTCTTATCTACTTTATCTGCCTCTTTGCAACTGATAGAAACATAGAAACATCTTTTCAATGGCATAATAAACAACAATACATCTGTATATGCATATATACAAATATACATTTATGTAAGTATGTTCCTAGTCCATAGGAAGCAGAGCTATTCACTAAAAAGCTTTGTTTTTCACATTGTCTCTTGTAGCAATATAGCTGCATTTTAAAACAGTAAAGTGTAACTTTGCTCAGTCAGCTCATTTCTTCCAATTGCAGGAAAGGGCCATAGATCACGAGTGGATGTAGAGCCATTGTGAGCAAACAAATTGGTTCATTTCAGTTGCTATTTCATGGAAACATCATCTTTGTTTCAGTTGCTCTTCAGACAAAGGCATGTTTTTTTACCACAGTTGTCTTGCTATCCAGCCTGAGAAGTGCACAGGGATAAGAGTATCTGGTAATGGATTCTTGTAACCAGATCCAGTAATGCAGACTACTTTTGGCCATTAACTTTCTTACAGTCTGCTTATAGCAGCACCAGCAGCAGCCTCCTCACTACCATTCTTCTGGCATCTCATCCTTTAATCCCTTGTCACAAAACTGGATACGGACTCATCTTGAGGCAGAAAAAGAATCTCTGAGATTCAAGGGCTTTGTACGCAATTCAGCCCAGAGTTCTGTTATACAAGCCTTTCAAGAAAGAGTCACAGGAAGTGGGCTGCAGGATAGTCTCCTGGTGACTCACTAACAGCCTCTCAGCCCATGCCATGTATCTACCTGTAGGCTGGTTACTGCTCATCCTGGGAGCATGTGAGTATTTCTAGCTAGATTAGGTCATGTTGAGCAAGTGCAAACATTACGATTAGTTCAGGTTGCCATCTGAAGCTTCAGTGTCTTACATTCCAGGAAGTTTAGAAACTTTTCCTGTCAGATTCATGGCCAGCCTAATTTGACTGCCAGTCCAGCTGCTCCAAAACTCTGAGAAGCTACATCATGGTTCCCAGCAGTCCTGGCCTGTGGACATGTATGCACACACATGCACATGTGCACAAACTCACGCTCACACATACTGCTTGCTGACTTGAATCTTCCTGGTAACTATTCTTATCCTTGTCATCTTCTAGTCGCTAGCTCCTGCAATCCAGGAAAAGAACTAATTTCAACTAAACACCCATCGTTATTTTAGAAATGACACATCATGTATCTAAATGACACATCATGTGTCTTTACTTATATAATTTAATTTTTTTTCTGCATGTATTGCTTGCAGGCTTAGCTGCACCCAGACACGTGGATTCAACTCAAATCATCTGGAAAACCGTATCCCATCCAAATCTTTGCAGTTTGTCTGATGCTTTGGAACATAGTTTTAGAAATACTAGAAACAAATGCATACCAGAAATGTATCTGTATATAATAAATGCTTGTTGAAACCCTTAATAACATGAATAGAGTCATACTCACATTCAGTTCCAGGTTCAAATGCAACACATTTCTGTTGATCTTCTCTTTCTCATTTGAATGAGAAAATGGGATTGAGTGCCTCAATCTGCAATCCAAAACCCAGGTATCTTCATCTCTGTTTGACACATCCAAATTAGTCAGGTGTTCTTCGAAGTCATCCTTTAAAGTAGAGGCTGCTGGAATACCAAAGTTAAATGAAATTAAATGAAATTAAGCAAAATCATTGTATGCATCATCAGATAATCCCTGCAGATTAGAAAATTCTATATCTTTTTGAAATTCTGGTATACACTGCCAACACCTGCACTTATAGTTCTCCAAGCTGTTTAAAAGAAAACAGAATGGCATAAATGGGCTACTTTTTTTTTTTTTTTGGAGTTTTACTTAAATTTTGCAGGATATATCTAACAAAAAAAGTAGACTGCTTCCCTTTTCTCCACACACAGACATACACTACAATTAAGGTGCTTGTGTTTTCATCTTGCCCTCCTGAATGTGTTTTATATAACACTGTGAACTAAGCTAAGGAAGCTCAACAGATTGATTAGACAAACATTTTGACACTGGTTAAACACAGCCTTAGTGGGTACCATGTCAATCCACATTAATCCCTTACATCAAACGCATAGAAACCAATCCTTCAATCAGAAGTGATACTTAACACTACCTTGCTCCTGTAACCTTAAGTATATGGTATCAACCTAGTTTGGAATGGTTTAGTTGCAAACAGACATGAATTTAGCAGGAAAGGTAAAATCTGGAAGCCAGGAGTATACGTCCCTGTGTCATACCCTACAACCACAGATCCTGCTCTTAGCTTTTCTCCTGATTTCTATCACATACCAATGTTACAGTTTTTGTGGGTATCTACTGACTTTATGTTGCAAAAGAATTGGAATCTTGTCATAGAACCTATAGAAAACATACATGTTTCCATAAAAGAATGTAGTATTCAAATAGCATTAAAATGTATATATATACATAGTAAAATAAAAAGGGAAATATTACAATTTTTAATTCAGTTCTCTCCAGGAATTCAGTTTGGTTTTGTAATTACCTATTCACTGATCGCCCATCCTGCTCAGCATTACGTCCAATACTTTAAGGCTTGACTGCAGTTGCATTCTGCACTCAGTTTGGATAAATTGCTTTAATCTATGTCTCCTCTGTTTTGAGATGTGTATTCTAGGTCAGCTACTGCTAAAGAGAAATTTTTTTATGTGGCAGTGAATTTTACTCATCCAATAATTTTCATTGTTTCCTGAGTGATATAAAGCTGTAGAAAGAGCCCATGTTTAGAATTGTTTATTGCAGCATTTAGTATTTACCATAATTGAACTTTGGCACAGCTAAGAGGGCTACTAGAAAAATTAGTACCTCCCTCAGCTACAGATGCAGTTTTTGTCCAGATTTAATTTTATGCACCACCATATTCATTTATGGTATTTTTGCTGTTGAGGGACTGTTCCCAAGTCTGTTACTAAGCCTTTATTCTCCATCCTCTATTCCAGTTACTACCTAAATATTCTGTTGTCTATGGGTTCACTTGCTAGGTGATGACCCCATTCTTCCCTGAACCATTTCTCACCTATATGCACCTTTAGCATACAACCATGTCTATGATAAGGGACCCATCCTCCTCAACAGACAGTGGAATGTGAAAGAAGAACTTTAAGCATCTAACTATTCTATTTTAAGCATTTTTCCCTTAAGTTCACCATGTTGTCAGCTCCAACAGATGGATTTTACTGTGACTTATACCTATCCAAAAAACTTTAAAAAAAAAAAAAAAGGCAACTGACTGTAAGCCACCAAGAGGAAATTTAGATTGTTTCTGTAACTTCAAACACTGCAGCTGACTTAGGGGATTTTGCTACATAAATTTCTAACGGATATTTTAAAATATCAGTGTGTGTGTTTAAAAAAAAATAAGATCATATATATTTTATGCAAGTATAAAGAGATAGAGAAAGGCTGGTGCTCTTGGGAAGGTTTTGGGTTCTTTGACAGCAGATCCTTCCTTGGGGACTACAGTTTGATAAGACAGGATGGGATTCATCTCTCCCGTAAGGGCACTGGAATATTTGGGAGTAGACTAGCAAACTTAATAAAGAGGTCTTTAAACTAAGGGACTTGGGGAGTAGGGGGGAGAAGCAAAATAGAACAAGCTGTCTTCTCTAGCTGTGAAACAGGGCAGGATAGGGAATGCAATAAATGCCCTTCATCCACACACTATGCTGAGATGCAGAAGGCTGACTACCCTGAGGAAAAGCCAAACCGGGGAGGAACATCTTGCATCCATCTAGGGAAACCTGCATGTTTGAGTAAGCCCCTGCGCTGCCTCTACACCAATGCACGCAGCCTGGGAAATAAGCAGGAGGAACTGGAGATGAATCGAGTTGCAGGCCTGTGGCCAGTGGAGTTCCACAGGGATCGGTTCTGGGGCCAGTCTTGTTCAACATCTTCATCAACAATCTGGATGAGGGGACCCTCAGCAAGTTCGCTGATGATATCAAACTGGGAGGACTGGCTGATTCCCCAGAAGGCTGTGCTGCCATTCGCTAGCATCTCTACCAGCTTGAGAATTTCGCAGAGAGGAACCCCATGAGGCTCAAGAAGGACAAGTGCAGAATCCTGTATCTGGGAAGGAACAACCCCATGCACCAGTGCAGGCTGGGGGTCAAACTGCTGAAGAGCAGCTCTGCAGAGAGAGACCTGCGAGTCCTGATTGACAATAAACTAACCATGAACCAGCAATGTGCCCTCATGGCCAAGAAGGCCAATGTCATCCTGGGATGCATCAAGAAGAGTGTGGCCAGCAGGTCAAGGGAGGTTCTTCTCCCCCTCTCCTCTGCCCTGGTGAGGCGTCATCTGGAGTCCTGTGTCCAGTTCTGGGCTCCTCAGCTCAAGAGGGACAGAGAACTTCTGGAGAGAGTCCAGTACAGGGCCACCAAGATGATCAGGGTACTGGAACATCTTTCATAAGAAGAAAGGCTGTGGGAACTGGGTCTATTTAGTCTATAAAAGAGGAGATTGAGGGGATATCTTATTAACATTTACAAATATCTAAATGGTGGGTGTCAGGAGATTTGGGACATCTCTTTTTTTTTTTTTGTAGGTAGCAACAGGATAAGGGGTAATGGGATGAAGCTGGAACACAAAAAGTTCTATTTAAATATAAGAAAAAACTATTTTACTGTGCGGGTGACAGAGCAGTGGAACAGGAGTTGTGGAGTCTCTGTCCTTGGAGGTCCTTAAGACCTGCCTGGACATGTTCCTATGCGACCTGATCTAGGTGAACCTGGTTCTGCAGGGGAGTTGGACTAGATGATCTCTAAAGGTCCCTTCCAACCCCTACCATTCTATGATTCTATGATTCTGTGTATATGCAAACACATGTATATATCCATTCAATCATCGACTAAATTTAAGAAGCTTTAAAATGCATTTGCTTACCCTTTAGCCAACTTAATTGTTTTGGTAAACTTTTTTGTTTGTTTGTTTTTAATTTTTATTCTGAAAAAACAGATTCCAAGAAAGTCCAATTGCTACTCAAACTGTCTTTCAGGTTTTACAGTTTATATGAACACTACATGTAGTAAGACTTCCCAAATATATATTTGCTGCCATCTATCGTCCCAAGGGAATGGAAGACAGAGCAAAGTCAGTGCAGGAAGACTGAGTACTTAATGCTTCCTTGGCAATTTTTACTACTTAGACCTTGCAAGAGTAAGTAAACAACGTTTTTATCTTATGAAATTTACAGTTAAGACGAATGATCCACTGAAACCTCAGGGATATAGGCACAGATGGTCATATAATCAAGTTGTGATAAATAGTACATTCAGGATCACCTCAACCCTCTAGTCCTGTGTTGAACCTATGTAATTATAAGGTAATTACATCTGGTTTTTTTTTTTTTTTTTTGTACAAATAGCATATTCTTGTCATACAAAGTATTTTAACTATCTTAAATTATCAAACAGGTGTATTAGATAATGTGATACGTTTCTATTAAGTTTCCATTGTCCAATCCATGTTTCTGCAGTTTCTACAAGATCCTGTTTGTACTTTCTTAAATATCTTGGAAAAAGGACTTGGGGGGAAAAAAAAATAGTTTCTCAAACATTTTTCTTATTAGTCTAAGGAATTAGGATGAGTCATAATATCCATTCCCTGTGGGAACATGGTTTGCTTCAGCACAATACACTTAAGTCTCAGACCAAAGTTTACAGTGGGACTTCTTAACTTTTATTTCCTGATCACTGATCATTCAATATATTAATATTTTAATCACACCCCATTCTTTCTTTGCTTTTTTAATATCACACATGATAAAAATGTAATGGTTACTCTTTTTGCATGGTAATTGGAGTGAAAAGAAGGAAGGTAGAATAAAATTTCAGGTTTTATGTACCATTTAAGAACTCTCAAAATGCCGAGTTTTGTGAACCTTTAAGGTTTTGGGGGACTTAACTTTTAGAAACAAACAAAATAAATAAATAATAACTGGATTTATTCAGCAAATGGGCCACAAAACTGAAACAGTCCAAGTGGCAAAGCTGCTTATTTAAAGGCATTTTTTGACAGTAGAGCTGAATGCTCTAAACATCAGAAATACGGTATTACTAATGGAAGACTATGATATTACTGCAGGGATTTAGCTGTTGCTAGATCTTATATTAGCAAGTCACAGCACATTAAACAGTCTTTGGTATTCTTCCTTGCCCAAATAAATTTGACCAATGTTACTGAAAGCATTGTTGGAATGCTAGGATAACCTCAGCTGGAAAGTCAGCCTATATTTTAAAATATGAAAATCTCAAACTTGCAGATGTTACTGAAAATAATTTTTGCTGTGTGCAGCTCAAATTTTATGATCCATCCCTCTTGCTTGACCGTCTTTCTAAATCAAGAACCAAGCAGTAAATGCTTCCTGATTTTTCCAGTTTAAAATTTTTCTTCTTGTTGTTACAGATAACAATTAATATGTCTCAATTTAAAAATAGCTTTGGAAATAGTCTGTTTCAGATTCTGTAGGTAGACAATACTGCATAGTTTCATGGACATGATATCAGTCTTAGATCTGTTAGTATTTAAAGAGATTAATTCTGTAGAAACATATAAACACTGCATATTCTATCTATATAGCTGACACATAGAGTAAGATTTGGTTTCTTTCTTCTGTCTTAAAGTTGAACAAATAAAAAAAAGTAGGGGAAAAAATAAGAAAAGCAGAATGGGAATTAAAAAAAAGTCTAGATGAAGCTCTCCTCTTTCTCTTTTAATTTTTCAGATGTCATTTATGAGAGGGAAGCAGATAGAAGGAACTTGTTTGCTCTGCTAGAGACTCAAGAAAAGACTGAAATGAAATCTCAGTATCAATACAGTCTATTGTATTGACTAGAACATAAAACAGGACAGTTTTCTGAACAGAAAGTGAATAGTATGTACTACGTAGATTAAAAAGTCCTCTTAACATTATGAAAATATGTAGTTAGATGCAAAAGTAGAGAAACTGGAAAAATATATTAAGTGCTATCTTTGGGAATGAAAACATATATGAATTCTTGTCATCTTTCCCCCTACTTTCTATACTTCAATTTTATCTGTATTGGAGCACTCTAAAAGCAGTTTAGCAAAATTCTTGCTGAAGGTTACCTGTTGTTTCCACAGTACACTTCAGAAATTTTTATGCATGATGACAAATGGTGGATTTTAAAAAGGAAATTTAGGACTGCTATTTGCTGTACTGCTCTAACAAAGAAGCCTGAATGAAACAGTACCGAGTACAGTTTTCAAAGTGTTGCTAATAATGGAGGAAAGTGCTTAAGCAGCTTCAAACCCATCCAATTATTAACAGCAAGATCTATTAACACGTAAAATTAAGACCTCTTTCTCTAGCTAGTAAAGAAAGACTAATGTGTTATTCTGAAGTGTGAACGCAAAGTAGGTTGTCTTCCCACAGAAGGAGATAAATTGTACATAGACTTGACAGGAATATCTAACATTAAAAAAGAACAGCAACAAGAAACAGTGGAGATAAAACTCTGTGTTCCAGAAAACTGAGTGTACAACTACTAAACATAAGAATGTAGAGGAAAGATAAATTATTTTCTTGCAGAAAACATTTGTGTAGTTTCTCAGTGCAGAATTTATCACCTGCAAAAGAATGTGATACAATTGAAAACTTTTTAAAAAAATGCTTCAGAATGGTCACAGACCTAAGGACGATTAGCAACCTATCTAAAATCCTATAAATTTGATACAAAAAGATACAAAAACCACTCATGAGGATACAACACAGGAAAGAGCTGGCTCTTCAGTGCAATATCTGAATCTCTTACTATTCCCAAACGTGTTTGATGTGTCCACAGCAAATCTCACAATCAATATTCAGATTGAGATTTTGTGCTGCCATTACAGGAACTTTTAGTTAAAGGCTCATTTTTAAAGCCAAAGAATTTCACTCCTCGTAGTAATTTACAGACTCGGATAATACACGAAGTAATCTAGTTAATTATCCAACTGCCATGTATTATTTATAAAATGTTTCCCAAGTAGCAACTTGTGGACATACAAAAATTACATACTACATAAGGCTTTGAAATACATAACAACTCACATATACTTTTGGTATTAATCATATGCTAAATGTCTTGTGAGATTCTAAAATAGATAATGATCATTTTCCAAAACCAGTTTACAACTATTTCTCTCATTACCTCAAGTCATTTCTGTGCAATCATAGTACATATTATATTTGTTATAGAATATACTGAAACCAACTGCTGAAAACTACTGTCTCTTACTTCAGGAGTGTTTGTGTCTTTGGCTTTCTTATCTGTGGCCTTAGATAGTGAGCTAAAAGAATGTGGAAGAGGAGGAAACTGATATTTATGTATTTTATTCCTTGTTTCATTCAGCAAGATTTGACCTTGCAAGCAATAGTCTTTGAAAAGATTAGAAACTTGTGGCTACTGAAATAAGGAGAATAAAGTATACAGAAAATCCAGACAAAAAGCTACAAGAACCCTTCACCACAATGTCAGCAGGTTAAGTAAATTTAATAAGTTATGTAATGACTTTAAGTGTTTGCATTACCTTTTTCATGTGCTGCTTAGACTATTTCCCCTTACCCACTGGCTCTCACTCTTGTTGACTATCAGAAAGAAAATCACCACAGACAAGATTTTTCAGGCCATTAGATAAGTGAAAAAGCATGATACATGCAATAAGATTGATCTTAGTCAATAACCTACATATTTTACAATACATTTTAAAATATTGAAAACTGCTAAATAAGCTATAATATTGATAAATCTGTTTGCAGAGATCACTTCTACATTGCACAAATATTATATAAAGATTTTTTGTACAAGTATTAAGATTGGAATTAATGAAGTATTGATAGAGATGTTCAAAAACACAAGAAGCAACATTTAAAAGAATAGTCTGTATAACCAAGAACACTACTGACAGCATATAACCAATTAACACCAAGTATATCATATCTGGACCATGGTGTGTATGATTTGTCAGTGGAAAATTGCATTCTGATAACAGGAGGAGGATAGCAAGAGGGTTTGTTACACCACATGGCCTGTGCTGTTCCTCCTCATGGAATAACACCATATTGCATGTGACATTCTTTTGCCTGTTAGCCAATAGAAAGACACACGATAGTCCAAAATATACTGAAAGTCAGGAAATGGGTAGCAACCTTGGTTAATATCCATGACAGACAAGATACACAAGATTTCCGGTAAAAGGTTCATGCCGTACTAATTGTTTATTCTTTGTGATTAAGTAACTTTTTTTTTTTTTTTTTAATTCCTAGTGGATAAAAAACCTTTTTTGTCATTGGTCTAGAAGAACCCAAGAGATGTCGTGAGGATTTGACAGCTGGAATCTCGTTCTCTCATTAACCATGCTGTCCAGATTGCTTAAACTGACACATTATATTGAGCATGAGTGACAACATGCTGTGAACGGGCAAAATTAACTCAGAGAATCTGCTTAGAGATCCCTGTGATAATTTTCTTTAGTAAGGTCCCACAAAAAATTTTGTTTCATTAATTTTCTGCATCCAACTGGAAGGATGTCTGAGACAGTGGCATCAAAACTACTAATCCACTAGCTAATAGTACTAATTATTAGTGCTACTGAGACAGCTGGTTGATGCAGCCCTGCATTCTATTTAACAAGCCCTGCATAGCTGTCCTGTAGTAAATGGCTACAGTATATATAGCTATACTAGTTTCAGACATCAATTATATCTTCCTGATTCTGGACTATGTCATGCAGGCACACCAGCTGAATTCCACACCAGTTGGATATTTCTGTACTGTTTCATGGTGTCAATCTGTCCTCTGGGAGTTAATTATCAAGTTGTTTAGTTCAAGAATGAACTTGAGCACTGGCTCTTTTTTCTTGGTTCTCTCTCCTTACTTCTAATCCAGCTCTTGTCTTGCATTTAAAGAAAAGTCACAGCTTGTACACTACCTAGAGCAGCAGAGGTTGTATGGAATATAGCCCCTATAGATGTAGTACTTTGCCCAAAAATGCTGAGAATAAGAATCAGTGACATGTGCAAATGATTTTCCTTTTTGAAGTCATATTACTTAGCCACATTTGACACAGATACACAAATACATTCCTGACAGGAATTGTGTCGTGAAAAATTGAATAGCTTCCTCCAAGTATTTTCTCAATATAATAATGTAAAGGTTTTTGTTAAAAAACATTTTTCTCCAAACTACTTCTTACAAGTAGGTTGATATTTTAAAAATCTCAATTTAATATAAGCAAACAAAATGTATAATTTTATTAGAAATTACTAAATTATTATGATTTTATAAGAACTCTAAGCATAAGTGACAGGCAGAGTAATAGCTCCAACTACAGACTGTAAAAATACTCAATACTTATTAAATACAAAACTTCATCTTACTTGCCTCCATCTCAATGTGTAACCTGCCCTACCCCTACTACAGATAGTCCTAAATTCACATCTGCAGGAATGTTATCTATTAAGTTACAGATATGATTTGCCAAATATACTCCCATAAGCAATGATTACTAGACAATAATCTAGAAGATAAGAAAAGCTTGATGTGTTCCTGGAACGTAACAAAAGATGAAGAAAGATATAGAATTAATTATAAGAATTAAACGCTTCTGTTCACTATTAAATATTTTAAAGCAAAGGAAATATTGACTGCCAAATCAAAGATAAAGTGTGATGAAAAAGAAATTTGCAGGATTTAAGCATTATTGGGGTTTTGGGTTTTTTTAAGATCTATCTTGGTATGTCCTAATCCCATAACTTAGCACATACAGCTGTGCCAGACTCTTATGGGTGGAAAAACTTAATCTACAGAATAAACTAAAATGTTGTGCTTAGGAATGCCCTTAAGGCTAAACAAACAAAATAACACAGTACACAAGAACTGACAGTTTTAAAAAAGAAAAAGGCAACATATTCCAAACAACATAGCACAGGTCATGCTCAGCTACCGACTGAAAGACAGAATAAATAATCTATTTTTAATGGGGAAGAATCTATATTATTTGCATCCAAACAAACACTGAAGCTTTTCAAAATGTCTGAGGTACAAGTAGTGAGAGATGCAAATGAACTGAAGGCAGAAAGAAATGATGCAGTGACAGTGTTTGAGCCAGTCAAGATGCCAAAGAGAAAGACAAAGTGGAGGAAGTAATAAATAGAGGAGCTGGCTGAAAGTTGCCCAGGGTCAAGGCTTAATATGTGAGGAAGAACAGAGAGAGCTACAAGATAAAGGACAGAGAAAAAAAGGTGATGGAAATGTAGAAGAAACAGACTGTGAAAGGATTCCAATTAAGAAGATTTTAGTGCACAATAACTACAAGTACCACTGAGAAAGATTTTCTTGGCAAAGTATATAATCAAACAGCTTAAACAGTTGTACTTATCTGGGAGGGCAGGTTCCTTAGGATATAAGCAGTAAAAAGTAATCCTGGTGTTAAGAATTTGCCTGTCAACACATTTAACCGTATGAGTACTGGATGTGTGATAGTGGAAAGACAAGTCTGTCACTTATTAATATAAGTTGAAATGTAATAAGTTAATAAGAGAAAAATGGTGATCAAGAATAGTACAAATGCATTACTGTAACTGTAGTATCACATAGATAAGAGTCATTAAGGAATCTTCATCCTCTTCTGCACAAGCAGTCACATTACTACTTACATTTAATTATAAAAGAAGCAAACAACCCAGTCTGACACCTAAAATTATTTGATGACTCATCTCCCAAAGATCTACAGATATGCTATTTCACATGTCCTGTGATAACTGATACCTACTGTTTCTGCTTAAGGAAGAACTAGAAAGCAAGCATTGGACACCTCTCTGCAATTGTTATTCAGTAGTGACATCTCAGAATGAGGGCAGTAGCCAATAGAAAGAAATTATTATGACTCACACTCTAAATCTGATATCAGTATATCCAGTGTCACTACTGACTGAGTCATGAGGAACCTAAGGTGGTCTGCATCACACAAACTTTCAAAAGATTCTGCTACATTTTTTTAATGATGGTATCTCTGAATAGCTTTTTAGTGCATGAAGAGCCTACAGGAACTTCAAAGCCATGCTACGCTTTTATAAAATAAATTTTATCATTGTCATGTGTGAAACACTACCATATAAAATTATAGGCACAGACAGAGCAATATTGGCTTTTGCAGTCTTAGGAAAATTGGATGATGAGCAAAGGGAAGTGATCATCAATTCTGCAAAACCTCTGAACTGAGTTTTCACATTAGCTCAAGTCCCATCACCAATGAAGAAGACTCTGCATAGGATACAATTTTTGGATATGCTTTCAATTACCTCTCAATTAAATGAGTAGATTATCTTTACTGTGACACACTATGATTCACAAATGGCCTTCAATTCATCCAAAATGTCAGGAAAGGAGTATAGTTATCTTTAGCAAGCAGCAATATGTGTTTTTCTCAGTTCCAGTCAGCATTTCTATGAAAAATCTGACCTGTGTCCCTGACATTGCTTTGCATTCCTATTTCCACTAAACATTCATGTTTCCACTCAACTCAGTTCCTATTTCTATGAAAAATCTGAGCTCTGTCACTGACATTGCTTTGCATCCATATTTCCACTAAACTTCAATGGTAATACTGAATGCCCTATTTTACAATATTTTATTATTATCCATGTTTTTATTTTATCTAAGGCAGTTCCCCAGCCAAATATGAGCTGGCTGTGCTAAACATGGGACAATGAAGCAATTAAAAGAACAAACAATCCATACACTGTCTTCTTTCTCAATTAATTTCCAGAAAAATAATTCACTTATTTATTCCTTTTCTTTGGCAACATTTCTGACTTAATTGTTACACACAATCACTTGACATTTTTTTCCATTTCCATAGCTGTTGAATATTTTCTGCTTTCATAGATTTAGCAAGAAGCTAGAGGTGAACAGTACTTCTGAAAAGAAATTGTGACAGTTATTTAGATATCTACCCTTGTGAAAATATGGGAGGATGGGAGTAATAAGTATTTTAGCATTCTTTAAACATTCTTTAAACAAATTAAGGTTCAAACTATTCCCTTTACATTTAAGCTTTTCCTAGCATCTTGGGGTGTCTTTTGTAAACAATAATGAAATGTATTCTACATGGATAATATCAAGAGTAATTTATAGTGGCATCCATGACTGTCTTTACTTCAACTGTTAAAAATGGTAGCCAACTGAAAATTCTGCATTCAGACAAGATGTTGTATAGTTTCTACATTTATTTTACTGTCAACATTTTGGTGCATATAAGTGACCTGTCAGATTAATATTTGTTGAACGTTAAGATACAGCAATCACATATATTCATCCAAAGTAAACACATGTTTTAGAACAACCTTTCAAGATCTTCAGTCCCAGCTCCACAAATGCCTTGGCAGTCCCATTCTTCACAATTTCCTGAAGAAATTTGGCATTAAATATTCAGAAAATATCATATTTGTTTCCTGCGAGCTAAATAATGCCTGTTCAGAACTCAGGAAGTAGGTGAGTGTAGTATGATATCACTTATTAACTGAAATGGAAAATAAAAAAATTATGTAAAATAACGTTATTCTAGATCAAAGTCAGTCATTGCTTCCTTTATTTCTATCTGACCAAGGACTGAAATTCTTTCTTGCAGACATGCTTGTATTGCAATATCAACCTTCTTATTTACTCAGGTCTCAAGTCCAATGTAGATAAAACATGATCAGCTAGCCAGGCACTCAAAAGAGAGATCATCTGTTCATAAGTATGAAGAAAAATTTTAGAAAGTTGTAAAATTATAAAATGAAATAACTACATGGAATTACTCCCTAAAATTAATTTGTCCAACTTTATTTTGTCCCTGATAGCATTTCTGATAACTGATTGCATTTATGAGAAATATAATTATTTTCAGACTAGTAATATACCAAAAAACATTTCTAAACAGTACTAGATCACTACAAGAAGACTGGACAATATTAGTGCAAGCAGTGTTATTAACTGGGATTTTTTTTTTTTTTGGCAATATCAGAGGAAAAAAAAGCTTAAAAAAAAGACAAAAAAAGTATTTAAGTCAAATGTCTGACTAGCTCAGTGTCCTACTGAGTCCTATGCCTAAGGAAGTGTGACAACATGCAAGCACATATGATACTCCTCCATGTACTCTCATGTCTTCCTGTCATGTACAACTGGTTTTGTGCAAGCTGTTCAGTAATCCTCAGCAGAATTCTACTCCTAGTGCTCCCTGTACTGATGTAAATGTCAGGCCCTGCAGTATTATTTGGAAAAGCATTCCACAGCTCAGCTACACACTGCATGAAGGACTTTTGTTTCTTCTGAACCTGGCTCCTATAGACATGCTTTGGTGCATCACAGTTGGTGTACTGGAGAGAGCAAAAAATACAGCCCTGTTCAACTCCAACCACTCCCAGCTTTACAACCTCCATCACACATCCTGTCAGTTAACTTGTTTTCCCCAGATGAAGAGATTTATTTCATTATTCCTCACATGACAATTCTCTGTTGTTGTTCTTTAAAACATCCTGTTGCCCTTTCCTGAATGTGACCCAGTTTTACCATATACTTTTTGAGATGAAAAAATGAGAACTGCAAGATATTTCAATCTTGAAAGCACTAGATCATTTAAAGTAGCAAAATGTTTTGGGGGCTTATTTTCTAAAAATTTCTGGTATTTAATTTGATTTTTTGAAAGTTATTAATTTTTCAAGAAATATTTACATAAAACTAGCTGTCATGGCTCAAGGTCTCATTCTTGAATGGTATTGATCAGCTTCATTTTATACACAAAGTGAAACTGTGGGGTTTTTTCTGCATAACTTCATATTTATTTCACCTGTCTTTCTACTAATTGGCAAGTGCTTTCTCCAGTTCCTCATGGCACTTCCCTCCAAGTATTTGCAAAACTCACAGAATCACAAAATGGTAGGGCTTGTAAGAGACCTCTAGAGATCATCTAGTCCAAACTCCTGCTAATGAGGGTTCACCTAGATCAGGTCACACAGAAATGCATCTGGGCAGGTTTTGAAAACCTCCAGAGAGGGAGACTCCACACTATCCCTGGGCAGCCTGTGCCAGTGCTTCGTCATCCTCATAGTAAAATAGTTTTCCCTTATGTTTAAATGGAACTTTTTGTGTTCCAGCTTTTGTCCATTACCCCTTGTCCCGCCACTGGACACTACAGAACAAAGTGCCACCCCATCCTCTTGACATGCACCTTTTCAGTACTTGTAAGTGTTAATGAGATCCCCACAAAAATGACAAGCAACATTTTACAGTGTCAACTCTGACACATTTACGCATTAAAGTCAGTCCAGTTTGAGGATAGCTTTTTATTTTTTTAAAAGTGGTTTTTCAGGAAGACTTTTAAGGCACAGTGTATAGCTGGTTGTATACCATTTCCAAGACTACATGCATGTTGAGTAACACTTTCACACCGAAATAACTTTATAAACGATCAGAAGAGGACACAAATATCATTGCTTCATCAAGGCTTTCTTGAACTCAAAAGGTTCTATTAGGAAACACAGAAAACAGTCTTCATTATGTAACCTGGCCATTTCTATTGGCCTCAGTCAGGTCTGGCAGAGCAAAACAAAGCCGTAGATGTCTATGAACCTAATAAGTAGTCTGCTTAGTTCATTTGAAAATATTTCTGTCATTCAATTAATTTTTGTAACTGTTCCATAAAGTTATACTGCATTACTGCTGAAAAAAATAAGCTGTACTCTTTTAAAAATTCAAGGTCTAATTAAAAGGTGGTTCATTAGACAAATGGATTTTTGTCACATGAAAATTTTCTCTGGCAAGCTAATGGACCAGATATAAATACCTGTCATTAGTGCAATCCACTAACCTCAAGGCTGCCAGTATTACATTTACTTTAAAAATAAAATTACAACTTAGCAGCTGTTGGCCATCTAGCATATAATTTTGCTCTGGAAAGCATTCCTATTTAAATCAGTCATAAGCACATACTTGCTCTCAGTCTCACTTCAAGTTAAGCATGCATTCAGTACTGTTGTTGAAAAAGGTGGGATAACTTACACAATGTTAAGCACACCATTATATGAATGTGACAGCAAAATGCTATTGGTCATATTTCTGATTCATACAAAAGGTATACTTTATATTTTAAGATTCTTTTTTCTTCAACATGTAGATGCCAAAGGAACTAAATGAGAGACATAACTTCCTTTTGTTTCTATTGCTCACAGTCTTGTTGGAACATTAAACCTGTTATGCGAATTCTGCATATTGGCCAAGGACTTCTGAGGTTTGTCCTCCTGAGCTCTATACTTGTGTCACCAAGAAGTACAATTAGTTTCAGTTCATCAAATTTCCTATCAGGATTTTTAAAAGGAGGTGCTATTTCATAGACTGAGGATCATAAAAATAATTTTCCAGAAAACCCCAACATAGTCTGTTCAGTTTTATGGTTAAAAGTCAAATCAAGTGTCTTACTACACTGAAACTGAGACAACAACAAAATTACACTTAACTAGAAATGTAATATGCAAATACATCTAATTTTCAGAAACAAAGACAGACTACAAAGTACCAAAATATAGTATAAGTTTCTACAGCAAAATTCAGGTATGCTTAAAAAATAATTCCTCAAGGTATAAATACAATCTTGATGAATTTGGCCTTATGCAAGTTAACAACATTGCTGCAATAAAAAGCTGCCACATCATTTACAATGCGAGTACTGGAATCCAGTTGCCTAAATGAATGTTAGGTGCTAAAATTAATTTACCCCAGTGCACAGAGGTGTGGGTCATTCCAGACTAGATTTGTCAGCTCTAAGCCCATGCCTCAGACACTTTAGGGCATCTAAAAGTGTGTTTTTTCCTCTCTAAGCACTTTTGCATCCATTCCAAAGATCTTTTGGAATAAGGAGGTAAGAGTAATTCAGAATTTCTTCCTTTTAATTTGTGAAATATCTCATACATAATTGCCCAGGGTTTTGAAAGAGTTGGCAGAGATCACTTCTTTTGAACAAGCAGAGATTAGGTTTCTTCTTCCAAAAGGTACGAGTAGAAAAGCATGGGTCACGTGAAGGAGAAAAACAATAGGAATAAAGCCCAAGAGATGAAGGGGCTGTGGTAGCATGTTAAGGATGATTACTGAGTAAGAAAGTGAAGTAGTATGCTGTAAAGCTGGTTCATGAACCATCACCAACAGGATGGGTGGAAATATTTCTATGACTATTTGAGCCATGACTGTTTAAATATTAGTAACATTAAATGTTGTTTTTAGCAGCCAAAGCTGCTAAAGCAGACCTGAATTACCAGAAACCTTTAATTTATTCCAGTGGAACACACAGTTGTCAGCCCAATTTGCACATTTAACATCAATTTCAAAAAGAGTTACACATAAGAGAACTCAATCCACTGATGACAGAGCTGCATCTTACTTCACAAAGTTATTTGAACCTGCTTTTATTCTCTGTCTCATTGACCAGCCACATTATTAACGCCTCAAGCCCAGGCTATGTCACAGCCTTGTTTGTAGCCTGAAATCCCCTTTGAGCCTATAGTCACAGGTTACACGTCACACATATGAAGAAAGCTTAAGGTCCTTGCTCTGTGCCACACAAGCGGAGAGATTATAACTCAGTGGGGTGAGAGAAGTTCTGTAATGCTAGCTCTGTCGTGAAGATTTTGATAGATATATGAAGTCTGTGCAGACATACCTTAGCAACTGTTAACTATGCAAGAATTGTTCAAGCTCAAGCTACAAATTGAACTGCGTGAATATCCACCCAGCCAGTCTCATAGGCCAAACTGGAAAAGCAGTGGGTTGCTAGCATGGACCAGACATGCAATGCAAATACACCCTACCTGACAGCTCTCATACAAAGAATCTTCTACATTACTCTAAGTGAAATATGATTATGCAGAGGGGAAAAAAAGCAGGACTGGAAAGTAAATTAGTATGGTCAGAAATAGCATGGAAGACAGAAAAAAAAACCCACCAAACCCTACTTAATTAAAAGAATCCAGAATTCTGCCTGTTTTAGATAAAAAGAAAAAAACTCACGTTATTTTGGAGCTGATAAATAAGAAAGCAATCTCACTGGACTTAAATACCACAAAGGTAGCTCTTTAACAAAAGAGGTATTTCTCACTAAGTTCATATCATCCTGGAAATATGAAATAGCCTCAAACTGTAGCTCATTTTCTGCTAACCTTTGAACAAAGCCTTTAGGTTCTTACTGGGCACCAACATCTGAGTAGAATGGAAATGGATCTTTTTTTTTTTTAAGGTTTCAAGGTGAAATAGCTTAAATGTTATCCAATCACCTTGGTGGAAAGGACTGGACAAATATTCAACGCCCGATGAAATACTAAACACAGATCTTTGGCCTAATTAGGCTTAGCCTCTTTTCCTAAGCCATAGACTGGAGAAAAAAAACCCCTCAGGATGGATTAAGACTGTCAAATTAAACAAGAAAACTAAGAATTTCCATTACTTGGAAACAAATTTTAAAAATATTGAAACTGAACACTCTCTCAGATTATAAATTAGATGTAAAGCTAGAAGACTGAAGGGTAATAACTAAGAGATTTTTTTTAAAAGCAAAGCAAAGAAAAAATATATGCTAATATCTTTCTTTCCAGTTTTGGTTGAAAAATATCCTTCCTTTTTCTGCAATTAAGTACAGCATAAATAACTTAGGTATAAGCATAACTTAAACAAGTATAAAAGTAGAATTTAAATTAATTACAAGAAATAAAGGTGCAAGTTTTTCCTTGGAATGTATATGATGGTATTTATCTTACTCATAATATTCAACACTATAGTTTCACTGTGTGTCAGATTTAAAGCATAAGCTGTTGTAGTAAACTAGTACAAAAACTATTAGGTTCATATTCCACAAAAGCATATGAGAGAAAATTAAGATATGAAAGCATTAGAAATAAATACTTAGGTCTTACAGAAGACAATTCTGCATTTGCAAAAGGATGTATTACCACCCAAAGCTGATCTTTAGGTTTTGGTATATTGGGTGGGTTAAAAAAAAAAAAAAAAAAGAAAGAAAGAAAAAAAGAAAAGAAGATATGGAGAAAAAACCTCACTAGCACAAATTAGTATGTAACTTTCTCACATATGCTTGTTTAAACTTTAATGACTATTTAAAATTTATATTTAATAGTAACTTCATTTTAATATACATTTATTATTGTGTTTATTATGAATAATCAAGACAACTATTTATTTCTTATGAAAGGACTCAATGCCAGCAGCTCTACAGGTTATATATCTTAAGTAAACCAAATTAACATGGGAAAGAAAAATACAAAACTTTTAACACCTCCAAAATTTTAAACAAAGCTTTAGATTTTACATTTATAGCAACATTAACTATCAGATTCAAGTACACATTAACAAAATACTAGTCAGGGGGCTGAAAACACTGACTTTAGTGCGGCATCAGATAAAAGAAGGCATTTCTTTAGTAAATGTCACAAAGAACTTGGAATGACTTCTGCTGATTGATTCTCCTC
Organism: Colius striatus; assembly: GCF_028858725.1. Classification (NCBI taxonomy): domain Eukaryota; kingdom Metazoa; phylum Chordata; class Aves; order Coliiformes; family Coliidae; genus Colius; species Colius striatus. Next base: position 12,789,123 of record NC_084764.1, on the reverse strand, counting down.
ATTTACTATAATACACTCAAGAAAGTTCTGCAGCTTTTAGACAAGTCTGCCTTAGTGGGTGTAGTGTTTTGTTTGTCTGGACATGGAAATCAAGTTATTTGTTATAAACACACTGTTAATCTGAACCAGACCCCATATACAAATTATTTATATGGGGTAAGCATGATTAACATCTCAGGTCACACAGAAGCACCTTGAAAACAATAACAGCTAAAGCTACTGCAAACCCAGGGTATGCCCCTGTAGCTGGCAGGGCCTCTCTGGGCTCTCACAACTGCTAGCCTAGGCGCGGAAAATTGTGAAATGATAGGGGGTAAAAGGAATGGGAACAACTGCTTTTACCCTTTCTGTAACTTATCCCTCAAGAAATAACTAGCAAGTTCATATATTCATGGAAGTAATAACTTGTTGTTGGTCAGACTCTCCTGTACTAAAGTTTTGTTATTTTTACTGATGTTTCTGTAATAGTCAGTCTGTACACATAGTAAGAATTGTTTTCTTTTCTGTTCACAAATATTGTGTGGTTTTGGTGAGGTAAGAGGTTCCCATTTACAAGAAATGACAATCAGGAAACATTTTCTACTGATAAGATAGATATACTGAAATAATTGAAGAAGTTATAGAACATAATACTTATAGAAACTCAGAATTTCTTTCTCCATAAAGCTGATCTGTTTTAGTAAACAGCTTTTTCAGCTTAATTTTTCAACATACTAAAGAGAAATGACAGTAAACATTGTCACACATTAGCTAAACCATTTATCAATTATACTGTTAACCTTTGCAGCTTTGAATTTTGATTATCCAAATCAAAATGATTACATTGTGTGCAAATTGTGCAAAATGTAGCAAAGAAATGCTACGTGATCACTTACACTGTTTTAGAGAACTTCACTGTATCCAAAATACAAAAATGTCCTGTATACTCTGTCATTTTAACAGTAAACCTTTTGAAACAATAGCAGTTTTCATTTTAGCACTTCCAAAAGAGAAATTAAAAAAAAGTTATTCTATTACAAAGCACCAAAAGCTTTATCATGGACAACATACAAGAGGCAATATACAGAGAATATTACTCAGGTGAAGGACTGTAATTTATTTATATTTCCTTTCTTACTCACCTCTTGTTCTGGTAAAGAGTAATTTCACTCAGCCTTTAAAATTCCTCCTGTAAAACATATCCTACAGTTCTCAACTTTTCTCTGTCCTGTTTTCACCTCATTGATGCCAGTAACATGACACACAACCCTGTTGAGATCTTTGACTGCTATGGGAAACCCTATACACTTGAAGTGAAGGAGAGTTTGCCATAATCTAAATGTAAGGATAGCCATTATCTAATCTTCCCTTTCCTAGATTCCTCTGACACAAGTAATTAAATGTGTCATTAAATCATTAGGTACAGCATTTTAATGCTATGATTCCTAAATAATATTAACTATTTATAAGTATTACTTAAACGCATTGTTAAAGATTAATGTCACATTTAAATTCTGAAGTAATATTAATATTATTTACAGACGTACCACAAACACATAATTATTCATTTGCATTACATATATTTTAAAGTGTATCTTTAGCAGGGACTATGCAGAATTTTTTCAACACACAAGTTGAATGTGGTGCAATGTAGCAAAGAGTAATTCCTATAGCTTTTTAAAATTCCTATTTTTTCCTATTATTAATTTATACTTACAGAAGTAAATACGTGAACTTGATCTGAGCTTATATATCATCCTGATCCATCAAGAAAAACATCAGATGAACAATTTCTCTTTACTTGTTTTAAACGGCCAATGGAATATATACAGATTTAATAAAGGACAATTTCACTTTATTCCAGTATTTCACTTAAAGAAATTCTTTTTTTATACTGATGAAAAAAGAAGGCCGTTTCATCACAGTAAATGTGTTAAACTGAATGCACAAAGTTTAAACCAGTGTGACTGTTTTAGCCTTTTGTCTTCCCAATGAAATGAAGAATTGTTAATCTATGACCAGCATAAAAGATTAAGCTGTCTCTGGTTTTTCATTCCAATTTAACTCACTTGGTTTCCCCTCACTGATTGCCTTTGACTGAAGAGTCACATGTTACAAACAGAGATGAAATATAACTGTTGCTTAAGTGTGTCATGCTGGGAAGTCATTCAACTAAAACAGGAGCTATTTGTTCACAGCATCTATCAAGGTCAGTCTTCAGAGGGTGTTTTTAACTCAGAGACTTTGTCTTGAACATCCAGTCCTGTCTACATTAATTTCAAATTCTCATAAAACTGAAGTTTCAGTGAAGTATTACCTTATATTATTTACAATACAATGAAAAAGATTTTGGCTTCATTGGGAAGAAGCATTAATGATCTTTTATCATTATGATGTGTCATAAGACTCAATAAGAACATACGATGATGTCCTTGAAGAAAAACTGTAATAGACCGCATGTTGAGTAATTGCATTGAATGTAAGAGGATAACAAAGATTCATTGCAAAGCTATATAGTGATTATGATTTTAGTTGTATACATTATTGCAAACTTTGCAAGATGATATTTCTAGAAAGGACATGCAAACTGAACTGGAAAAATCTAGATACAGACTGCAGCTGTCTACAGCAGGAGCAACAGAAATTCTCATCAACGAGGATATCTGTTTCACAGATCTAAGTGGCAGTCAGGATCATTGTGTTACTCACTATGATTCAGAAAGCCAGTGTCTGGAAAGATCTCAGAAATAATTACCTCCATTTTAGCAATATTTAATCTTTACATAATACAATTCCCAGAAGATATTAGAGATATATCAATGTTTTAGGTTAGGCAAAAAGAAACAAGTTTGAAATAGAAGTTAATTGTACTGATAACTCTGGAAAAACACTGTTTTTCCACTGGAAAAACACTAAGGGAAAGTAGAATCCATGACTGCCTCCCCACAAGTGTGTATCATACTGAATTATATTACTTCTATTAAGAAATGAAAAGATTTAACAAAATATTACTTTATTGTTGATCTATACTGTAATCTACAGAATCAATTAATAGTCAGAAGAGGAAGGCGAAAACTTTAAATCATCAAAATAGATTGACAGGATTTAAATGATCCCAGTTTGGATTCCAAGGTTTTGAACATCATTATCGTAATCAATCTTATAAATTTGATGTGCTTATGAACTCAGTTTTGTTTAGAAAAATGGTGATAAGACTGTTCAAGTTTGAAAAAACATGAAAAATTATCAATTAAATAACTGAATAATGGAGGAGTGGAACTGGTGACAAATAACATGGAAAAAAATGTATTCAATGCCTTTTTCACCTCAGTCTTTACCAGTAAAAACTGCCTTCAGGAACCCAAGGCTCCTAATACCAGAAGGAAACACTGGAAATAGCATGGAAGACTTAACATCACTAGAGGAGGACTAGGGTAGGGGGCATTTAAACTCAAAGTACATAAATCCATGGGGCCATAGTGGCTGCACCCATAAGTGCCATGGGAGTTAGTCATTGTCATTATGAGGCCACTTTTTATTCTCTTTCAATGATCATGCAAGTGGCAGAGAGCAAATATCATTGTTATCTTCAAGAAGGAAGATCTAAGAAACTACAAGCCAATCATTCTCATCTCAGTCCCTGGGAAGGTGATGGAGAAAATCTTAGTGGGAAGAATTTTCAAACACAAGGACAAGAAGGTGATTGGGAACAGTCTGCGTGGATTTACAAAGATGAATCATGTTTGACCAGCCTCATTGCCTTCTACAATGATGTGATTAGCTTGGTTGACAAGGTCAGAACAGTGTATATTGTTTGTCTTTACCTTAGTGAAGCCTCTGACACTGGCTCCCATAAAATCATCACAGACAAGCTGATAAAATACAGGTTATGTAAGTAGACACTGAGATGGATTAAAAACTCTCTGAATGTCTAGCCCAGAGGGTTGTGATCAGTGGCAGTAACTTCTGTTGAAACTAGTGGTTGAAACTACGCAACAAATTAGTGGTATACACCAGCACTAAATACTGGAGACAATACTGTTCAACATCCCCATTATTGACTCAGACAATGGGACAGAGAGTAAGTCTGTTGATGAGACATAACAGGGAGGAGTGACTGATACATCACAGGTTCCTGCTGCCATCCAGACGGACCCCTACAGCCTCACGAAATGGAGTGACAGAAAGTTCAACTAGGAGAAATGTTAATTCCTGCACCTGGGAAGGAATAACCTGACATGAGTAGATGCTGGGGGCCAATTGGATGGAAAGCAGCTTTGCAGAAAAGGACCTTGGGTACGTTGTATCCCACAAGCTGAATATGAGCCAGCAAGGAACTCTTGCAGGGAAAAAAAAAAAAAAAAAAAAAAAAAAGAAATGCTAATAGTTTCGTGAGCACAAATTAAAATGTACATAATTCCACCTGAATGTAAGAAAACACTCTTCTATTATGAGAGTGACCAAGCACTGACACAGGTTGCCTAGAGGCGTTTTTCAGTCACCATCCTTGGAGAAATTAAAAACCCCACTGGACACAAGCCTGGACAACCTGGTCTAGGTGATTCTGCTTGAGCAGAGATAAATTACATGATCTCCAGAGATCTCCTCCAATCTAAAGGATTCTTAGATTTTATGACTTTTTAAAAACTTTTTTCTTTTTTTAAATATACCTCTGTTACTCCATTCTCTCAACTCCTTTATAGTATCTTCAAATAACACGCACTCTGAATAAGCTGTTTGAAGTGAAGCAACATACTCATGTATACTACTTTCATGTGAATAACCTGTGAGAAACTATGCATCATCTTTCCATGTGATCTATATGCAAACTTACCTCATGAAGTGCATACTTGTTATGGACAGAATGCTATAGTGCTTTTAAAATGTTAATTAGCAGTTCTCTGAACCACTTCAATTAGAGAAAATATTTATAAACCTTTACCTTCCTTATAATAGAAACATCAAAAGCAATATAATATCATCTGTCTCCTGTTATAAGAGTCTTCAAACAAAGTTTTGTTTATATGAAATTTAATTTTCAAAAACCATGGTTTGGGACACATCATAAAGGCTTGTTATTGAATGTCTCTTAACTGACTTTATTTGTCCCTTTTCAGCTTAGAGAGCTAGTTAAGTTAGGAAAAGACAAAATGAAATTCATATAGTAACTTGTTATTCATTACTTTTGCTACCTTCATTAAATATCTAGGATAAAACATTGTCTGTACCCCATTTTACAGTTACAAGTCTTCCAGCACTGGCATTGTGGTAGATGATTTTTTTGTGGTTAATAATACACTCAAATTTAAAACTAAGTCTTTTTCACGTGGATACATCAACCTGCTACTATAATGATCAAAATTAAACAGACATATATAACTAACACTATATAATTGATACATTTGTAGAATTAGAGAATTCTGCTTCACATGAAAGTAAGGCATGTTTATACTGCAAGCACAAATGAACACAGGAAAACTAGGAAAACCTATTTTTAACTGGCAGTTAAAAGTCCTAAGGAGTAGGGCAGACCTTACAACAAAGTTATGAAAACTTATCTTCCAGACACCAGAGAGTTAAATACCAAAATAAAATATAATTTTGTGCTTTCCATTTCCTTAAAAGCCTTTGAGGACCAAAATATGAGGATTCACACCCTTCGATTAATTTAAGAATAACATTCAAGTAATTATCTGAATTACAGTAAGCAGACCTTTCACAGGTTGAAGTGCTGTAAAATGGATCTCCCAGAGATAGGCAATAGCAGCTGGCATGTTTTCAAATGGCAGTGCATAATTTTTGCAGCTACACAAAATTGCAGAAATGCTCATTTTGAATTCTTTCTAATGGAAAGTTAACTTCTGCCATAAAAATCTCATTTAATAACAAGTAGATGCAACATTCTTCACATAATATTCAGCAGGGATAGGTGCAGCTACAGGTATATGCAGAATATATTAGAAAGGACTCTTGGGTATATGTCTTCCTAGTCAATGAAACAAAATTATTTGAGAAGTAATCTGAAGAACTGTATTCACCAATCTCTTCCAGAAGCTAAGATGCCTTCTTCACATCACAATAAGCATTATAACTTAAGACTTTAAAACCAATCCCTTTTACCTTATCTTTCATTTTCTTCCTCCCTTCTCTTCCCTGGACCTCCAAAATTCAGTATGTGATGCACTGACATCCATTCTAATGGTTACAGATCCCTTTGCACACTTTCCTCACAAAAAAAAAAAAAAAAATTAACTCATCTCTCAATTGTCACGACCCAATTGTTTTCTAACACTCTAGTGCTATTCTGCATCTTAGTCAGGACCTACTCAGCCTACTGAAGCCTACTCCCTACTCAGCCCACTGAAGTTCCTTTTTCTTGTCAACCCTCTATTTTCCTTCCTGCTTCACTATTAATACCATCCACTTAAAAGATCTCAGCCTCTTCACATCCTGATCCAACTTCATTCACCTCTTACATCCTACTGCCAAGAACTTGTGGTTCAGCCAATCTCAGTCAACCTGATTTTCAGTTTTGCCATGGAACTGACATTTTTGAGATCTAATGACTTTGTGCTGTCAGGAGGGGTGGTCTTGCTCACCTTTCTGCCTCCTGGCAGCACACTTTAGTGTCCTCCCTCAACCTTGCTTTGGTTTTCACCAGACCACTAATGAACTGTTCAGCTCACTAAACCAGCAAAAGCTACTCACATCTCTCGTTGCTGGCTCAGTTTTCAACTTCCTTAGTGATCTGACTCAAACAACGAAAGAGTAAGAAAAATGCCAAAGCTATTGCAAAGAAGAGAACAGATATATAGACAGGAGGCCTTTGCAAAGAAAAGGGAAGGTAATAAAGAAAGAGTAAACTTGTCCCTTTCATTACCATAGTCCCAGTAATTTTAACTGTCAGAAGCCTTAATTTGTCCCATGTTAGTTTTAATCTCCTTAGTACTACTAACTTTGGATTTCTATGGTTTTGGATATATTCTTCTTCCACAACTACTAAACACCAAATAAGGAGTAATCTTCATTGTTTGGGGGATAAGGTGACGTCATTCTCATTTGTTCCCTTTCACTACTCCCCCAGATTTTTGTTCTTTTTTCCACAGGAACACTAACATATAAAACAGAAAGTGTGGTGAATGACCCATCCGGATCTCATTCTGACTCAAAGCACTATCACCAGATACTGTTCTGGAATTATGAGAGATCTTGGCTGACTTGTCTAACTCATAAAGGTTACATCATAACCAGAGACTTTTCATTTTTTAATTTCCTGCTCTGAATCAAATTCACTTTAATAACTGCTTAAAATATCACTAAACTTCCTCCTCCTTCAGATAACACTTAGCAAAACAGAATGCCAGTGTCATTCCTTACTAATTAAATAAACCAAGTCTGAAAATTTTCTCCCTATTTTTTTCTACTGCTGTGAACAATTTGAGAGAAGCATAGTCAAGAACTAAAATGTCTCAGAAAATCTTTCCCTGGGACAAATATTTAGATATACTGAAGATCATTTCAAAATCAAGCTTAGCTTCTCCAGGTCTATAAAAGCATACTGTATTTTCTATTAAAGTAGAACAAATTTCATACAGAATTACAGGAACTATGTTTCTGAGGATACAACAAATGTCTTTTTATGAGAAATTTTAGTGTTTGTACTTTTTTTTTGCTGCTTGAAGCTGAATGGTTTATTTCTTAAAAGCCAATAGGAACTATTACATGCAAATATAGGAATCTTAATTCCCAGACTCCTTACAGAGAAAATTATTAATTAATTACTGTTAAACTATAAATTCTTCCTAGTTAACTATTAACTTGCTAAGATAAAAACTGTAGCCTGTTCCCATGTCCAGTAGCTGCACTTCAACAGAAAGATCCAGAAAACTGTCCAAGTGAATTACTGATAGGGCTTTGAGTAATGAAACTATGATATTTGTGCCATAAATATTTGCTATAAAGAAACTCAACTTGCAGAAAAAGTAGAAGTACAGAAACAAAGATCTTAGCTAAATGTTTCCATTTTGACTGAAAGAATATTCTTGAATTATCCAGAGAGGGTGAAGAATCCATGATTTAAGCATTCAGAAAATAGAGCTGTATGATGTGTTCAATTCATTATTAAAACTAATAAACTGAAATATTTTAACTCATTCATGAAATTTTCCAAATACAAACTTACACTGGTAATAAAAGGCTCCAAATGCTTTGAAGTAAGAAGTAGTACAAAATGTGACAGCTATATAACTTTGACAAGTCATTCATAAGAATGGCATCTTTGATATAACGTAAATCTTCCAATCAACTTGACTGATAGTCAACCAAAATTCTCTGTAATTGTTAGATTCACTGTAGATACTTAAACAATATAAGAAAAGACTAGATTTGAAAGAATTTCATAATAGTACCCCATTAAAGAAAAATCTGAACAATAATCTAGAGTTTTGCTTTTCATACATGGGAGGAATCTGATAAGGATCAAACCAGGACTGCTACAACTCTAAATCTTAACATTGCTATGTTGCTTAAATTTGGAGATATGTCATTCTGTCAGCTCCACAAAGAAAAGATGTATCAAACAATAGACATAAGTGTAGGTAAATACTAAGAAATAGATATCAATGGGATTTTTTTTCCCCCATATCTTTTCCTAGCTTCTCTTTTAATTTGAGGCTATAGAAAGTTATATTATTTACCATGAAAATTTATAAGACTGTAAATTAGCTCCTCTTTCCCTTTTATAGCAAAACTATGTCACTTTGCACCGTCAGCCCTCCCTATAACATGCAGGGATCAGTCTTAGTCACTCCTAGGCCACTGTAGAATTAGGTCCCCCAGCCGCCTTGTTTTTTAGAGACAATACAAATGGTATAGATGTTGATGTTCTAGCTAACAAAGACAGCTGTTCAGTAAGCCACATATTTATGTATATTTATAGTCACAGTATATATTTATAAATAATATATACACACTGTACTCAAATGCATTGTAACAGAACTCCTGCCTGCAAACCTTTTAAAAACAAGCCTTTTGTTGTGACAGAATTTACATCAACTTCTTGTAGCTAAATGGTCACAGCACCAGTCCTATACTTATAGCAATATAAACTAGTTTGTCCAGACAATAGTTTATCAGGTAAGCCAAATAAACTAAAAAGAACATTTTGGATAATAAATTTTATTAAATGACATATAACATTTTGACAGACTAGAACATAGCATAGGAAAAGCAAGAAAATAAGCAAGTAAACTTGTTATCATTTTTCATAGAAAATATTTCATACATTTCAGATAAGAGCTCATTCAGCAACAACAGGACTGAATATAAACTGACATTAAAAAATGCATCTGAAAGGAAATCTTATATAGCTATAACTTTTGTTTAAAATATTCATTAACTTTTCACTCAGTCCTTAAGTAGCAAAAAATACTTTCATTGTACACATACAGTTTATTATTAAAGGCTAGTATTAAAAAGCCACTCTAGTATTTTCATGGTTGATTGATTCTATTAGTTTAAATATGTATGAAATAAGACTGACCTGGACAAAAATTCTTCTGTGCCTGAGTAGTTGTATGCTTCTCAAAATGCCCTGTGGTTGCATTCTGTTGTAGGTCTGGTTGTCTGGTGGCAAATCCCAATTCTCCAGGTTCAGAAAACTTCAGATAAAACTGTGGCTCCAAATCACTGAAAGAGGCATTTATAGCACCATGTCTTCCACTGCTGTAGTCAGTTAACATAGGTTCATCCTCGATATTCTGTGTTGGTAATGGAAGAATCCGATGATGTAGCTGTGGGCTTGGCAGTCTTGAAGATAACGGAGAAGGAATAGGTGACATTTGTTTGCGTGTATTAGATAGCGGATATGAATTACTAAAAACATTACTCACTGCTAGTAACAAGGGTGAATCCAGCCTTTTCTCTTCCAGGTTAAGATTACTACTTGTCTGAGAAATATCAGGATTTGCATTTTCAGGCAAATTCAAAAATAAATTCTTGCTGCTTCCCTGGGGTACCGTGGTTCTTTTGTCATATATTGATCCTGGCAGTTTTCTTGTGATTTGTTGCAATCCCTTCCATTCTGCAGCTTCATCTGAACTATCACTCCGTATAACTTTCAGAAGAGCTTTATTGACTGCTCCCACAAGTTTGCATGACTCATCAGTAATGTGCACTCTCTCTGCTTTGTACTGCAAATCAGAGCCATCTTGTTCCTTTTCCTGCAGCACAGTGTTTTTAGAGTCTTCAGCAGCTTCATCTATGGAGTATACATCAGTTCTTGATACAAACTCATTATGTACTGTTGTGAGAACAGGAGAAATGGTTTTCTTATCTCTGTGAAAATCAGGTAAAGACTCTTCAGGGAGTTTGGCATTTTTTTCAATACAAGCTTTTGAATCATGTACCTCAGCAACAACTGTGATTCCTGGTTTCTCCTTGCATACTCCTTTCTCAGTATACTTACTACTTTTCAAGCTTTTAGCAGCTGCAGATTTACTTAATATCTTGCATTTGTTATATAGAATGTCCTGAGATGGCTTTACAAAAGTGATATGCTGTGGTACCTTTGTAACTTCAGGAATGCATTCTCTATTATTCACTAGTTGAACTGCGACCCTGTTATTGTTGTCTTTTGAGATAGAACTCGGTAAGTCAGCATCCAGTTTCCCAGCTTTGTTGCTCTCAAGAAAATACTCCTCTTCTATCAACCTTACTGGTTGTATACTACCGTTTCCTGATAAATCATGCTTATCTTTTACTGTTAGCCAACTGGAGGGAGAAAAAGAACCAGGAAAACTCCTGGTAGGAAACCTTTTGGGGAAAATCTTCTCACTTTCCAGCTGCATGTCTTGCACACTCAATAAAGAAAGTTGTTGTTCATATATCTTTTTTTCCCCCTTCCAGTGTCTGAACTCCTCAAAGCTCTCTTTCCTTCTATATTTACTCATTTTTTTATGATTCACATTGTCTCTATTCATAGAATCCAGAAAGAACTTCTGCTGATGTGAAAAACTGGAGTAATCATCACCTTTAAGTTTTTGGGCTTCAGAAACATCCTGTTGCTTTCCCTCCTGCTGTCCTGTGGCAAGGCCCAGAATATGATGTGATCTCAAAAGACTGGAAAAATGTTGCTCCTTTTCAGCAGTTAGTTTGTACAGTTCAATGAGAATGTCTTTTGTGGTAGTTTGCTTAAAAATAATATCTCCAAAGTTTTTATATGGTTGTTCTCTCAGATCCGTCTCTAATCTCTCCTTTACTTGATAGCAGCTACACAAACGTTTACTGGTTCTGTCCAGAATTACACATTCCTTGTAAGTAAATCCTCTGACTTTTCCCTCTGGAAGATAGAAGCTGATGTAACAAAGCTCCATAATGGGTTCGTGCAATTGAAGGATAGTATGCGTGCCTTCCATTATGCTTGCCAAATTAGTCATCCATTTAAATTATGTGCCAAGTATTTCAAAGCTTGCATGACATGGCATGTGAAGCAGGGAATGGACGGAAGGCATCTGACTAATCTTCAACAATAATATTGTCTGCTGGAAAAAATAAAAGAGAAGCCTGTCAAACTTGATTATGGCAAATTTAATACAACAAATAACAAGCCTGCAGAAGCACAATCTCCTCTCAGCATTTTCTGCTACAAATCTTTTACCTTAAGAAATCTGACATTAAAAGGATGACTTTGCTAACACTCATAGTTGTAGTCATAATCCTTCTCTCATACACCATTCTTCTGCCTCCAGGGCTCCCAGTCAATGTTGTTCCATAAGGTCACAAGATGTTTACTAAAATATCCCTTTCAAACAGAATATACTTTTTAATGCTGGAACCTATTGCCAACTTTCTGTTAAAAGTTAATTTACTGTTGAACATTTAATCAAAAGAACCATTCGAGCATGTATGTTGCCTTTTTAACCATTTGCCTTTTAAAACTTTTTAACCAGTAACATAACATCATCACAATGTAACTACCCCTTGTTGCTTTATTTACCAAGAAAACATTTATCAAATAAGAAAAGTTGAACATTTTCTTCTCATATTTATCTGTGGAACTGAAATGACATCAAGAAATCTTGCAAGAAGGAAAAAGAAAAGTTTCTGTTGTTCCTTTTACTTTGTTAGCATACAGGTACTACATAAATCTATTTTGATTCAACGTGCAATAGTGTAATTGTACTACTAGAGCTAGGTTTACTGAGCTTTGTTATTTCCTTTTCTTTGTATCACATTGTATTTTCTTGCTACAGATTTTATATACTTAAATTCTTTTGATACATCATGATAGAAGTTAGTTTCCTCATTTTGAGCACTAAATTGGCTTTTTATCCAGCAGGAATTCTGCTACTACAATTACAGTGGAGAAGTTTGCAGTCACTAGGAAATGCATAAGCATCAGGGAAAGACCTAATGCTTAGCAGAAAATTTAGTAGTATGCTAAGCTGGAGAGCAGCAGCTCCAAGGCTTCTCTTTGTTGAAAAATTCAGGAATTTTAATTTTCAAAGCATAAATATAGCAGAACTTTCCATCATTTTAAAATAGGCAATCTTAGCCTCAGGCAACAATAATTCAAGTGAAGCTGTCACATCATACCTTTCAGGTTTGGTTTTTTTTTTTCAATATAGAAGTATTATATCAGTTTCTATTATGCAGAGAGGTAGATACAGAACAATACCGGTATCTTAGTGAATCCTAATTCTAAGAAACAAGCAGCATTTACCCAAAACATTCTATTTTACTAGCAGGTAGTCATTTATTGCAGTGATTTTGATATAAATTTTGTTAAAGCATTGCATTTGTTTATAATGTTCTTAAAAGAATGTCAAACTTTCCATTTAATTTTAGCAAATGACAGCAAAACACTTGATACAGACAGAGATGCTAAGGGGAGAGAATAATAGCATGGACAACCTTTCATCAGAGTCAGACCAGTTTCTTAATACTGTTCACTCGCAGTCAGTAGTTATGTGGCATGATTCAGAATCCCATGCAGGTATAGGAAGAGGTAGGAAATGTCCAAAGTCTTTAGTCAGTATTTCTGTTGAAGACTTGTGTGTTGTTTCACTGACCTATAAGAGTTTCTGAGAAAATGATATCATACTGTTTCCTCTTGCTTTCTGCTTTTAATTTATTGTATGAGTGTGGAATTCAAAGTCTGGACGAGGCCCAGTAACACCAACAAGAGTAGCTTCACTTCTAGCTTTCCTTCTTGCCAGCTGTGCATGCCTACTGCTTTTCTAGTTTACAACTGAATGATCATGCGGTCATAGGGTGTGTAACTGACAGACGCGTCCAAGAGTGGCTCTGCATACAGAAATAACAACCATCAAAGAACATTTTTCATCACAAGAGGAGTCTTGAACCTACTCACTCTTCAGTCAAGTAGGGAACACCCCTTACGGTAGCAGTTTGCTGATACATCTGCTTAGCCATAGCATCAAATTGCTCCTCAAGTAATCTACTGTGGTGAGCTCCATCAAATATGAGCTTGTGTACATTTCCATAAATGAATACTCATGAGTTCCAGCTAATGCATTCTAAGTCAGTTTTTACTTACAGGAGAACTTTACTGAGAAGCAGAATTTCAAGGGAGTTACTAGGCAGTGAAATGTCTAGCACTGTCCATATTTTTGATTCGCTGGCAACATACAGCTTTTAAACTAGGAAGATGAAACAATAGGCAACAGGGAAAAGTGTAGCTAAAGTGAGGACAGATATTTCAAGGAGACCAAGTCTATGCTTAGTTTTGACTTAGGAAGATGATGCATCACATCAAAGTGTTTGTTAATGTATTTGACTTAGAATAAAAGGAGCAATAGAATAGGAAGAAGAAAGAATAGGAAGAAGGAGACTTTTTTTTTTTCCAGTACACATAATAGGATAGTTTGTATTATATGTATTTCACAGACTTGCCTAGGAAAAAACTTAGTGTTAATCTAGTCTGAATTATTTTATGTGTTCCTCCGTTTCACCTCAACTGGCATGGCATTTTGTTTTTGAAATATGATTAAGTGACTATGAAGAAATCATATCATGGAGACTACAGACCCAGTAGCTGTTGACCTAGAAATTCTGATCAAATTTAATATCTTCAAATGACATCCACGATATCATTGGATGCAACTCAGCTCAGTTCTGAAGGGAACATTACTCTTGGTAATATGAATGCCTTTTTTTTTTCTGTTTTGACAAAAGAATATATGCATAAAGGAGAGAACTAGGCCCTTGTCTTTGCCACACAAATGTGCTAGTCTACGCGCCTCCCAAAACACAAACAGCTTCCCTAATCTAATCTGAGCTTTGACTCATTACATTACAGAAATGAGATCTACAGCTCTCACTTAAATCATATCACAACTAAAAGCTCTTTTTTAAGTTAGAAACAAGTAAATGTGTTCAAGAGTTTGAGTCTTACCATTGTTGACAACCTGTTAGGCCAGCTTTAGACCCGTTTTAAAGACTACATCCTATTAGAGCTCTTAGTTACGTCAAAATAAACATTGGGTTTGGTGGACACATATTGACACATTAAAATGTAGAATTACCTTGAACAGAATGCAATGATTTAAAAGATAATGTGATAATATACACTTCTGCAATGTTTAATGATATTTTGAAGTTTATTTCTACTAACAGATGCATTCTTTTCTAAGAAAATATTGTTCTCTTCCTTGCCTTCAGCACCTAATTCAGCCTTTTTATAATCTTCCATCAGAGAAGATGTGATGTCCCTGTTTAATAAGCAGAAGCATTATAGGAAACTGTCAGAAAAATTATGTTAAGGAAGAAAACTGGTTAAGGACTTTCAAACCTAATGACAACAGTAGTTCCACAACTTTTCTTCACCTTGCAATCTCTTTATAACCCTATTTCTATTTGCAAACCTTGGTAGAGGGATGGAATTTTTCTAAAACAGAGCTACATTAAGCAAACTTTACAGCTTAAGCAAAATGAAGTCCAAGTCTTAAAATTTTAACTGCACAACATATAGCATGAAGCAGTGAAAGCAATCATCACTGTTTCTCTTCTGCAGCTTTCCAATTCGTAGTAGCCAAGCAGTGTGATTTAGGTTGTGAAAAATACTATTTTAAGGAGAAAACAGCTACTCAAGACACAGCTAGCGAAGAACTGGAAAGAACAATTGAAACTGGTGAATAGGTGGCTGAGAAACAACCTTGCTCTGCTGCTGGATTTTTTTGTTGGTTTAACAACAAAAATGGCACAGATTTGGTAGTCCTCAAAATCTAGGGCAAATACATCCATCTATTTTGCCATTCAGAACGTCCTCTTAGAAACCCACATCTCCAGTGCTGCAGTTCCTTCTCTCTAGCAGGATACATCATTCACTGCTCAGCACAAAGGATGGTCTTCCTCCTTTGCCTGATCTTTAAGTAAGCAAGAATTGGAACTCCTTATTTTCCCAGGAATTCTCAATATCTGATTGTTATTAAATGGAAATCTAAGTATGCAATGGCTAAATTTCTGTGCTGTGCAATGTAGTTAATTAAAACACCAAAACTGAAAAATACGTATTACATCACCTGGTCTCAAAACTTGTTTATAAAACTTTACTGCAAAACTGGAATTATATGGAAATTACTGACTTTACTAATAGGTTTTTTTTTTCTAAAATTATACAAATATTTTTTAAACAGTGACTTTCTTCACTACAAAACATCACAATCTGTGGCAAATACTTTTAGTTATACTTTTACCAGGAAAGTCTCTTTATTCAGGTTTTTGCACCTACAGTTTGAGCCAAGTGAGTTCTAATATAAATTATCTAAGTTACATGATGTTTTTCCATATTATACCCATGTAGTTCTAGTTCTAACTAGTTCCATCCATCTGTACTAATTTGTTATATATCCCTTTCCACAAGCCACAAGATAGGGCTCTATAAGCTTTTCAACAAAGGAACAGGGAATTTAAAAATAATTGCTATTGTAAAAGCAGAAAAATATCTTAAGGGTATCTTTAAGAATCTGTATTTTCAAAGAATGAAATGTATGTAATATCAATGATATCTTTGAAACAGATCATTCCTGTTCAGAGCATTTAATAACGTTTGCTTAAGTATTCCTTCAGTAAAAATCCTGACATGCCCTTGTGTTGTTAGCTTCCATTTTACAATAGATAAATGTAATCATAGGGAAAAAAATGTTTTCAGCACTATGCTTCCTGTATAAATGTTTTCCCTGATATTTCATGTTGCAATCCCTATTTTAAATCAACTGTCTGCTATAAATTAAAAAAAAAAAAAGTTACCCCCCTCTAAGTAAAATGTACTCCTTAAAATTTTTAATGTTGATGTCTTTGCTTTTAGATTTGAAGGAGAATGACAGAAAATAAAAACTCAAAAGACTAGGACAGAAAAATGAGGAGGGAAGGAGATGTTAAAATGGGCAACAGAGTGAGAAAAAAAATCCCAACCTTTCAAATGCCAGAAGTTATTAAAATATTTCTGAAGATATAGATATTTGATTGAAACCTCCCTTCTAAAATACAAAACTGAGCAGTCATAGAATCATAGATGGTAGGGGTTGGAAGTGACCTTTAGAGATCATCAAGCCCAACTCCCCTGCCAAAGTAGGTCCACCTATATCAGGTCACACAGGAACAAATCCAGGTGGGTTTTGAAGACCTCCAGAGAGGAAGACTCCACAACCTCCCTGGGCAGCCTATTCCAGCACTCCATCACTCTCACAGTAAAATAGTTTTTCTTTATGTTTAAATGGAACTTTTTGTGTTCCAGCATCTTTCTGTAACTCCTTGTCCTGTCACAACAGAAAAAAGGGATGTCCCAACCTCCTGAAACCCACCATTTAGATATTTGTAAATATTAATGGCATTCCCCAGCAGTTTCCTCTTCTCTAGACGAAGTAGCCCCAATTCCTGCAGCCTTTCCTCATAAGGAAGATGCTTGTCATGGTTTTGTGTGGAGCTGCCTCTGGTAATGTGGAAGGAGCTGTAAAGATGGCTCCTGAAAGAAATTGCTTGAAACTCTCCCCAGCTCTGAGCCAGACCCACTTCTGGGGCTGAGACAATTAGGCACCTCCACAATCACTTTTTAAGAAGAAGCAGCTGGAAGAGGAGAGTTCTTCTTGTTCTGTCTTTCCTTCTTTCTGGCTAGTGGTGGTGCAGTGAGTTGGAAGAGAGAGAGGGAAGTGACCATGCAGACTCCAAGCTCTGTGAGGGAAGAGAGGAGGAGGTGTACTGGAGCAGAGATTCCCCTGCATACTGTGGAGAGGACTGGTGAAGCATAGATTTGTTTGCACTTTGTAAAAGACTCCTCACCGGGGACGGTGACTATGCCCAGAGGAGGCTGTCTCCCACGGGAGGGATCTTGTACTTGCAGATGCTGTAACTGTTGAGAAGAACCCACAACAGAGAAGTTCGTTAAGGATTGTGTCCTGGGGGAGGGACCTCGTATTGGAGCAGGGGAACAATGTAAGGAGTCATCCTCCTCTGAGAAGAGAGAAGTAGCAGAGCCCATCTGTGAGAGACAGACCACATCCACCATTCCCTACCCCCTCGAGCTGTTGAGAGGGGAAGGAGGTAGAGATATTGGGAGCAGTGAGCTGAACCTGGAAAGAAAGGAGGGATGGGGAAGGGACATCTTAAAGTGCTGGTTGCATTTTTCTCATCATCCTGCCCTGTTTTGTCTTTTTTTTTTTCCTGTTCTGTTCTGTTTCTTGTAGGTAGCAGAATAATCTTTTCCTACTCTCTAAGTTGAGGAGTGGAGTCTGTTTTGCCCTGAACTGTAATTGACAGTGAGCTCCCCCTGCTCTTGTCTCAACCCACAACATCCATGGTTATCTTGTTTTCCTCCCATCTTGCTAGAGCTTCTGCCATCCTAAGGAGGGTGGGGGTGAATGAGGCACAGTGAGCAAGAGACTGTTGTGGGGCTTCATTACTGGCTGGGCAAAACCATGACAATGCTCCAGTACCCTGATCATCTTGGTGGCCCTGTGCTGGACTCTGCAGAAGTTTCCTGTCCGTCTTGACCTAGGGAGCCCAGACCCTGACAGAGGCCTCACCAGAGCAGAGTACAGGGGGAGGAGAACCTCCCTCCACCTGCTAGCCACACTAATCTTGCTGCATACCAGAATGCCTTTGGCCTTCTTGGCCGTGAGGGCATATTGCTGGCTCATATTTAGTTTATTATCAATCAGGACTCCCAGATTTCTCTCTGCAGAGCTCTCCAGCAGGTCAATCCCCCAGCCTGTACTGGTGCATGGGGTTGCTTCTCCCCAGGGGCAGGATTCTGCACTTGTCCTTGTTGAACCTCATGAGGTTCCTCTCTGCCCAAATCTCAAACCAGTCGAGATCCCGCTGAATGGCAGCACAGCCTTCTGGGGAATCAGCCAGTCCTCACAGTTTGGTGTCATCAGGGAACTTGCTGAGGGTACACTCTGTCCCCTCATCCAGGTTGTTGATGAAGATATTGAACATGACTGGCCCAAGAACTGATCCTTTTGGAGCTCCGGTGGCCATAGGCCTCCAACTCAATTCTGTGCCATTGATCACTACCCTCTGGGTTCTGTCATTCAGCCATTTCTCGATCCACCTCACTGTCCACTCATCCAATCCACACTGTCTGAGCTTTCTGATAAGGATATTATGGGAGACAGTGTCAAAAGCCTTGCTGAATTCAAGGTAGATGACATCCACTGCTCTCCCCTCATCTAGCCAGCTGGTTATGCCCTCGTAGAAGGCTTTCAGGTTGGTTAAACAGGATTTCCCCTTGGTGAATCCATGTTGACTGCCCATGATAACCACCTTTTCTTTCATATATTTAGTAACAACATTGAGGAGGAGCTGTTTCATCACCTTTCCAGGGATGGAGTTGAGGCTGACTGGTCTGTAATTTCCTTCTTGCCCTTTTTGAAAACTGGAGTGACATTGGCCTTTCTCCAGCCCTTCAGACACTTTACCTGTCCTCCATGAATGTTCAAAAATGATGGAGAGTAGCTTAGCAACCACATCAGCCAGCTCCCTCAGCACTCTAGGATGCATCCCATCAGGTCCCATGACTTACCCTTGTTTTCTATGCTTAGTAACAAATCAATATTTTCTCTAAAAAATGCACGGTATTTTCCTGTAATTAACCCTCTAGCATGACCCTCTAGCATCTTTCTGCAAATTGAAAAAATCCCAGATTCCCAACACAGAAACTAATTTTAAAGACTAGATCTGTTAGCGTATCAGTCTTTGTCCCTGCTTACAGCAAAATATTGTGTCAAATAATTCTCCATCTTTCTTCCAACAATCACAAGAAAAGAGCCAATAAAGCTTAAGAGACTATCTTAACATGTGTGATAAATACAGATTTTATAATACCTATATTTTTTGAAAAAGTGATGTAAATTTTACCAATGATAGAATGAAGATCTATAATCTCTCTTGAAACACTACTTTCTGCTGATGGTTACAGTTGAAATACATTACAATTTCACAGACATATTAGGACTTGAACTGAATTTTGCTTGTTAATGTATTATTACAGAAGAGAACATAGGAATAAGGAAAAAAAAAAAGTAAGAGAAGCATGAAGCATACCTAGAAACCGAGTATGAAACGTGTGAATTGTTGTAGGATTATCCCCCTAGTATCTTAAACCTATATTTTGACTTAACTAAATATAAAATTTTTAAAAAAGCTCTCCAGGCTCTACCTAAATTCTAATTGTTCCAAATATTCCCAACTTAAGAGTATTTGACAATTTCACAGAAATATATTTTTGCCATTTAATTTTCCAGCTCTAGAAAAAAAAAAGGAAAATAAATAAGTAGATAATAAACAAGTATCCTGGATGACACTCCCATCTTTTACAGTAACTAGAGGAAAAAAAAAGAAAACCATGTAATACTTAACATTTCTATTTTTAAAAATCCAGCAGTTTAATTATTATATAGCAGGTTGAGCAAGAAATCCAATGTATCATTTCTTTCATAACAACTTTTAAAAGAAAGCAATTTCCTATCAGGTCTAGTTTTGAAGTAGAGTAAAAAGAAGGAAATAACTGCGTGGAACCAGTAGTGATTCAAGGAAGACAAATAATCCTGCTTTAAATGAGTTTACTTAGGGTATGAGTTGAGATATAAGTTGATCCTTTGGAAAGAAAACAGTATTACAATTAAACAAATTTTTAAAAGTGCACTGGAAACATAGGCAGATGCTAATAGAAATTCTGATAGCAAGAAGTTTGTTTCTTCTACCCACAGTACTTTCTGAATATAACCTGACATAATTGGGAAGTACATAATTTGTACAAGCAATTTATTTTTCTATTAATATTTTATCTGTGCTTCTCTACCTTTTGCAATTTTAGTTGCAGAAAACATGAGATCTCTCTCCCTCAAAAGAGACTGACATGAAAGTTCTTCGATAGCTTATTTCAATTTAGCAAAGCAATGTGTTGTTTTTTTCCGGCACAACTGTGTCAGCAAGTTAAAAAAAGAAAAAAGATGACACACAGCATGTCTGCATTACTGCTGAAATTGAGTTGGCAGAGTACAACAACACTACAGGATGTATTTGTCCAAAATCTGAGAAAGGTGACTAATCTGCAATAAGTGAGATTTCCATCACAAACTCTCCCATTTGACTGTTTAAGAGATTGATAACAAAAGTTTTTGAAATTGATGTTATAACTATAAAAAGTCTTAAATGTAATGAGTAGTAAACCAGCAGACATTAAAGAGCAAAGGCAATCTGTACAGATCTTGAAGCAATCTCTCTTAACATAGTAACAGTCTGTTTGAAACACAGCATTTCAAGAAGTATAGCATTTAAACAAACAGACAAAATTCTTCTGCACATCAGTATCATTCTTATATTCTCCACCTTGCTCCAGGGCACTGAGCAGGGAAAGAACAGATGAGTCAATCATGTTTTTTCCAGGTTTTTTTGACTACTGAAGAAGCAAACTGCAAGGAAAGTATCACTAAAATCATTGTATTCCAGACAGAGATACATTTGGCACATAGGATTTGAAGCAAAATTTAATTCCCAAGTTTTATACAGCCTTATAAATAAGGGAATTTTCTTCTAAGTGAAGGCAACAGCAACTCTTACAGAATTTTATAACGTTAAATAGGTTTATTATAACATGATCAAAATTCTGTTTGTTATTTCTCATCCCACTCTCTCACCCCACTCCTACAGCTTTCCTTGCAAAAACAACAGCCTTAAATTTTACTGAGATTTTCCTACAGAAAAACATTTTGAGAAGCAATATTTGGCATGGAAAATTGCAGCTGAAACATCTAGTGTCACAAAGTTATAACTGAAAAAAGTCTTACAATGAAAACTGCAATAAACTTCCATATAGATGGTAGTAATCACTCTTGATGATTTTTTTAATTGAATATTAGAAAAAAACCCAAGGTTATTTTACATGCCAGGTGAAATAGGACGTAGCTTCATTTTGTATGAGATATGAAATACCTGCCAGACTTTGTTTTAAGTGCCAATGCTGACTCTCTCTTCTGAAGTAAACTCTTGGAGCTAATGGATATTACAATACTTCAGAGAACAAGGCTGCCCTCATGGCCTAGGTCTGCTCATCCACCCAGCAACAACAGTTAATTTCCTCCTTTCTCAATGAAGACCAAAGACATCTTCACCATACTTCAGACTATATTTTCTTCATTTCTTATCACGTAAGGAAAATGAAAACCACTGAGTGTAACTACCCACAATTCAGAAGGGCTAATTCAGAAGGTAAAATATTATTATAGCAACATGACTTACACTCTCACCATATGTAGAGCATACATGTACAAACTGTTATGATTCAAAAGGTTTCAAAAGATACTTATAAACAAGAAATTAAACAATCAATACTCTCCAAACTCTCCTTTCTGGTAAGACAAGAGTATTTCACCAAATCTGGCAATTGAAATGAATGATAGAATTATTTCTGCTATCTTAAAAACAAGACAAGGTTTACTCCTCAACAGCAGCATTACAAGGTATTCTGTGCTTTACTCATTATGCACTAATGTAATATATGTACCTTATTCAAACAAATCTCCTTCCCCTATGATTTTCTGTACTTAAATACTTACAACAAATTTTTACAATTAAAAACTATTCCTAGATATGTGTACAGGGTCTCATATTGATGTAAAAATTAATTAGAGGCAAGAAGAAAGATCTGTTGCCTCGAGATACAGATGTCTTAATGAAAAGTTATACTAGTTACTGGTCAACTGATTTTCAAGTAATAAATAAACAAACAAAAAAGCCATATTACAGCAAAACAGCTTGTACAGATCTCTATTCATATGACTAAAATGTAATCTTTACGTATTTCAACAGAAACATACAATATTATCAGGAAAAGTAAAAAAAAAATTGGCATTGATAGTGAACAACATAATATAAACTTTCAAGATCATATTTGTACATTTTAGACGTGTGTCATACACTGCATATCACTTTTTCCCAGTCTTCAGCTTGATAAATAATCCCCCATAAAATAAAATATTTTTAATTTAATACTTCATCAATGTCTGTTTTATGGGATATACAGTATCTTGTTTCCACTTCCTGTACGGAGACTTCTGCAGAAAAACAACATGAATTACATAAATAGCTTTTAAATAAATAAATTTTCTTACTGTCAATCTTTGTCCAAAAGTTTTATTTTTGCTTGTCTAGACAGCAAATTCTTCAGACAAGAGCTGCACCTTGCTCTGTTTTGTATTTTTTAGCATCTTTAGTTTCACTAATCTAAGATTTCAGATTTTTATTTAGCTATTGCATTTTTATGCTTTCTAGTGTCATAATGATATTTAAATGAAGCATTTAGTACACAGTCTTTCAGATCAAAGGTCATTCACCAAATGTCACTTTCAAAGACACATCTGATATGCCAATATATTCTGAACTTTAAACCCAATACAATATTATGGAAAGCAAAGGACAAGAAAACTAGAAGTGTGTTATAGCAAATCTTTGAGCTCTTTCATGAGTAAGGAAAGTAATTCCAGGAGTAAAAGGTTTGGCCCAACCACAAAGGATGTATAAATGAAGCTTCAGTAGTGAAGACAGCAGAAAAATGGAATTTCAAACAATAATAACAGCAATTAAAAAAACTCTTGTAACAACATTTTATAACTTTAGAAGATTCCCTCCACAAAATCAAGCTAGATTTGAATATATGTCTGCAATCAAAGGCCAAAGATGCCGTCCCACATTAAGTTCTTAGGAACCAAGAACAGTTTTCTGAAATAATGTGTTTGACAAGTTAGCAAACCTATTTTTAACCATGCATACTTTAAAATATTTTCTTAAATTATGCAAACTTTGAGAAGAAACTCAGAAAGCTTAACTATTTTAGCTCTCTTCCCCTCCACCTTAGTGAATTACTTTAGCCTTAAGGAATTTTGAGTTGCTTCAGAAGTTATATTGTCATTCAAGTTTTGAAAACTTTGGCTGTACTGGATGAAATGGGATGTAAGGACTTCAGGTGATCATATTAATACTTCAATAAAGGAAATGTTAAGCGAGGAAACTAGGGTTGCTTTGGGTTCTTTTTTTTTGTTCAATACAACATTTTGCTAGCAGCATTTCATATATAGCTAAATGGTTTTGACATATAACTACAATTTAGAAGATATTATAAACCAAATCACTGTTCATCTGATAGGAAAGATTATAGGTTTTCCAAAAGCCTGTTAAACAAATAAATATATTAACTATTGGTTTCTATACGTACAACATTTAGTTGGTTTTATCTGTCCTGGGTGCAAATCAATTAACATTAAATAAGTCTTGAAAATGGTTATTGCTTGTATGTCATTGTGATTCTCTTATTCTGTGTCTCATCTTTGAAGAATGTACATAGAATTTTTTTGTTAAATTCAATTGTTAATTTTGTTAAATTAAGTCTGTAAATACGCAGATGCACTTCTATCAATAATAACATTTAAAAATATTTATAAAACTCCAGTGTTTTAAGATTAACCAGGCTGCATAGCTCCCCAAAGGGCATTCTAACTTTAGCAACAATACCACCCTCATAGGAAAAAAGTAAGAAAATTAGAACATGAGTATTTCACATGTATTACACAGTACATACATTACACAGTATTTCAGGTTAATAAGCTTAAAATACAGCTGGATAAAAAGAATGGCTTCGAGAAAAATGTCAACTTAAATACTGACATAAGAAATACCAATTTATGTCAAGATTTCAGTAATGCCATTTAAAATAATTTCTAAGATTGAATTACCTTTAAAATGAAGAATGGGAGAAATTCAATATTAAGATTTACAGGCCTTCAATAATATTTTAAGGGCCCAAACAAAATATAGATAGACTTGTGGAGGCACTAAGCACTCTGTTATCAACACAAAAAGCTGGCTTTTAAATCAAGCTGAAAGTCCAAACAAATGATTAGAAGCTCAACCTTCCATGGAAAGAGAAGATAGTTACTTGGATAGGAACTCATGCAGCACATTTTGTGCGCGCACTTTCCCTGTTCTCCAGGAAAAGTGATAAGACTTACTATACATACTGTATCTCTGGCAACACTTATAAGGAAGCAAAATCACAAACATTAATCTGGAAAAATGCTCTGAAATTGCATAGGGCTTTAAATGATCATGGCAAAAAGAAAAAAACCTCCCTTAGATTACTGGCAGCTGTAGGCTCTACAGGCTCCACTGTCACAGAGAAATGTTTAATGAAACAGACCATTAGTCATACAATCAGATTTTAAAAATCAACAAAAATCGTAAAGATTGACCTGTGCTTGGTCATTAAAATACTAATTCAGTCTTTGCTCCTATTGTCTCTAAGTATGTACAAATAAACATGAATGATCATAACTAGCAATGATAACAGTGAGATATTATTATTAATAATAAAAAGAGGTTGAGCACAAGGAATAATGTATAAATAAAACATACTGAAAGGGTGGAAACAATTTATACTCAGTTAAGGTTCAGATTCTGTCAACTTGTACCTATTTAATCACTCCACGATGGACAGTTTCCTGCCTCTTTGGTGCTCTTCATACTACCTAAAAAAGCTAATGGAATATACATTCAGATTATGTATTTTAAAAGGCATATGAGATCAAAGCTAGAAGCAGAATTTATTTCATGTCAAAAAGGCTAAAGCAAAATTAAAAGCTGAAAAATCTTAGATTCCATGAAGACTGGTTGGAGAAAAGGATGCAAACTAACTTTTGAAAACGGTAATATTTTTTTTCCTCATTTGGTTCTTCAATATTATAGTAAAGAACAGAAAGACTTCCCCCTCTAGAGCTTTCATAAAGACCTCTATAGCTTTAATAAAGACCTCTATGATTGTTCTTGCTCTCCTTTTCCTACTCTTGATCAGTCTCTACAGAGTACCAATTGAAGTAATTTACAAAGGTTGCTTTTGACTTCTGGTTCCACTTTCAAACTTTTTAAATATTAAGTTAAAGCAGGATCAAGGCTCCAGAAAGGACCACCTTGTTAAATGATATTGTAAAGGCCTGAGATAACGTGCTTCTTCACAAAGACAAATCATCAAGTGTTGTTTTTAAATAAAGCAGGGGAAAAAAAAAAAATCAGGCAGAGAACAGTGGGATATTAGTTTTTTCCTAGTTAAAAAAACCCACAAAAAACAAACCAACTCACAACAAAAAACCCTCCACAAAAAAAACAAGTGTTTTTTCATACTGCAGACAGAACTGGCTCTTCACCATATTTTTATATCCTGATGAATGTCAGTATAAAGCTAAAATTAGCTTTAACATTAACAGCAGTTATTTTGAAAGGAAGTAACTTCTCATTTTTCTATTTGACATTTAACTATAGCCTCTACAAAAGGAAAAGGTCTTTGGCTTCTAGTTGCTAAGCTTTCTCAGAGTGAGATTTTCTTCAATTTGTCATCATCTTCTAGTAACACATTATTTACTTCTTTTAAAATTAATAAGTTTATTTTTAATTAAGTGAACAAGATAGATGTGTTCATTCTACAGATATGAAAACAGATATCGAAAAGAAAATTTCCAGTTTTCTGGAAATACTTGTCTACATAAGAAAACCTCTACAGACATACTATACTTTTACCCATGCCTCTACTTCAGTCTTACCCTAATGAGTTGTAACATATTAGGGAAACCTTCACCTGTTGTTCACTAATTGCTACATGATTAAGTCAGCAATGCCCATGTAGCTGTATATCTTGTACATATATCTATAAAAACTCACAAGGGAACATGCATGTTCATGACATTTGACTTTTAATGAGATAGGTTGGACTCAAGTCAAAACGAATTTCTATTGTCAAAAAGACACTTCACAAGATAGTTTGATTTCATACTAAACTGCAACTCTCTAACCCTAAATGTTCTGTCTGCAGTCCTTCATATTAAGTTAATGATGTCATGGATTGACAGTTCATTTTTTTTTTAGTAATAAAAAAAGTATTTCTTCTTTCTCTCTTCCACTCTCCATTTAACCCAAAGTGGCTGAACTATTTCTGCTGAAACTTAGCGAAACAAAGTGATTTCCTCTGCAAGCACAGATCAAGCTGCCTGAAAGGTGAAAGTTTGTTATATGTAAGCCATTCATCTGAACCTCACAGTAATACTACTGTCCTGGTTTTGGCTGGGATAAAGTTAATTTTCTTCCTAGTTGCTGTCTGAAGTTAAACCATGATAAATCCTGATGTAGAAATATCTTTAAATGTGTACATAATTGTTTAATGATAACATTTGCATAAAACATTTCTACAAGTGAAATGATCATTAAACTGTCAAGAACAATTTAAAGGATGGAAATAAACAACTAAAATTAGGAACATAATCAAAACTTCTTCATAATTTTTCAGCAATTTAAAAATATCAATTAATTTTCTGTGAAACTCCAAGACAAAGAAACATTATGGTTCCTGCTGCACTTTTGGGAAAACAAGCATCACAAGACACGACAGTGAGATAGCCAGAAAGACTAAGAATATACCGCTCCCAGACCAACTTTCTGTTGCATAATATGGTGATTTAGCGTTGCAGCAAGACAGCTGCAGAAGGGTTTCTCCAGAATGTCAGTATGTGGCCCTTTCCTATGTGTAAAAGATACTTGTGAATGTCATTACACAATCACGTTCTAACTAGGGTAATAGTTCAGTAGCCTCATCTGCAATGGTGACTGCCATAAGCTTTACAATGTAGAGTAACAGATTGTCTGAACACTGTAAATATTAATCACGTGTTTTCAACTCATGTGCCCTCCTGAGTGCATGAAGATATTTGTATCAATCAAATGCTTCAGAATTATAGCCATCTGCAATCACATTTCAGTGTACCTATTCCATACGAGAAGAAAAAGAGCATATAGTAGTAAGAATCATTTTGGGTCGGTAGGAAGTCATGCAGTAAAAAATTATATTAATAGCGCTGACAGAAAAGGGGGACGGAAGAAAGCTACGGACTTTCTCAGGACTGCAAGAGAAACTAAGAAATCAAGCTTTTGAGATCCTGCAGAATCTATTTATAAACAAGCAGCAAGTGAGCAGACGAGATGCTAATGAAGACTAAATAGATCCCATCTCTGCAGTCCTGAGTGAGTGGTTTTATTTTTTAGTCCATCCGATTGCGACAGAAGCCACTGCAGGGAACCCAGCAGATGGTCGGAGCGATAAACCAGCAAACGAAAGGCTATTACCTCGTGGGAAGAGGAGCCCCGGCTTCTGCTGCTGTTTCAGGTGCAGGGGAGGACACGAGATGCTGAGCGGCCTCACGACTGCAGCTGCCCCGTGCAGCTCCCGGCCGCCTCCGCCTTCTCCCCGTGGCGACCGCCGCCGCCGCGGCGTTCGCCTCCCGGCTCATCTCCAGCACCGGAGCCCCTCGCCGTGCGCGCCTCTCCGGTCCCTCCCGGCGGGGGAGGTGACACGGCAGGACTGACAGGGCAAATGACCAATCCTCGGACTCCGCACCTTCCCCGCGGCGGTGGAGGCGGCGGCGGCGGCCGCCGAGCCTCAGCGCCCGCTGAGTCCCCAGCGCCGGCGGCCCTGCCGGGGGGACACGATGCGGAGTGATGTCCTTCTGCCCCCGCCCTTCTCCGGGGAGCTGGCGGTGGGCTGGAGGCATTCATTTTATAGCTCCCTGGAAGGGTTGTGTCTGTTTCATTGACTCTTGCCCCTTGATGAGCCATAAATACGTTTCTCCGACAAAGTGTGGGTTTCCGAGGAGCTACACATTGAGGCTTCTGTCTGCTTATTTTTGTCATAAACTGTCTGCATATCCCATCAAATCTGTGATCCTCCTGGAAGAGCATCACTGTCAATCAGATAGCTACCACTTACCACAGTTAATTGCAATAGGGCTCTTAAGCTAACCAAACATAACTCCAAACTGAAGTCTGAGAAGACAAAAAGTCCTGTTCTTTACTGCTAACATGCTTGAAGTGATAAATCACAGTACAAGCACATTTTCTAAACTATCTCATAAAACACCTAGGTATTTAATTGGACAGAATTTTAGATGCAGCAAGAAAAGGACCTAGTTCATTGATCTGAATGGTATTTTTACTAGCGCTCTTCCATCTACTGTTTACTGAAAGTGCTCCATTCTGAAAGGTACTACAATGGAAGCAAAAGGCCTTGGAACAACTTACTTGGGTGAAAATAATACACACAATTCAGAAGTAACAGAAGTAAGGTCAAAATATTTCTAGTAAGAGACAGGACTTGGAGAAAAATTGGTTATTTGATTCTTATGGGCGTTTCAGACTCTTCTCAATTTTGAAACATTGCAATGAAATACCTTTTATCACTGTAACTCCTAAAAAGGTCACATTTGGTTCTTGAGCTTCACTAATATGTGGCATGTTTACTAAGTTCTTTTTTAGTACACTGTGCAGATTTTTCATAAGTGTGATCTTACTTAACAGAAATCAACCACCTCAATTCAAAACACTGGGGATTATCAATTTCCTATAACTTTAAGCCACTCACTGCATGGTTTCCTTTTGAAAGCTTAACAAACTGAGTTTTCTCCTTTTTTACCTGAATTTTTCTGACCATCAACCAATCACCTATACATAAATGCTAGGTCATACACGGTATATTGAGACATGTCTACTATTTTCAAAGATTAACAATTACATTGTTAGTAACTTCCCTTTTCCCAAACAAAAAGCAACCTACATGAAAAGATTATGTCAGGCTGCAATGTAGGGCACACGGAGCACCAAACCTAATCTCTGAGAGGTTTCCACTTCATCTGCACTCATCTGCGTAATCAGCTTTTCATCTTGTTGGAGGATAAATGCAACCTGCCTTCTGCTTCACTTACCCTATATAGAACAGTAGTATAGATTTGTATGGAGGAAGGGGTAAGAGCTTAGGTAGAAATATATTCAGAAAGGAACTTGAAACCATTCAGTTTTCAAAGGAACATTAAAGGCTGGAAGCCATCATTTTACCAAGCTGATACATTAGAGTTGAAAGCTATTCACTACATCTAGTATGCAAACTAGACTCTGCTTTAGATTAAACAATCCTTACTTTCAACTACCATTTAATATCTTAATCTGTGACTTTGTGGATTGTAATCAATGATATCCATTGTTTAAACCTTTCAGGACCCTTTATTAACTGCTAAATTCCAACGAATAACCCAATCTGTTGAGTGGAACTAGTGTGATTATCACTTGTTTCAATCTCAGTTCAACTGAGGGTGTTAAATTCATATAAGTGAAGGCCTTCATGAAACAAAACAAAAAAAAAGAGTAAGAGCTTCCTGTTCAGGCTGTTCCTTTATTTGGAAAACTGTCAGCAGAAATCATAGCTAATCATCAGATTAAACACTTTAACAAAAAATATTCTCAGAAGCAATGTCTGAATTTGAAAAGTACTGACTGACTTTGATGTCTGGAAACCTCAGTCTACTCTAAGATCCAAGGACTAACAATGAGGATTCAGATTAGTCAGTGAGCATGTTTATGATTATTTCTACTCTTCTCTCAAAGGATGAATATTTTTCTGTACTACTCTCTGCAAAATGTTTATAAAGATGAATGGGTTATCTCATAGTGGTACAGGAGGAAAAGTTGAAATGTATGATGCAAAACAGGACTAGGAAGGGTATTGTAGCTTGCTGCCAAAGCAGTTGTTACCAGTCTACTTGAACTTGAAGAACCAGCCATCCTGTATAAGCCAGCTCCATTTTCCTGTTTTGCTTTGTTTTTTTAATCATGTGTGCAGCATATTTTAACCCCTGAACAGGTGCTTCTAACTTTTAATATATTTGTTTTCTTGCCTTAATATTGCACATCAGAGCTGAAATTTCATTATAACACTGATATAAAATTTCATATTTTCAAATTGCAATGTATATTTTGAATTCTCGATAAATTAATTGTCTAATCATATATTGCCTGGCCAGTTTTTAATCCAAAAATATTTTTTTTTCCTAGCTTGTTTTGATACATGAATGTGTTTGTGGCATACTACATATGCAAAGAACTTTTTAGTCTTCCATTCTTCCTCTTGCACACCCTCGAATCCCCCTTGTGTCATCATCCCATGTTCTTTAATTCACATCATTTCATGCCCTGGAACAGCAGTATGAACTGTCCTCATTTATTTCACCATTCCAGGGATTCCATCCACCAACTCCTACTTCAGATTGCGATCCCTTTTCTGTCCCATCTACAAGCTTTCTTCTCATGTCTAAAACTCTAAAATTCTGCTAAATACATTTTGATATTTTATGAAGTCTGTAACAGGATCAATTAAAATTCTATTATAATTGATACACTAAAAAACAAAACCCAACATCTAGTTAAGTGTAAGACATCATGCACTTTCTTAAAAATTATGTGTATAAATAAAATTTGACTTATAGAACCTACATTACTTTATATATTTGAACAGAAAACAAATGGCAATAACACCATAAATGTCAATATGTTTGAATACATTTCTAAAATGGATTAGATGGATTTTTTTGGAGCAGTGATTTTTTTCTGTGTGCAAGATATATTACACTGTATTGTGTTAATTTGGTTTATTAATAAATTCTTATAAAAATAACTAATATGGATATATTACAGTAGCAA
Organism: Colius striatus; assembly: GCF_028858725.1. Classification (NCBI taxonomy): domain Eukaryota; kingdom Metazoa; phylum Chordata; class Aves; order Coliiformes; family Coliidae; genus Colius; species Colius striatus. The sequence goes on along the minus strand of NC_084764.1, from coordinate 12,758,067 downwards.
TCAATTTGTCATGCATCCATATCAAAGATTTTATCTCTTGAGAAATACAGATTTTCCCATTTCAAATGACACCAAACCTAATTTTTCAGTTCACCCAAGTCATGAAGTAGCTTTGGCCAAATTGGCTTTCTATATGATTAATAAATGTAGAACTTCAAAAGACAGCAGAGGTCAGTCTTTGCAATTTTTTAAATTCTGAATGTGTAAGACTTTGCAGTGCTGCCAGTTCTTGCTACTAAATGATCTGATTTTGGACAGGGTGGAAGCCAATCTTAAAACAAAAGCAAATATGTTTGCAAATTTCTGAGAGCAAGGTGAAAAATGCCTTATTTTTAGAGGAAAGGAATATTATCAGGATTGCTACAGAAAGCAGACAAGATATTACAGAAAACTTAATGCAGAAGATTCCTCTGGAAATTAATGTGTATTTAAGCGAATAAAATATTGGTAAAGTATTAACAACACCAAATTTGTCAGTACACTGATACTGAGAAATTCTCTACCAGGCCTCAATGCAAGAAGGAAATGAAAGAAACTGCGGCAATCAGAGAGTCACAGAGTTGTTGCAGTTAGAGAAGACCTTTAATATCATCAATTCCAACCACTAATCTAATACTGCAAACCCACCACTAAGCCACATCTCTCAGCACCTCACTTTTAAGTATCTCCAGGGATGAGGACTCCACCACCTCCTTGGGTAGCCTATTCCAATGCATAACAACCCTCTGTGTGAAAAAGTTCTTAATTTCCAATCTAAATCTTGCCTGGGGCAACTTGAGCCCGTTTCCTCTTGCCCAGTTGTTCGTTACTGGAGAGAAGAGACTGACCTCCAAGTAATTACAACTTCCTTTCAGGTGGAGGCATTCAAAACTCACTTGGATGAGTTCCTATTTGACCAGGGGAGTTGATCTTTCAAGGTGCCTTCCAACCCTTGAGATTCTTTAGATTCTGTGATACGTTGAGATTCTGTAATTGTAGAGAGTGATGCTCTCAGCTTCCTCTTCTCCAGACTAAACAACTCCACTACCTGTCAGGCTTGTTCTCCATACTCCTCACCAGCTTCGTTACCCATCTCTGGACACAATCCATCACCAAAATGTCCCTCTTATAGTGAGGTGCCCAAAATTGAACATAGTACTCGAGATGAAGCTTCACTAGTGGCCTCACCATCTCAATTAAAATTTGGAAATAAAGGAATAAAGGGGTAATGGGATGAAGCTGGAACACAAAAAGTTCCACTTAAACACAAGAAAAAATCATTTCACTGTGAGGGTGACGGAGCAGTGGAACAGGCTGCCCAGAGGGGTTGTGGAGGCTTCAAGACCCACCTGGACATGTTCCTATGCAACATGATCTAGGTGAATCTGCTTCTGCAGGGGGGTTGGACTAGATGATCTCTAAAGGTCCCTTCCAACCCCTACCATTCTATGATTCTATGATTCTATGAATAATACTGAGGGAAAAAATAACTTAGTTCACATACTGCTCTGTGAAAACACATGCATGGAAATTTCATTCTCTAATGATTATAAATACAGACTATGTGTCTGTTATGATATTTTTAAAAGAAGATGTTTAGTGTTTGGCATATGCTACATGCCAATAGATTTATGTGAACTATTACATCATCAAATCATTATGAAATCAATAAAATTGTCATGACTACTTCCCAGGGAAACTAAGCACTCAGATTGTGAGAAGAATATATGTGTTTGTGTATGGTATCAAATACTTTCTGGGAAAGACTATTAGTAACTGTAGATATAGCCATTTACTTAAGTGAGGCTAGTAGTGAAGTGCTTTGCCAAAAAAAAAAAAAAAGGTAGTATATAACAGCATGATATACATAGCCATTATATCAATTGTACTGGCTGAAAGACTTTAAAGACAAACTGCCCTTAAAAATAGCCTTAAGGAAAAAAAAAATCTCTTAGGACAGTCGAAACATATCACCAGTCCTACCTCTGTTTCTCTCTTCTAGATACATATGCTATTTCATAGCCACTATGAAAGAATTAAACATGTGACATTACAGGTGTATTTCCTGAAGTAGAAATGAATTCAGCTTTCAGTTTCAGTTAAAAAAAGTTACAACTAAAAGCCCAGTTATTGTATACTGAAAGATTACATTAAAAATAAATGCCAAGTGAAAAACAGTACAGAGCACTGGTGAAGTGTCTGTTGATTTCCCTGTTACTTGCAGCACACTAAACTATATACTGATGAAAGAAGCTATAAAGTAGTCAGACTTCTGTCTCCAGTATGACAGTGTAGCATTTCTGTACTTCACCTGTGTGCTACAGTTTAATATTTTAAAAGTCAAGACAGTCAACAAAGAGAATAAAATAATAAAAAAAGCTTATTCAACAGATACATTGTATCCCACTAATGCTTACTTAAGCAAAATGAAACCAAACTCAAACCAAACCAAACTCAAAGAACCAATGATTTTAATACAAAATGGCAGGTGTTCTTTCTACCTATAGAAAAGACTTCAAACACAATTTAACCAGTTGCAGGTTAGCAACAGTAACAAGTAGCATTAATTAGACACAAATAAGAATTTCTCAGGGCTAGTAGTCTGAAATAAAAGGTGGAGGAGAAGAAGAAAAGTAATTTATGGATGAACAAATATCAGTTATGCCTTTTTAAAAATGTGTTTGGTCAGCAGAGTTGTATGAGAATAATTAGGAACTAAATTCAGAACCAGAGATGGGTTCTTGCAAACTCTCTGAAAATAACTGAACTTGCTTCAAACTATTTTTAGTAATCCTGAAGGTCCTTTACAAAATTTAATTAAACTATTACATTGTGAATGTGAATGTCAGTTTCACACTTTGGAAAATCAAGGAACACACTAAAGAAAAGGTGTCTACAGTCACTGCAAGTAAGTGGTCGAGACAAAAACCTTCCAATTCTCTGCATATTTTGCAAAGATGGACTGCCACTTCTTTCTATATGATGTAGAAAAAGAAAAAATATTAGTCCAAACAGTGTCTGGAATAGAAAACAATAAAATACTTACAGGCCACAATTAGATATTAAGTCTAGAAATTATATTTTGTATTAAAAACTTTTTACTGTAACCAATTTTCTCCTTATGTCTCTGTTTTTATTTTTTTCCCCCTCAATTTATTCAGATTACAAATAAAAAAATCACACATTCAGCTGCTCTGCACTTCAAATATTTGGAGAGAAACACAGATAACTTTACATGATTTAATCACATGAGCTTCTTTGTAAACTGATCATGTGAGTTTGACATATTTCTCCTAAGAACATTTTGCTTATAACAAAAGTAGCTTTATTTACTGAAAATTACTGCAAAATCTTCTATTTACAACAAACCTTTATGCAATCTTACTAAACCAAAATCTTAGTTCAAATGTTTCAGATATTTAAGAACTACATTTCTTTAAATTCAGTCTCTAATTTGAACTTCTTGTAACTGTCTGATGCTGGCCAGACTTGGCATGCACACTGTCTACAAAAAAGCAGATCACGCCAAGTCTAAGGCAACAGAGAGAAAAGCAATTAATACTCTGATTCTGGGAAGAGGACTGATATGTAGCAGTAATACTAGAACTGGAAATACTTATTTTGCCTCCAAATTCTAAGCAGCAGGAAGCTTTGTAATACATTAATCCTAACAGACCTTATTGCAGTGGTGATGTTAAATAGGATAATCAGCTGATCAGTCATCAGACTGACTTTATTTAAAAGGTAAATTTACCTTTTGTTTCTTCATAATTTTTGGTTAGCACATGAAAAATATGAATAATTATAGAAAATAACAGTAATAACTGACTGATTTGCTTATTAGTGCTTTTATGAGATATGGTGAGCCTCTGACCTCTATAAAAAGTAAAATCATCAACTACACATTTCTTTTTTAATATACAGACATTAATTGGTGCTTCTCTTCTTAACTGAATAACTACTGGAATTCTCACTTTGTGTTGAGATTTCTATTTTAAATTTCTTAAAGCACTATATAGGAGGAAGTTTGTTATGGTTTCAGAGGTGAAATAACATTTAAAGCTGTACCATTACTTAGTGCTATACTTCTAGCACAAACAAAAGCAGAAAAGACAGTTTACTCTTTTGCTTCAGTTAATTGTCAGCATCAAGGAAGAGAAAGTGGAAAAAAGAAGGCTGCAAAAAACCAGCAAAAAAAACCCCATAAGAAAGTGAGGTCAAAATAGTTATTTATAACAACAACAAAAAAGTTTTTGCTCTGGGAAAGCATATATTTATATATACAGTAGTAAGACGAGTGGCTTCAGAATCTGACTTACTTCTCGATACTGAAGAGAAATCCAAAAGAAGAAATACGAGTTATTTCAGTATATGAAAGCTGTGAAAAAGGCAAAATTTTCACGTAAAAAATCCCATAAGGAATTTTCCCATTCAAACTGAAGTAAAGGAACAAGATATAAAGCTATCACTGCAGAAGCATCAGTCATGTTGCTTGCACATAATTTTGCATCTGTTTACACTTACCAGCAAGCTGTTTTTAAATAAAAATTCTTTGTACTGCTCCGAGTCTTCCACTGCCTGTTCATCAGCACTGAAAACTTTTACTTTAGATCTGCAAACTTAAGACAGATAGAACAAGAGACACCACTTTTTATTACAGACCTTCTGCTGTCATATGAGCTGATACCATATGATCGCATTTCATCATGACAAACAGAGCTCCATTTTTACCCTTTAACTGCAGCAAACCTATTTTCATTTTAAACATTATAAACCTAGCTCAATTTTTATTTTGCCTCAAGGAAAATTATTCAAGATCATTACTGGTGTCAAAGCTCAAATTTTTCTTGGCTATGTCATACCATTTTGTTCTGCAGTGCAAACAAACATTTACACATTTCAAGATCTTCATTTCTATTTTCAAGAAGAAATGTGGTAATGGTTTATATTCACTAATCTTTCTTTTCTAGGAATGGCATTGCTCCTGATTTCAAAACATGTTGATTTTGTGAAGTACTAAACATGTACTATATTGAGAGACTGCAAAGTTGGATTGAGAACTGTCTGAATGACAGAACCCAGAAAGTGGTGATCAAGGACAAGGAATTGAGTTGGAGGCCTGTGGCTGTGGGAACTGGGGCTGTATAGTCTAGATAAGAGGCGATTGAAGGGGAATCTCATTAATATTTACAAATATCTAAATAGTGGATGTCAGGTTGCTTGGGGCATCACTTTTTTCTGTTGCATCCAGTGACAGGACAAGGGGTAACGGACAAAAGCTGGAAGACTAAAAGTTCCATTTAAACATAAACAAAAACTATTTCACTGTTAGGGTGAGGGAGCCCTTGCACAGGCTGCCCAGGGACGAAATGGAGTTTCCTTCTCTGGAGGTTTTCAAAACCTGCCTGAAAGCATTCCTGTGTGGCCCGATCTAGGTGGATCTTTTTTTAGCAGGGGAGTTGGACTAGATGATCTCTAAAGGTCCCTTTCAACCCCTGCCATTCTATGATTCTATGATACTATGACATAACATCTCATTAAACTGCAAAATTTCAATATAGATATTTGTCACACTCCATACTTTGTTATAGTGTTTTCATCCTTCTTGATTTTGGAAAAAGTGTAGGATTTTTAAGTCAAGGAAAAAAAATCTACAAGTGTTGCTTTGATGATTGGGGAGAAACAAATAGGGTAGACTTTATGCTCTGCAACATGATTTTACTGTTGAGCTTTGAGGTAAGCTACACAGTAGTTAAGAGTATACTTTGTCTATGAGGAGTTAAAATTGTTTAACAATACCTGATATTTTATCAGATGTTTTTAAAAAAATTCTTCTCCCTTCTCTATGCATAAACATATTTTTACAGATCAGAACAGTGTCACAAGTCAAATAATGCTTTCTAGAAAAATGATTACACTAAATAGAGTTGGAAGCCTTTCTAGACAACATATGACTAAACATTACCAGAATCTATCTTTTTAAAGTCAGAAGATGACATTGTCGAAATGGAAGACAGAAATATCTATATATGGAAAAAGACCTGGAACAATAGAAAGCAAACGAAATATCATTGAAGTCAGTCAAGATGTATGAAAGGCAAAGCTGGGAACTCTCATTTTTAGCAACTCATTTTTTGAAAATAAAAGAGACCCTTTCATATCAAAGAAAATTTTTAAAAACAGAAATTTTGTATTAGTTTTTAATCATATTGTCAATAAACTTCTTAATAGTAACATGAGACTGGAACACATTTACCTCAAAACACTTCTTTTAATGAAAAAATGGTGCATTTGGCCTCTTTTTCAAATGCCAGGGAATGCCAGGGTTAGCTCTGGTCAAGCTCCTTAGATTAAGAAACAATTTGGTATATCATAGAATCATAGAATGCTAGGGTTGGAAGGGACCTTCAGAGATCATCTAGTCCAACACCACTGCAGAAACAGGTCACATCGGAACATGTCCAGGAAGATCTTGAAGATTTCCAAGGAAGGAGACTCCACAACCTCTCTGGGCAGCCTGTGTCACTGCTCTGTCACCCGCACAGTAAAATAGTTTTTTCTTATATTGTAATGGAATTTTTTATGCTCCAGCTTCATCCCATTACCCCTTGTCCTGTTGCTAGATACAATAGAAAAAAGGGATGTCCCAACCTCCTGACACTCACCATTTAGATATTTGTAAATATTAATAAGATCACTTGGTGTGCATGTTAGGAGGAGAGATTTCCCCATGCACACAGTGCTGCAATAAACAAATGTTGTCATTCTAAACTACCATTTGGTTTGGAGAGTTTTCCTGGTTATGATTATTGGTAACAACATGTAGGGTAGCAAGTGATAGCCATAAAGATCAGACAGAACATGACTTCATACAAGGACATGACTTCCCAACAGAAAAATACAACATCTAGTCATTATTAATCTGTTTAAGTAGTTATAAGAAAGATTTATTTTACAGTTGGTATCCATAAATGTATACTATTAGGTTACAAATGCTTTTTCATGCCCCATATAACCATGTAAGATAGCTCTATCCAAGCTACCAGAAACTTTTACATGCTCAGTGTATGTGGGACACTGGGGGCACTACGTATTTGCAAGCACATTTCATGAGGTAACTAAGAGCTAGGAAAGTTTTCCAAGCTTCATCACTCATGATATCATGAGAGAGAAGGAACATCTGAACATGTAAATTCCTAAATATTCCTTTTAAATACAGAGCAAGAGGGATCAGTGCAAATACAGCTAAGAACTCAAGGAAATACACTCATAGCTTCCTCATTCCATGGTGTGGTTCATGGCTATGAAGCTTCAGATAAAGCTATTTGTAGTCGTATTGAACTACAAATTACATTTAGGTTTTCATATTATAAATTCCCAAGTATTTTTTCTATTCACATCACAAAGAATGTATTTACACTTTTCCAACTAAAATGTTAAACTAACTCTATTTCTGACAGTCTTTTTCCATCATATACATTCTAATTCAGTACACTTTGCGACTATCAATGCAAAATCAATGCCAGAATTGTTAATTAAGTTAAACGAATTGCAACAGCAGCTTTTGTGCTTTCCCATTAGAAACCAATTCCAATCCACTTGATTTTTTAACAAATCCTTTTAAAAGACAAGGGTTTGAAAGACTTGTAATGTACAAATTTCTAGCATGTTGGAGAAGGGGAAAGAAGTGTTTTAATGTGACACTTTGTCCAGAAACACATTGGCAGGATAATTTAAATACAGTTTTGATAATACTTGTATGTATTAAGACAGAGAAATGTGTCCAGAAAATAAAGTGCTTGGGAAAAAAAAGTTCAAAGATATTTTATAACAATACAGATTAAAGTAATCAAATTATTTATGGAATATATATAAATTAGAACAAATTAAGGTAATACAAGACATCCAGAAAAACTGTTTCAATGACTGCACTATCATATAAATCTTCAAGCAATTTAAGATTTGTATATGCTCATTTAATTTCACATGTGATTTACTTTGTTAATCTTGTACTAGAAACATAACTTCATCCAATATTTCTTGTAATATTTTTTAATGTAGCAGGATACTTACGGGACTAATTTTATTCAATGTAATAACACAAGCCAAGTACTTCTTTACATTAATTAGAGGAAGATAAAAATACTTTTAGCTACTCTGTTGGGTTTCTGAGATATATTAGCCACCTGTTCACCCTTGTAACTCTTAAAGGTTTATGCCTACTGGGCTTTTCACTCACTTAACTGTTCCTTTTTCCTTCAAATCACTGACCCTTCTCATTTCATGTACAGGTTGCCATTTGTAATCTGCTTAGTAAAAATGGTGTTTCTCATTGCTATGTGCATAGCTTGTTCTGAATTTTAGACAACAGTATCACTAATTAATAAAAGCAACATTGAGAGGATTACAGTGCATTAATTATAACATACTACTGATAGACCATTATTGATGGGCATTGAACAATACTGAAAAAAGAATGTCATTTATTTCAGTTTAATGTATTAGGTTATTTTTGTTTTTCATCTGATATGCAAATCTGGATGTTAGACCTCTTATAGCACTGTCTCATATATTAAAAGGAAAAATTAAAAAGAGGAAGTATAGAAAGCATAAGAACCTTCCAAGAGCCTTCTATTATATAAAATGTGATACATCTAATTCTAGTAGCACTGCTAAAGCTGCTGAACAAGAGGTGATCACAAATATCTAGGTCTTCAGTCATTTAGGATTTTATGAATGAAAACTAACTGTATAAGCTCAACCAAAACCCATGCAAGAAACAAGTGCAGATGGTGTACCACTCAACTTATAAATCTGTTAGAGAGTATTCCACCACAATATTTCTATTCAAATGATCTAGTGAAGGGTATCATGTAAAGGAACCAGGTCCACAGAGAGACAAATATGAATTATTTTATTTGCTGTGGGACAGATTTGTTAGTAAGTTGTATGATGTAGGTAGAAATAAGATATCCTGTTCATTTAATAGTGATCCATAATCTCGGAAAAGCTTAAACATGTGACAAAAGCAACACTAGGCAGGTGACATTATCACTATCTGAACAGAATAATTACAAATGGTCAGCCTCTTGCTTTATCCCCTGCATTGCCTAGAAGCTACAGGGAAGGAGTTCTGTTCTAATGTTTTGCCAATTACTGATACAAATCAGCATTCTGCGGTCAAAGTTAACAAATTCCAGAAGGTGAGGTGAGTATAGAATATGAAAGAAAGCAAAAGAGAAACAGAGAAAAAAGTATGATAGATTCACATATGGTAGCTCACAAAGATAACCACATTTTCCTAATTTGTTAATGTAGTGTGTAATTTCCTAATAGGTAAACATGGAATGCAGACATATTAAAACTATAATCTGATAAAATAATTCCTCAGCAAATCTTTATTCTTCTCTAAGCTATAACTGTTTCACTGAAGCTGAGTAGTGAGATATAAATTCTTCAAATAAAGATCAACAAAAATCTAGAAGACAAAACTGTAATTGAAACTTTTTCAAATAACACTTTGAGTACCCTTGAGAAATACAGGATGTCAAATTAATCAACCTGCCTTGAAGTAATTGATAATATTACAAAAATACTGCAGTTTAAAAAAGTAATTTGATAGGCCCACAGTAGATTTTTGTTTGTTTTTATACTGAGGAGAAGGATATTTTTACTGTAAAAGGGGCTAAAAATTAAATATTCTATAAAAATGAATTTGCAATTATCATACAATATGAGTCTAGAAACAGAAATGTCAGTCCAGAAATGGGGAAATTAAAGTAAATCAACCTGAAACCCTTAAATGTCCAAATTCACAGGGTCAGGTCTACATGATATGTACATATGTAACTATGAGACCACAACAAAAGTTCCCAGATGGTTTGTAAATGTAAAGACAGATGCACATTTAGATCAAGAAGCACAAGATAATGTTGATAGTTTTGCACATTTAAGACTCTGCAACATGTATTATTATCTGGGATTGAACTAGATGATCTCTAGAGGTCCCTTCCAATACCTACCATTCTGTGACTAATTTTCTGAGTATCAGTGAGTAATAAATTCACAGCAAATATTTAGAAATTCAAGAGACGATTATGCAATTTTAATGACTGATGAATCAGGTTTTTTTTAATTAAAAACTCCAGTTTCAAGAATATCATATTTACTGAGAATTGTTTAAATGTTGGTTTTGAATAGCACTCTATCTTGAGAGACTTGTTTCAAACACTTGTCAACATTAAGATTTTAATGAAAAGATATGCAAAGCCTTTGTGCCTTGAATTAAAGCATCACTCCAGAAAACTATCATCCCAGTAGTAATTATAATTTAACTCTCTGTTGTTATACCGGGTGTGCTAACAGAAAAAGAATACATGCAATTGTCAAGTAGAGATAATGGAAAATCCTGCAACCATAACACATGTGGTCAGCTTTACTTTTACAGTCTTTTACAGATCTTTATTTTAGCTATCTTTATTTTATCTGCAAAAACCAGAAACTGTTTGGCTGCAAAGATGATTCATGAGAGTCTGGGACAAAATTTGAACATTTTGACATTTTGAACACTATCTCATTTCCCACCAACCTCCTCTATTTCAACCTGGAGTGCTTTTGAAGCTTTCTGTGCAGAGTTCTGGAAGAGACTGAACCAAATTTGAGAAAAGTGAGGTCTCCTGTCCACTGAGACAGCACTGCATCTGCTACCCTAGATGTACTCCTGCCGCCCTCTGGGCAGCTCACTGAAGAAAGTAGTGTTTAAGTATGCCCAGAAGTTCAGTAAACAGGAATTTACTTGGTTTCTTAAAATTATTACTAAACATAATAAGCCGCTCTGCCCTAGGCAAATTGCTCTTGCTCCAGAGCCCTTCCCTTGAAACCTTTTCTGCTTGCGGATGGGATGAGATCACTAGATGCTTGATCTAGGAACTGAAGTGATTCTGCTTTCCTGGAACAGAGAGGAGAGGGAAAAAGAGGAGAGGGTCATCTGTTTCACTGGTGTGACAAGCCTTGTTACTCTACTCAGTTCATGAGAGTAGGAGGGCTCCTCCTGCATGACAACTGCAAAACTAGTTAGTTAATGGTTGTTTGTAAATCATCACAGCTGCTGAAGGTGAACAGGACCTTAGACAAGCGGAACAAGCTTTGGTTGTAGACGTTGTGTGAGTCAAGGGGCAGGTAGTGGGTTGGAATCTTGAGGTCTGCGTTTTTAAATTTTGTCTTAAAACAAATAAATACTTAGATATAAAAGCTTCATAAAATAGGTTTCCTCTAGGGTCATGCAAGTGCACTATGTGGTTTCATGAAGAGAAATAAAACAGAAGCAGAAAATGTAGCATAGGAAAGATACATGCAGTCCTAAAACAGCAGCTGCAGTCTTGAGCAAAGCTAAGAATTTCCAGAAATGCAATGGATAAAAGGTGAGGGAAAAGCAAACAAAGTTTGTCTGTACTGTTTAGAAAACAACTGCTTGGTTGTTGAGTGCTTTGTTTTGTTTTGTTTTTCAAATCACAAAACTTAGAAAGTTAGGTGAGATTATTTCACTTTTAAATAATTACAGAATACTTTTTAAACAGTTTTGAGATATATCAACTAAAGCTAAGAACTGAGAAATAGAAATAAACTTTGGAGACATTTTGAATGGTAGAGCTAATCATGGACTGCTGGAATTTTCTGGAACCTTATATGAAACAGAATTGTAATGGGAATGACGCTCAAAACAAATTGTGAGTATTAGAACACTGTTTTTAAATTAAAACAAATACAAATCAGACTGCAGCTATCAGCAGGGATCTTGTAATGGTAGGTGTCCATCTGAGAAAATAGACTGATTTTGTTCTAGTTATTAAAAAATAAAGGAATTGAGAGATGTGTCTCTTTGCCTGTATACTGCTTACTCTGTTGTAAAAAAAAAAAAAAAAAAAAAGCTGATCTTATTTTATGACCTCTTAATGTGACATTGTTTTTAATCATCATCCAATATAACGAATGGATTTCAAAAAATTCTGTGGTCATGTTGGGATACACTGAACCTAAGGGATTAACTTCACTTGGTAGAACAGCAAGCTAGTTGAACACATTTCCCATCTTATTTTTGTCTTTCGTCTCTTTATTAGTTGTGTGAACATAAATTTTGAACAGTTCTCTTTGTTGAAGGTAGTTGGACCATCTAATAAGCTGGGTAGTGGTGGTCTTCTGTATCTAGACTACTACTTGTTCCTATCTCATGCTAGCCACTTCAGCTAGCCACTGCTTTATCTAGAGGGCAATGTGTCTTTGAAATTGATTAAAGTTATTAAATGCTTAAATTACACATTTGTAGAAGAGTTCTTGAATCTTAATACAAAGCTGCAGATGAAATAAGATTTTTTTTTAATTATTATTATTATTTTAGCATCTTACTCAGAGAGTTTGACTCCTGTATCTTGGGAATATTTGGAAGAGTTAATTGCAAAATTGGTTTCTACATTTTCCCAAGAGGTCATATCTACTACTTTCTGCATCTTGTTACAAAAGTAATTAAAGCACCTCTAGTATATTTTCATTTGCTGCAACACAAGTAAGATCAATAACTTTAAAATGTCTAAACTACAACTGAGAAATAGTATCTATTAAAAACTTGTGGCAAAAGCTTTATATCTGACTATCAAATCAGTTAGTGAAAGCTGTTGAAAACTAAAATCAAAACTTGAAAGTAATACCAAATAAACAAAAGAGGTGACATGAAATACAATATACATAACAGAGAAGTAAGAAAGACTACTTCTTTCTAAACTAGGCAGCAATTATTTCTTGATAAGTTTGTGCTGCATAAAAAGGCACTCAGTGCAGCAGAAGTCACCTCCAGGAAAAAATTTTCAGGCTTTAACTAAGTAATATAAGATTTACAACTGAACTAAGGAAAAGTATAAAAGAAGCAATTTTAGTGAAAAAAACAGTTAAGAAATTTTTTTCCAGTGATAGGTTTTTTTTAAAAGAAAGATTGAAAGAAGAGATAAGAATTAGTTTTTTTTAAAGGAGCTGTAAAACAGAATCTGGCCTAATTTAGAAGAGAGTTTAGTAGCTTAGAGAAATAGTTGAAAAGTTACTAGTTGGTAGAAATCTAATATAGTATCTTCATATGATGAATGCACTCATGAAAAAAAGAGCCATTAGTAATAGGTCAAGCAAAAGCTTCTTAGGTCTTTCCTCACAGTATGTCATAGCATTTGTCTTGCATATCTGTGAGGCTTTCATACTCATTTGCACATTGTTTCACTAGTACATATTTTCATATTTTGTGTTTGCTGAGCAAAAGCTATGAGACTTGCACAGATCAAATAGTGTAAATGTGTTTTTTTATACAACTGAAGTAACAAGAATCGGCATAGGCAGTTTAAGGCTTGCATGAACTTGTTCAACAAATGTTGCCAGCAGCCAGATCCTTTCATATGTAATTATGGAAACACAATTAAATACAGGTAGAGGATGAGACCTCTTGTGGAGGAAAAACACTGAAGAACATGTTTGTTGCACTGGAAAATTAGGAGATGAAAAACAGTAATGCAGGAGAAGCTGAATATTTTAAAAGCCTTAAATAAAGCTCATTTCAAAATACAGCTGTACTTTTTAGTTCCCACTACCATTCCTTAGGCTACTATTAAGCTTACCCCATTTTTATTGCTCTTTTGAAAGAAGGTTGTCGAGGTTTCTGATCCTGGAGGTCCAGAACAAATTGACACATGAAATAATAAATATCCTTAGGAGACGAATTTGGTTTAGATACTGCTTTGGTTTAGAAAAGGCTTTATAATTCTGAGACCCAAACATTAATCATCTTAAATTTCTGTGTCAATATCACATTATTTGCAATTGTTTTCTTCTCAAATGCCAAGTCAAGTAGTTTGTTACATAGATAGCCGTCAATTTGATAAGTATTTGCAGAATTGTAACAAGAATAAATGAAAATGTTTGAAGGCTTCATCAGAAATGGCAAGATAACGGTTAAAAGAATGGCTTCAAATAATAATAATAATATTTATAACAAAAATAACACAACAACAACAAGGAACACTGTTCCCAATACTCCACTGATTTGAGTATAAAATTTGATATTAAGAGCAGAAAGCCTGCGCTCTCCTTAGAGGACAGTGCTTGTTAGCAGACCCTGCAGTTTAACAGGAAGGACATAGTAACAAGGTTGCAGAATAAAAACTTGTGCTCTTCCTTGTCCTGTTTGCCTACTATGAAAATAAACATTCAAACCTATTTTTCAGCAGAAGGAGGAAACCATACAATGAACAACAATACTGCCTATACGGTCTGATCATAGCTTATTGCATTGCTGCTGATTAAGAACTTCAGGGATGTGATAAAGCCTTTTTAGCTAGCATCCCTTATACCCAGCAATGTACGTGAGTGCTACTGACCAGGCTGCTTAGGTACACATACCTTGCAGCTTGCCCATAAGTATGAGTGAATCAAATTTACAAGAGAGTGTGTGTTGATACTTTTTTTTTTTCCTGTGAGGAAAACAACTGCAAACCATTAGCAGAAACAAGGAGAGAATAGGCAATAATTTTAAAATTATGTATATCATGTAAAATTGATTATCAAGGTTTTACAAAACATTACCTTTAGTAGCATTAAAGTTGCTAGGACTCCTGAAAGTTGGTTTGTTGTGAAATTATTGTTAAGATTAATTCACACACAGTAATTTTGATCCATACACTAAATGGCCACCTCATTCAGATTCTTCAGTTAAGATCCTCCTTGGTTAAGGTACAAATAAAAAACCAAGTTTCCTGTTTAACATAAGTCGAAGAAGTGTTGTACAGAATGTCCAATATTTCTAGCTGCATTTCCAGCCTCTGCTACTTCCTCACAAATATGTAGTGTGCATTCCCAGTGTTAGAAAATAGCCCGTGGAAAGATATACAATTCTGTTGGATGATCATGACAGCTGGTGGCTGCAAACAGATACTGTACCTATACTTTTAGACTTTCTTACAGACACTTTATCTGATTAACAAAGCCTGTGGTGTGTAATTTCTCTGATGGAAATCAGTCTCTAGCTTGTAAAAATAGCTAAGCTAGATGTTTATGCAAAGCTTTATTTAAAAAAGAGCAAAGGAAAAAAGTACCCATTATTTCTAAATGCAACATTGTGTCCTGCCTCTTCCACACAGGATCTTGAACTCTATTATCTCATGGTTGCTGCAATCAAGGTTGCCGCCAATCTTCATACCCCCAACCAGACACTCCTTACTTGTCACTACCAGGTCCAGCAGCACACCCCTCCTCGTTGGTTCCTCAATCACCTGTGAAAGGAAGTTGTCAACAGTCTGTAGGAACCTCCTGGACTGCATGTGCTTGCCTGAATGGCTCTGCCAGCAAATATCAGGGAGGTTGAAGTCTCCCATGAGTACTAGGGACTGTGATTGTGAGGCAGCTCTCAGCTGTTCGTAGAAGGCCTCATCCACATCCTCCTCCTGATCAGGTGGCCTGTAGCAAACTCCTACAACAATATCACCTGCCTTGCCCTGTCCATTAATTTTTACCCATAAACACTCAATCCCTCATCCCCACCAAGGCACAGTTCAGTACACATTAATTGCTCCCTCACATAGAGAGCAACTCCACCACCTTGCCTTGTCAATCTGTCCTTCCTAAACAATACATAGCCCTCCATGGCTGTGCTCCAGTCATGGCAACTGTCCCACCATGTCTGTGACCGCAATGAAGTCGTAGCCCCACATCCACACTCACATCTCCAGTTCCTCCTGCTTATTTCCCAGGCTGTGTGCATTGGTGTAGAGGCAGTGCAGGGGCTTACTCAAACATGCAGGTTTCCCTAGATGGATGCAACAGGTTCCTCCCCAGTTTGGCTCTTCCTCAGGGTAGTCAGCCTTCTGCATCTCAGCATAGTGTGTGGATGAAGGGCACTTCCCTGTCCTGCCCTGTTTCGCTGCTAGTGAGGACAGCTTGTTCTATCTTCTCTGTTCTCTTTTTTTCTGGAGTATTCACAAATGGGCAATGCCAGAAACAGGCAGATGGGTTGAACTGGCCTTTACTTTCACTTAATAGTACTTGTGTAACTCTCTAATTTTATTTGTAAATAATATAAATTTTTATATATATTTTAAGTCTATGTGGCTGTCCAATTTGAGTTAGATCTAACTAGAACTGTCATGATAAAGACCATTATGATTTGAATAAATGGTTGTATATTTGCTATACCAAGAAATGATACCTGTTCTTATAATACACACTCAAATTACTATATGTCTAATAAGCTAGGGTAAGGTTAGAGAAACTTAAACTTTGTAGGAATGTACTCTTAGCAAGATATACAAGGCAATTTTGATTGTATAGTAATACTCAGGATTCCTCTGGTGTGAACTGAGTTTAATATCCAGTCTATGCAAAATTGGTTTTGACTGTTAATTCCTTCCAATGACCTTTTTAAAGAACTATTGCATGATGCTGGTAAAATTTCATTTGCAGACATTTTTCTCTTTAAAATTACATGAATTATTCTAATTCACTTTGAGGCCTGATTCCTGAAAAAGTGAATTGATCAGACTTTGAAATAATGGTACTTAGTGTGGCTTTATTTTTCAGTAATTGATTTTTAGCATTTGCTGTATGAACACTGAGAATGCAGTCTTGTAGCTAGCTACTTTTAAAAATATGCTAATAACATTTTTTAAATTCCTGACTCTTTTTTTTTCATATTAACACCTTTAATATTTTATGCATCAGTTGCCATAGTTAGTAGTCATGGCCTTTAGTACTAGTTCCTAGTTGTCTAAATCTATGACAATTTCATAGAACGTGAAAAAAAAAAAAACAGTAGAAAGTCTATTGTCACTTTTACTGAATTTTACTACTGATACTAGGGTTGGTGTTCATTGAAGGAGGTGTTGTGCTTACTGAGTGTATCTGTAGCTCATTTTTGGGCTGTATGTCTGTGTTACAATTGTTTGCAAGTATGGTGGACTTGACTTAGAAAAGTTCATCTCTCTTATATTTAAAATGATTTATTTAGCCTGGTTTGTGTCAGAGTAACTTATCTGTTGTCATGTCTGGTTCCAGAGTCTTATGTGTGGTTGGGCAGGTTTCTTTCTTTATTTTTTCTTTATTTTACAACTCATCTTGCCCCCAGCAAAATTGTCTGAATGTGTTTTCTGTACCACAAAAAAAAATCTGATGAGTGCTACTATTTTTTAGATATGAAATTATGTACTCACTCTGGGTACTCTGGTTTATAAAATAAAGATACTTTTTTTCCATAAAATATTTTTTTTAATAAGATATTGTGTATAAAGAACAAACTTTTTGGAGCTATCTCTCCTTGCAGTACAAATAATGGCTTATGCATGTTTTTTCAACATGATTTTTTGCAGAAACTTTCTTTAGTGTGTATTGCTGTTTATAAAAGAAGTGAAAAATCTTACGCTTTGATTTCATAAATCATGGGAGATTTTCTTTTTTTATTCTTTTTGCTTTGTCCTTCATAGCTCTGACTGATTCTGTGCTTAAGACATAATATTGTAAAAATACATCTAAGGGAATTCATGTTACCATTGTGTCAGTTTAAGTTTTGTGCCTTATAGAGGTATGACATGGCATAAAACAGAACTGGATTAATGAGGTTGGAATCTCAGATGTGTATTGAATTGAAATAAACTCAGAAAAACAGTCCCACGTGTGCATAAGGAAATTGCAATCTGTTACCATGGTTAGGCGTAGTTTTCTTTTCTAAATGGTTTAAAAGACTGAATTAATATGTACTGGTTTTTGCGAACAGAAAGTAGGCTTATATAAAAATATAATTCTGTTCCTTTAAAGTCTAATACTTGGCTAAACACTTTGCCAAGCAAAGCAGCTGTAATCTAAATTTTTTTATGGTACAAGAGAGATTAATAAAAATGACAATTGAGAGATGGTTAAAATAATAGTAGAGACTCATCTGCTTTCATTAATTCACATTCATCTTGGTAGTCCCATCTTGTCAAATTGTATCCCTTAATATCAATTACATACTCTGACAAATAAAGCTCATGGTTGGCTTTTGGTGAGAGGATGTTCTGAAAAAGTTAACTAGGCAAGCTAGTAAAACTACCAAGGATCAGATTTGAAGCAAGCTGCCAAGGAATCAAGAGAATGCTCATGTTGTGCATTCTAAAGCCATTTGTGTCATATTAGCAATGTTTATTGGTCAGCCAGCCTAGCATAGTGCATGGTGCTGCTTAGTTGTTGATATTCTTCTGGATTGTTTAAAGATAGTTTTGTAAGTTGTAGTATTTATAGATGGCACTTACAGGACGTTCACTGAGGCTCCTTGGAAAAGCGAAACAGAACTACACTGCTGGTTAGTCTTATAAAATATACAATTAATAAGAAAACAAGTCGGCCATTAATACACACATCAACTAATAAAAGGGGGAGATGTGTGAAATAGGCAGTAGGAGACCCAGAAGCAAAAGGTGTTGGAATGTAAACTGCAAAACAGAATACTACAGGTAAGTGTTAGTGTTGGGGAATATGATGTTGTCAGCTCACCTTGTAAGTTTGTTTGGTTCCTGTCCCAGTCACAGCTGTGTTTCTTCTGAGCATTTTTCTGGAATTGGTATTTGAGCAGGACTAACGTGTAATACAGTAAAAATGACTTTGCAATAGAAAGTATGCATTTCTTGGACTCTAAATCTTTCTTTGCTACTGTGAGATCTCAAGGTGAACTGGCTTTGTGTGTAGTCAGGATAGTAGAAAATATTAAACTATTAATGTTCAGTATTTTCAATAAATGACAATGAGTCAGTGTCCTGGGTTTGGCGGGGAGAGGATTAGCTCTCCCCAGCCGACGCAAGGGGGCGTGGCGAGGCTATTCCCTCCCATAAGACTTCAGGCGGAGGCTATGAGGTCAGCGTCCGGGCCGGGCCGGATGCGGCAGGTGTGGGGATGGCGGCTGTGCTGGGGCGCTGCGCCTCGGCCTGCGGGCGGTGATCAGTTATGCCGGGCATTGCTCGTTTTTCTGTATCCCTTGGCCATTATCGTAACTGCCTAGTCTTCGTGGTGTTCTATTAAATTGTCCTTATCACAACCCACAAACTTCTAGAACTCTCATGATTCTCACCGTCCTGTGAAGGTGGGGAAGAGTGAGTAACTGTGTGGTTTGGTTATTGTCAGCTAGGGCTAAACCACCACAGTCTTTTTGGTGCCCAAAGTGGGGCATGAAGGGTTGAGATAAGGACAGATCTGACTAAGAGTGTGTAGAGATTTGTTATACAGTTTTATTATATTGACCATCCAAGGCAACTGATCACAATGCTCTCTAAGCTGTTTGCGTGGTGGTTTTACGTGAACTCTTACCTTCTCTCTGTGTTTCCTTTTCCTGGGAGAAGTCCAAAAATACTACTGGGAGACTTATTTT
Organism: Colius striatus; assembly: GCF_028858725.1. Classification (NCBI taxonomy): domain Eukaryota; kingdom Metazoa; phylum Chordata; class Aves; order Coliiformes; family Coliidae; genus Colius; species Colius striatus. The sequence goes on along the minus strand of NC_084764.1, from coordinate 12,738,674 downwards.
ACCAGTCACAACTAAACAACACAGCTGAATACAGAGAATGTATGTGTAATCTATTCATATTTTGCTGCTAGGATCAGAAAAATTGTAGTGTTTGAATTGACAGCCATTACAATAGCCTTGAGGTAATCAGAAGGTACAAAGCATTGTGATTAATAGAGAAAATAAAATTATTTTTATAGTTGCTCTAAAATTAGTTGATATGGTCTTGGTATTTTATGGTGGCAATTTCTTGATTACATGGTACATGCAAGAGAAACTAACTACATGTTAACTGTCATTATAGCACTTTTGAAAATTTATCATTTGACTTATGTCAGTACTCTGGGTTTAGGGCAGTCAGCTACTTCATAACATTTTTATCAGTTCTTTGGAAATGGTTAGTTGGGCTTTTTTTGCTACCAGATTGAATTAGTGTAATTCTCTGTTGGCTGATGGTCTGAGAATTTTCTGCATAAACCCCAGGATGTTCATAATGTGTTACCAGAGACACTTCTGTAAAATCATAATGTAGTTTCAGTGAACTCTGTTCAAAACACTGAAAATTGCTCATTAAAATTTCCTAATTGGTCAGTAAAACTTGTCTATATTCCAGTGCTTACAGAAGGTTAGTGATGAAACTGTCATGACCTATACCAGATGGATAAGATTTTGGGAATATGTTACAGGAAAATACAGACATTTCAAAAACAATGCAAACTTAGAAATATATGTTTCTCCATATTATATACACAAGAAATTTGGTAATTTGGAACAGAAACATGAAATTTTGTATTGGTGTCATTTTCAGATTAGGAAAGGTTTTTCTTTTCACAGAGATAATCTTACCATACCTATTACCTTTTTTATGAGTTAGAAGACACAAACCCAGCATTCATACTCATTCTAATTAATGAAATTATTATTTTACTTAACCAAAGTTCATGGTCCTAGTGTTTTACATCATATAAGCTCCAATTTAGTTGCTCTTCCAAGCTTTGGCTTTAAGTACTTTATTTGAATTAAAATAATGAAGTTCAAGTGAAATATTTTTTCCTGTTTACTCCCTGACCCTCAATTTCAGAGAGAAATACACTGCACTGAGTGAGCTTTTTTAGTCTTATTTTTGATATGTTAATACTGCTTCGTGTACAAGAATGTGTTATGATTATATTGTGATGGGGAACGGAGGTGCAAATCATGGTCAAACAGTGAAATATATCTGCTAGTGTTGTGAGCTCTGCTTGTATCATCTAGAACTGGAGATTTTTGAGAAGTAGAAAACATTTTTTTGCAGATTTAAGTCAGCTGGGATTTCAGCAATTATGCTTTTGGCAACGAGAAAGTGCTACTTGTGTACCAGCATTTTAGGTTTAGGAAGAAATATTGTGAATTTTTTTCTGGTTTGTTTCTTTTTACTGGTTTTGAAGAAAAATGAAGAAGAGTAATGTCGAAGTTCATAGAACTATCAACTCTAGAAAAAACATTGCATAATTAATAATAAAATTGGAAATTAAATTGAAAATGTCTTAGGTTAAAATACTATGAATGGTTATGCTTGCAAACTTGTCACAAGGTCCCCTCCCCTCCCCTCCCCTTTTCTTTTTTAGCTTACACCACCAGATGGCAATCTAACATAAAATTTTCATCATTCATGACTGACGTTTGAGCAACTATTCTCAGATCCTTTCCTCATTTTTAATTAAGTACTGTTAAGTTGCTTGGAAATACAGCTTACAAGCTCTACGGATACTATGCTACAGATTCTGTAGGACTATGATATGCTTTATTCTTTCTGTATTCATAAAGAATTGCATCAAAGATTGCCTGTTTGCATGTTTCTGATGAGAATGGAACTCTTCCTTAAGTTTGTTTTGCAGGCAAGTTCTTTTAATAGCTGTAAAATGTCATACAATCTGCCCAGAATGTATCCAACTGTAAAAATGCTAAATTGTAGATTTACAGTTGGTTGGCATGGATCAGTTATCATAAAATACACCATATTCCCAGTTCAGTTCATTTGGCCTGTGCAGCTTTGTCAGCGAGGTGCAGCACCTTACAAAAGCAGAGTCACTGTATATACATACACACTGTGTCATATGTGATCGTTTTGGATTAATTTACCGCAGTGACTTGATGTAATTTTCTTTCAATCATAGCTTCAGTAATTTTTTTTAAATACTCTTTTCTCTTGAGATAAGTTAGCGTTAAACTAGAAATGCAAGGTGTTATACTGTGTAAATAAGACTTAAATATGGTTCCATAAACAGCTAAATCACAATCTCAGAGCACTGGAGAAGTCCTCAAAAAAAACCCCTAGCTGTGTCTTGAGACGATATGCATTTCATTATGCTACAGCAGATGAATATTTTTCTCTTTAAGCATATAGGCATAACACCAAGCAGACCAAAGCTCTAAAAAATAGAAATGCTATGAAATGGTTTTGTATTTCACTTGACAATTTTTAAAAAACTGAAGTCTAACAAAACTATTTTTATTATTGGTGTTGGAAATCTTTTCCCAAAACAATGCACAGGATATTTTGTAAAGCTGAGTATGTAACAAAGAAAACCAGAATGACTTACAAAAACAAACCTGCTGGTGAAATTTGACAAGAATCAGAGTTTTAGATTTCCTATGTGTTAAAATGCTACAGACATATGGAAAAAGGAACTTGGCAATGATTTATCTTTTGTTGAAAAATGCAAAATGAGATCCTGGCATGTTGAAGTCTGTTTAAATTAAAAAAAATATAAACTCTAGCTCTCTTATTAGGAGTTGCAGACATAGGTATTGGTGTCGTAGGTTAGGCTGGGTTTCCCCTTTCCATTTGATTCAGATGGATTCATCTCAGCTCTGCATGTTCAGAACTTACTATCTGGAAATCTTACTGCAGTAACTGAAATAAAACATGTCCAGCGAGTGTACTGCATGACACAGATTTCTATTTGTGAAGGAAATTTAACACTTGTACTGTTTATGAGTCGTTCCTTGTGCTCATTTTCTCAGGTTTTTAAAGTATTTCTTATTTAATATCTTGAAAGATATTTAATATCTTTCAAAACAGTATACTTGAAATGTTGTTTCACGTAAGACATTACAGAACAGCTGTCCTTACATGTGTAGATTTTGCCATGCAAAATGTGTATCAAATCCATTCTAAATAGCAATGTATGGATAAGCATGTATTGTCAGTAGGCTTCCCTGTCTGAGCCATTTTTCAGTAAAAACATTGAATGGCATACTTTGACTTTAGGCAAGTTTTCCCCACTCCTCTGTGTGTTTTCTGGCTTGTTGTTTGTTTTTTTTCTAGAATAACTTTATTCCAGATGGTTGGGTAAAAAAAACACCACAGAAACCAAACATAAAGTGAGGTGTTCAGAACACCAACCAAATAAATTTCCTGGCACTTCAGAGAAACATTTTTTTTCTGCCACATTTTGTCTTGCACAAAGCTGTCTTTTTCTTGCTCACAGCAATCAACAAAAACTACAGGATGGGGGAAGGGAAGTGCACAGGCTGTCAGGGCCAGCCTGTGTGACTGTGGCAGCCGAAGGCTTCCAAGTTGCTTTTGGCTTGAAATTGCCTGTTGCTGAGTAATGAGATTGTCATTATGTTTTAGATAGAGTTTCTCAGGGTAGTAAGAGGGAGTGAAATAAAACATTTTTCAAAGCATTGTGCCCTTTAAAGAGATAAATTTTTGGGCATCTAGTTGTTTGACTTGTATTCTGATTTTTTGCTAAAGTGAACATGGACACTGTTATGCTGGGATGGGGAAAAGAGCAGTATGTATTATCTTCCTTGTCCAGAGGACAGTTGTATATAAATGTATCAGCCTGTGGATATAGAGAATCTAGTTTCAATTTTCACTATGCTACGCTTATCCTTGTGACCCCAAGAAAATGGTACTTCTCTTTCCTTTGTATGTAAGTTTCTCATTTGTATAAAAATAAAATCCAAAAACCAAAACTACAAGCTTCTTTTGAGAAAAAAAAGGCTGTATACCTGTGGTGAGGATATATATTGATGTAAATATGGACAGCACAATGTTTAAATCATGCTTCTCAGGGGTGGAATATATGGGTAGGCTCACAAAATACAAGATCATACAGTGAATTGGCTGCATAGAGCCTCCTCGGTGCTCTCTTTTGTTTCTTGGTGTCCTTTCCGTTCCTTCCTTCACTTAAGTAAATTTACCTCTATATTTAAGGGGTTTTTTTCCTTGCTTATTTTCTAATACTGGAGTAATAACTAACATTTTTCACTAATTACAAATATCTTCATTATTTATTTAGCGTGTAAAGTTCTTCTAAGATTTTTGTAATGTAACTGTAGCTTGTAGATTTTGAAGTAAATTTGTACCATCCTCCATACATACTCAGTTCTGGAAAGGTACAAATAAAAACCTTGCAGTCCTTAGGATACATGTATATTTTAAAAGGGTAGCATGAATAACTACTAATCATAGATTCAGGTCATTAAGTCATATTGGAATCAGATTTGCAACTGCTTATGCAGAGAAGCAAGAAACAGAAGTTAATGTAAGCAAGTTGAAAATATCTGCTATCAAAATCAGCTTGTTCTGTAGTCATCTGATTTACATCCTTCTGATGCATCAGTCAGTAGACTCAGAGTTGCTGAATTTGATGCAAAATTGGGTACTCTGATCTGTGAAAATGGAAGCACAAGCTCTGCTTTCATTAACACTTCACCATTGTTGCTGTTTTGATCAGACAGTATCTGGGGGGAAAAATCGACACCTAGTGATGCATATAATGCTTCCTGCAATACCTTAACAGTAGGAGGGTTTTGCCTCTAGGGCAGAGAGAAAAGGAAAAGAATTGCTTGCTATGAGCTGGAAAAGCAGCGCAGTTGGCTCTGGCAGTGAGGGGGTTGACTGACAGTCTGCAGTGCAGTGGAGTTAGCTGAGCTCCCTATATGGCTGTGGATTAGCTATATGCTAATACTGATAGAAGAGGAGCTGTACCGAGCGCAGTGAGCTGACGGTGGAGACGATCGGAGTCTCAGCAGAGCTGACTCCTCAAGAGCCATGGCTGAAGGGGGTGAAGGAGGCGAAGATGAAATACAGTTCCTACGAACTGTAAGTATCTTCTTTTTATAGGTCATGTAGTACATGATTTTATGCCTCATGTCTGTTCTTTTTTTATTGCATTAAAAATGGTGTTATTTCTGCTCTGGGCTTTGCTAAATGAGAGAATTTATTTTGTCAGTGGGAAAAAATAAAGCAAGAATATGAGCTTCAATAGCATCAGGCAGTCTCTGTATTCTTCCTTGAATCTGCTCAACAGCGAGTTTGGTATAAGGAGACCTATTTCCGCTGTAATCCCCTGTGTTTGAAGTGTCCTCGTCAACTTTGTACTTGGGTTTCTAAATGTAGCATGCCAAATGTCTGACCTCTGAAACTTCTGTCTAGGTTAGATTTCACTGACATTAACACAAGCTTTGCAAATAGGAGAGCCTTAAAATGATGAATAAACCAAGCAAGCCCTTGATGACCTCTTCGGATAAACATGCACACAGGAGCACACTTGTGTGTAGGGAATACCAACAGACGTTGAAGTCAGCACTCTGCAAATGTTTGGGGTCTTTTCTCTGCTTAAAAGAAGCTTATTTTAAAAGGAGATAAGGATTTCTTTGAGAAGGGGTGTTAATTAGTGAAATAGTTTTCACTTGGTGCAATTTTCTATAAAGAGCCCTCACACCATTCTTTCCTAAAGCTTTACACACATCTAGTAAGACAACCAATTTGGACTTTTTAGTAAGTAGTGTTCATGTGTTAATTTTTAGGAAGAGGATAAGATCCTTTTCATGTGTCATCTTGTGTCTCTTATTATTTTTACCCTGCATGACTAAGAGTGTGTTGTTGTGTAACTAGTATGGAAAAAAATGCTATCAATGTGTATTCACTCCTCTTTCCATACTATCTTTTCTTCACAATTATCACAAATAATTTTCCAAAAACATTATCTTCAGGAGTTGATACAACTTTAAAAGGTCAGGTCTCTAAAATAAAATATACTAAGTGTCAAGGCTGATTTATGGAAAACTGAGATTATTTATTTCTAGGCATTAAATGTTGGAGTGTGGTGATGGCTGCTTCTGCTTATGTAAATTGTTTAGGTGTGATGAAGTGTCATTAGCACTTTTAAGCCTGGGAAAATTTCATGGGGGGAGGGAAATGGATAATCACAGTGAAATATCCTTTCCAATATCCCTTCCTTGCACTCCACTTTTTAGTGGTATCTGTATCACATATTTTAGTAGATTACTCAGCCTTTAGGAGAAGGTGAGTTTATCTGGGATCAGATCTTTAAAGAAATGTCCTTCATCCTTTCACTTTCTAAGATGCTTTGACTGTACAGTCTTCCTCAGTGTGAAGTGAGAGGCTTTGCCTATTCACAGTTAGCTTGCATGCACTACATGAGATGGCAATTTCTGCTGCTGTGACCTGTTCTCATGCTAGTAAAACTGTTGCACAGGTAAAATAAAGCACTAAGTAGAGGTGGGGATCAAAAATGAAAACAGCAAAAGTGAAATGGTGCAAAAGTCTTCATTCTATTTGGTGTTAGGGAAAAAAAGGGACTAGATTTCTGTGAAGGGAAGCCCCAGCTTCTCTTTGCTGTGAACAATCACGTCAGTTACTGCTGCCTTCCCTGCATTATAACTTGCTTCACCTTCATGAAGGAGGGATCAATTGTTGTTTCACAATATACTGAGAAAGGAATCATTATTAGGTACTGAGTGCAATGGTGATGTAAGACTTCTGTACTTATTATTTACATCTTTTATTGCTGCCTAAACACCATTTGTACATACAACATGAAGTACAGTAGCCCCTTAGAACTATTCTGAGATTGTTGATCAGTTGGAACCTTCTCCAGATTAAAGTTATTTCTGGGAACTGCGATTGCTAGTGAATGTTTCCCGGGCTTGTGTAGCTGTCTTCCTTTGAAATTGTTGATCTCTGTATTTTTTTTTAAGACATCTGTACACAGATGTGATCTAGCATGGTTTAAACTCTCAGAGATAAAATCTCTTTTGATCCAAAAAACTTCTATGGTGTTTTCTAGTAAAATTCATTTTTTGCTTAAAGTGAAATTTTCCTTTTGTCCCCCATTTTGGTTGGTTATGATGGGTTTTTCCTTCTAAGTCTAAGGTTTTTTATGCATCTTAGTTTTATGCATCATTTTTAGGCTCTCTGCTCATACAGAAGGGTGAAAAACTCAATAAGGCATAAAAAGGATACTTGTATTTGTTTCTAGGGGGCTGAAAACTCATGGCATATTTATAAACTTAAATAGAAAGCTTTTCACCATCACTTTCTGTTCCAAGGTATTTTTCATATTTGATTAATTTTGTAGCAATTGGAATGACAAAGACCTTAAGAACAAATTCCAGAGAGGAGAAGACAAGAAAAAATTCATTATCATTATCATTGTAGTAGTAGTATGTTTTCAGTACTCATTTGAAGGACGACCCATTTCTTGTGTGGAGTTATGTGCGATGATAGCATTTAAAGGAAGATGTTACTAATACAGTGTAATTCCTTTGTTAGTTTTTCCCTGACATGTAAGATCAGTCTGACAATAAATAAGTATATAAATACACACTTTTTTTTTTTTTAATACACTGCTACCCTGCTGCTTGTGTCTTTGTTTTGAAATCTTTAATGTTTTGTTTCTATAATAATGCTTGGAATTATTTCTGTAATTTTCTAGTTGACTAGTGGCTGATGAATCTCAGTGGATGTAGGTCTACTGGCATGTGGTGTATGGAAGGGAGATGCAAAACACGTTACACGTGTGTAATGTGCAATATTGCTATCTCCTAGTTTCCTGATGAAGTGATGTTTTTCATTAGATGACTTCCCCTCATCCTTTGTTTGTTACCCCTTCCTAAGGCAAGAATGTGTGAGAAATTAATGAAGGTAACATTTATGCATCATTAGGTGAGATCACACATGTTAACCTGTGATGTTTTGCAATAATATTCTGAGGGATATCAGAGAAACCTTGATGCCCTTGGCAATGTGGAGGAGTGAGTGTAAAGCATTCTTCTTTGAGCCTTTCCTAGCTACTGCAACTTTACTACAGTGACAAACAGAAAGTCCTCCACTCTTTGTGAATTATTCCCAAGGTCTCTGCCATTGCCACTGCTGTCAAATTCTTGGAGTAGGTAGCTTTTGTCTTTCACTGTCAGAAGTACCTACATAGTCACTTGTTAACAGAGAGAATGGCTGGGCAGAGTGGGAGGGAGAAGTCACATTCCCACCCAAAATGTAAGAGCATGTACTTACAATGAAGCATGTCAAGTCTTTTTGCCATCCTTGAATTCAAATTACAGTGGTAATATTAGTTAATAGGTGTATTGCTTTGTTATTTTTCCTGAAATTCATTGTATTGACGGAAACTTTCCACTTATTTTAATACTACTTTTTTTTTTTTTTTTTGGTCATGGCTTACAACATTAATGAAAAAAGTTTTGCCTTGTTTTCCATGGACCTGAACAAAGTGTGAGTTGGTGTGTATGGGTGTATGCCTTTGTGCATATGTCTGTGTATGCATGACTGTTTCCCCAGCTGGCTACAGATTCTTCAGTACTGTGAGTGACAAGGGCATTAACAATTGATTCTTCTTTGTCTTTTTCTCCTTTTAACAGCTTGTCCCAATGACCTAATTTTAAGTGTTGTGATAAACCTCTCCAATCACTATCCAATGGGAATATTGTGGGAAATTGTTCTCTGTCATAGACTGAGTGTAGTTATCTGTTAATAGCAAAATACTGTTGCTACAAAGACCTAGGATAGAGTATTTGGATTTTTTTTTAAGGTCTAGTGAGTGTATGTAGATTTACACAATCCGTTTATAAGTGTTTTTCAGATATGTTTTTGATCATTTGTTAAATTGCTGCTCAGAATCAAGGCACTTGTGTGACTCACACATGTTTCTATGTGAATACACTTCCAATCTATATTGATTGAAAGTAAATTCTTCTACTGTTCAGATATTACAGTTGAGATGGCAAATTGTCTCTTTTACAGTATGAACTGTCAGGTATAGTATAAGTTAGATTTTTCTTTTTCAATACTTTCACTGTTGCTAACTATAAATATTAAAAATTATTATATCATGCCTTTTAAAATTTTTCCGTTTACCCAGGATTAGTGTAGTGTAAATTCAATTCTTTGGATGCTTTTAATACATGTTGTTTTATTGAATTTATGTCCCTAATGGTGTATCCTGAGTGACATAACAAGGAATGTGTCAAGTGGAAACATAAAAATAATTCATCCTTTTTAGTCCAACTTAATAACTTTAGTTATGCTACCAACCGCATGTTGATATTCTGTACCACTGTCTGTGGTTTGATTCAGTAAAGTATAAGTATGTGCTGCCAGACAAATAATTGCAAGTAAATTTATCAGACAAATGTCCATATATCAGACAACAATGGTAAATATTTCTAGGGAGAAGTTTTTAATAGTTTTACTAGTGCTTAATTAAAAACTATGAGAATGTGGCAATTGTTTTAAGTTGTGTATGAAATGGCTTAAAAGTGATACAGAATTTTCCATAAAGTAAAGAATCATTAAGACTAAGAAATACCTTAAGATCAAGTCAGTGGAATTTTCCTGAAGTCCCTTTTAAGGGAATTGGCACAAGTTCTGCGTGCTTCTGGAACAGCTGAGTGTGTTCTATGGTATTGTTTGAAAATTAATTAGTACATTTTGTCTCTTGTTGCTGAAATGTACTGCAATTCATGATAAAGTAGTTGTCTGTCAGTCAATTATTTTTAGGAAAAGGGTATTGAATTAAATGTTTATGTATCTGTGTTTACCTCTATGCGTTAAATCTCTCACTTCTGATCCTAATGTTACAATTTTTAACAATTATGTTGCACTCCATGCTTTTAAGTCTTCCAGCAAGAAGAAAAAATTATGCACAACAAACAAAACAAACAGAAGCTCCACTATGTCTTTTCCACTCCATTTGAAAAAGAATCTTTCAAATAGATTTATTTTTCTTTTTTAAGCTGCAGGCTGTCACCATTATAGTTACTTGTAATCACTCTTCTTACCTTATTATCCTCTGGTATTATCCTGAGTTAAGTTTCTCAGAACTTGTAGTATCCTTCTCTGTAAATAGTATTGTTATATTTATTTTCACCCATTGAATTGCTTCTTTTACTCCCTGCGTGTATTCTCAGCTTTGTGAATAGATTTGCCCAGTTTGTCACTATACGCAAAACTAATAGCTTATGATCATTCTTTGTCTAGTAGTGTTTTCTTGCTGAAGGTCTGGATAGTATTACAATATAAATTTACAATATGACAACTTTTCCAGTGCTTCATATGCTGTAGTATGCAGTAAGTGTTTATTTTTGATGGAATAAAGATAAGATCTGCAATTCATTGCAACGTCCTTTTCAAGTCAGAGTTTTAAGAAAATGTTCTATTGTACTATAAACACAACAGTGCCATCACACTGTATAGTGTGTGTTTTTTAGCTTTGGATAAACTGGAATAGTGGCTTGATAGCCATATCAGAGTAATTCAATTAATTTCTAGCATTGTGTCTTTTGGACTGAAAACATCTCGTTTAATTGGATATTATAGACTTCTGGTAAGGAAATTCTTTGGGAAAATTATAAAATGTCTAGTTGAGAAGAGAAACACGTAAGTAGTTTGATATGTGTCATATAATGTAAATTATTTTAAGTTTATTTAATGGTTGGAACTTTATAGCTGCCGTTGAGGAAAAGGAGGTTAAGTGATATCACCACAACTGCATTATAATTTTGTAGAACTTGACATGCTTTGGTCCTGGTAAACTTGGGTCTTTCTCTTTCCCTGAGATAGGATCTTGAGGTCTGTTCCTAGCTTGTGGTACAAATACAGAATGTGGTAGAATACAGCTTGTAGTACAAAATTCATCTGGAATGGAGTTAATTTTCTTCCTAGTAGCTGGTATGGTGCTGTGTTTTGGATTTAGTGTAGGAACAGGTTAACACAGTAAAATTTTGGTTGCCGCCAAGTAGGACCTATCCAAGAGTTAAGGATTTTTCAGTTTCTCAGACCCTGCTGCAGTCAGGTGCACAAGAAGCTAGGAGGAAGCCTGGCCAGGATAGCTAACCCAAACTAGCCAAAGGGCTATCCCAAACCGTAGAACATCATGCCTGATATATAAACTGAGAGGAATTGGTGAGGAGGTGTGGATTGCTGCTCAAGCATCGGTCAATAGGTAGTGAGTGATTGCATTGTGCATCCTTTGGCTTTTTGTTTGTTTTTTCTTTCCTTTGGTTTTATCTCTCTTTTTGTTATATTCCATTTCATTGCAGGTATTACATTTATTACATATTCTATTATTGTTGTTATATTTACTTTCATTTTTAGTTATGGATTGGGATAAGAACAGTGTAATGAATTTTCAGGTTTTTTTCCTTGACTCTTCTCTGCATGCCACTGTGGGAGATGGAGTGAGCAAGCAGCTGCACGGTGCTTAGTTGCTGGCTGGGGTGAAACCATAACAGAGTAGAATGTTTTCTGCCAAAACCTTGCAATGAAAATAAGAGGAAAGATAACAGAGGAAGGTAAAAAGGGAATGTGAGAAGGCAGTGAAATTATATCCAGCAGGTTAGGTAGTAATTTTTATGTTCTAGTTACAGAACGAGTGATAAATTAGATTTATTGGTGTCATGAGGAAAAAAACCCACCGTAATAAATATTCTGGGAAAAATATATTTGCTAGGTGATAGTGTGTTGAAAGACTGTATCAAGTAAAGTGGGTAGGAAGGAAAACAGGGAAATAGATTTTGCAGATATAACAGATGGACACTGAAGACTTGCATCATGATTAGTCACAGGTGAAGGTTGATTTCTCTCTATCAAACTGAAGGTAACTACCTTCAGTTAGGGACAGACTTCTAAAGGTCCCGATGTTACAGATGGTTGTTTGAGATGGTACATGGTTTGGTCTGTTTCCCTGGTACCTTTCTTACATTTTGTCTAGCATGGTTCCATAGAATAGACTGTAAACCTAGGTATTCCTACAAGTATGTAGAGCAATACTGTTCAGACATGTCGTACAACATTGCATGTTGCATTATGTGTAATGAAAGTACATATGTGTATGATACATATATGTATACATATGTAATGATGTATACAGGATAGATATAATTATCTGTAATGAATTATGCTTTTGCAATCTGCTTTGTATTGCCCCAGTCTATACCAGTTAAAAACAAGGCAACATTGCACTACGTGAACGCAGCATCATGCTTTACTACTGTTTCTTTCTACAGCTTAAATGTTAAAAAAATATATCTCAAAAAGAAAGCAGTGCATGTATCACAATATTATGAACAGAGAGTATCATTAAAAAATAATTGCAAGTGAATATAGTCATGATCTATTTAACTCCTAGGATAGTTGTTTTTTTTTTTTCTTTTTGAGGTTTAGGTTTTTTTGAGAGGATATCCGTCTCAGCACAGAAAAAAATTTTACAATCAAGAAAAATGCATCTGTCTCACTTTAGAATGTTAGTGAGTTACAAGCCTTTTTTCATAGGCTTTGTGACCATGCAATAATTCTAAATTAATACTCCAAAGCATATGTTTTCCTATTTCCCCCTAGCTCCTCTGCTGGCTGTTGTGGGGATTTGTCTTCTGCTTAAGCTCTACTTTTTGGTGTCTGAGAGGGAATTAGTGTCATTGGTAATAATTAGTGAATTTGCTAGTGATTTTCCCACATTTTTTATAGAATGCAGCAAGTGCATCTCTGTGTCTTTTTCTAATCCCTGCCATGCTAACTGGATATGATTCATACTGAAATCCAGCTGTGAATATTGCTTCTTTCTCAGTTCCCATGGTAGTGCTGTGACCACACAACCAAATACTGCCAGGTGCATTAGATACAGATTCAAAAAAACAAAACAGAGTTGTGGCCAGGGAGGAGAAAAAACATAAATATGGTACATGGTTATTTAGCATATATTGAATTCGGTCACAGGACACTAGTTTAAAGTCATCTATTTCTTGACTTCATTCATGAAATGTATTTTCTCAAATGGCACATAATAGTGCAGATACGTAAGAACAGACCTGTACAGACAGTAAAATTCTCATCTTGATTTAAGAAAACAATTGCTAAAATAAACACACATTAAAAGATTCAGAAAGAAAACAGGAGGCATCAATATATATCTCAAAATTTTGGTTAATTTGCTCAATGTAGGGATTTTAAATTTATCATTTTGTTTTTAATGACATGCAAAAGTCACCACACCTTATGTCTATGAGTTACTAGGATATAGTGGGTTTGGTGCTGGAAGGTTTAAAGTTGTGTACCAGATGTTACTTAAAAAGAATATATCTTGTCCCAACTACGGAAGACTTTTTCCTCCTGAATACTCATTTCTCTTGGGTAACTTTTAGAAACTTTCTTTCTGAAAATTACAGTAATGTTTTGAAGCACACATGGCAGATACTAGACATCCTCAGAGTGTGTCTAAAGTAGGTCAAGATCAAAATATACATAGGAGTGATAAAATCCTACGTGAAAATAGATCTTTCCTTTTTCTCCTCCTTGATCTGCTCTTTTAGCGTCTCACCTGTCAGCCATTGCACACCTACTGTTGGTCAACTCTTAGTCTTAACAAATGTGGTTCAGCTGTAAACAGGAGCTGATGGCTAGTCTGTTGATCGGGTAGCCTCTCATTTCCAGTTCCCTCTTCTGGCACATCATGTGTATGATGGGGATTGACAGCTTCAGTTAATAGAAGCAAAGGCAGAGACAACAGCAAGGTGAAAGACTCAGTAGTAACATTGAGTTTGTTCCTTCTACTGGGCTTTTATCCAAATAAGCAAGTGCTAGTTCCTCAGTAAGATGAGTAGACAGCACACGCCTGAGCTGTTTTTAGTCCATAACAAACATCTCTGTCAATCTTGAGCATTTCATCTGCTTCATCAGTCAACCAGGTTCTCCAGTACCTTGTACCAGAAAACTAACTTCCCAACAACTTGTATTCTCTCCAGTAACAATGTAATATGAAAGAACTGTAACTTAAAATCCTTTACAAATTACTTGTACAAACAATAGAATTTCAGCTTGGAGACTTGAAACAGCTGTTTAGCAGCAGATGCAGAACTAATTTAAACCACTGAAAATTTAATGTGCTTTCAAATCATATCAGCAGTCCATGTACAAATAGGACTATGAAAATCATCAAGTTTAGAAGATATACAAAAATGCCTGAGATTATTCACTAAAATGCTTAAGGCCAAATGATTTCCACCTCCCAAGACTCATTCTGAATTTTGTTGTCTGTCCTGACTCATTTTTTGTATATAGCAAATGACATATATAATATGTCATATGACATATATATTAGAGACTTATTGGTAGTTTTTAGAATTCAGAAGCTGTTTGATAATGTATAGAAATGTTGATACAGTCAGTGCACAGCCTGTTAACATTTTGATTTTTAGAAAAATTACTCCCCCCACAACCTACCAGTCTTATACTCCAAGCTACTAGCATAACCATCTTCCAAAATGCTTAGCCATTTTTTGTTGTGCTTTCTGAAATATCAAAATCAATAGCCTTTATAATTCCTATGTAGCAAAAGCTGGGAAAGATAGACTTGAGAATTTGGAAGATCTCAATCTGATCACGTATGCCATGCCTGCATTTGTTATTACCAGGTAACTTCTTTATGAAGAACATTCTGTGTGTGACCTACTCTAGGTGGCCTGCTCTGGCAGGAAGGTTGGACTAGATGATCTTTCGAGGTCCCTTCTGACCCTTAACATTCTGTGATTCACAGGACAAAAGATGATTTGCTGCATATATATTGACTGCCACAGGAAACAGTGCTAATAGTGATTAATAAGATTTGTTTTCCTGATCAGTCACTATCTGTGAAAAGTAAACAGTGATTATATAAATGTGCCAAGCCTTCATTTAAAACTTTGCATTTTTCCATTATTTTCTGTGCTGTTTACATACATCAGAATGAATAAGGAACAAGGTTTGTAAAAGGCATGGAATAATATTAACTTTCAGATTTACAGACTCTAAACCATTTCTCTAAGAGTTGTGAGTTACTGTAAACTGAATTTAAGACCCCATACTTGCCTTCTTGGTAAGGTTTTGCAAACCTCCTGCAAATTGATGTGCTTGTATAATGTGGAATTCAGTCTTTGTTATCTCTGTTATCTTCATTTGTTGTTACTTTATGCCTGGAAATAGTTGTAGGTAATCTTGAAGTTACAGGAAGTGGTTGATGGTGGCTATCACTTTTGATGTCTGTCACCCAGGTGTTTCAACTGGGGTGTTAGATGCATTTTTTTTAACATGATGTAACAAAAATGTAAGCACAAAGCTTTCAAAAATGTCTAGAGTTCTCTCTGCTTACTGTACTGGATCTTAGGTGACTTAGATAATATTAAATTGGCCCTGTCTTTAACATAACTTCATCCTGTGAGTGAGTAAAATAGTTGTGTGCTTGAATACTGAATAGTATCTCAAGACTCATGCTTAAAACCTTAATTCTAATGGAGAGGTGTTCCAACTGGAATCAGCAATCACAGATGATTATTATGAGAGTTCCAGTTGAGCCTCGTGAAACTGAAATCTAGCAGTTTTAGTAAGCCTTCTGCTGTTACAACCCTTTCAATAAATTATATCAATCAATATAAATCTCCTTTGTCACTGGGAATGTGAATTATTCATGTCTGCTTTAGGTGTTTGGTTTTATTTATTATTTATTTATTGTGTGCATTGATTTGCTCAGGATATCCATAAACTTTTGGAAATTACTTCCCTAAAATGGAAATCAGGCAAAATTTTCTTTTACAGATCCAAAATCTTTCCACCTGTAAATTAAGTGACATTAAATTTCATATTGTACCAAGTAGTATGGCTGTATAGTATTTGGCTTATTGGATTGTCTTTGAATTTGTATTTAATCAACCTGTAACATTTTCTCGTGGTTTTCTGTATTTTAAGAATGATGTTGATGTATTTTTTGTGTATAATAATGTTCATTATTTCTTGCAGTGTTTAAAATTTTCTTGTTAATATTTTGGTTTTTATGAAGATGGAAAAAAAATTGTTGCTTTGTACATGCATAATGAAATCAACTGTAACAGCACTTAAAAATAAAAGCTTCGATAATTGAAGCTTGTTAATAGAAATTTGTACAGCAACTGCTGTAGGACTTTCTACCCTTGAAGTTTTGAAGCACTGGTTTTATGCAGCACTGAAAAGACAAACTGACTTGCAAAGTTTATTTCATAGAAATGAATGTAATAGTGATCTTGGAGAAGGATATAGGATATAGGTTTATATGCTTTGCCAGTGATGTGAACATTCTTTCATTGTTACGTCAGTTTAATGTCTGAAAGAGTAAGAGCTTAGTATGTCAAACTTGTCTTCATGAACTGTTTGTTTTTCTTTACTCACGCAAATCAGCCTAACTTTAGTAACCTATTTTGCAATCTCCTTTGTGCCAGAATTTGACTGTGGTTTAATGGTATGCTCATGTGTTTGTGAAAGTTAAGAGCAGCACAGAGCAGCTACTAAACCAGCTAGACATGAACAAATGGTGAGAGCTAAAAGAATAAGTTGGTATGATACATTATTTATTGTAAACATTGTCTAAATACACACATCATTCTTCCAGAATAGAATATATTCTAATTGCTAAGTTGTTACACAATAATTACTTTCCTCAAGGAGGAAAAAAAGTAGGTTATCACGTGCATTTAAGCGTTCCGCTTATGAAAGGACATTGATAATGTTAAATAATTTACTTTATTAAGGAAGAAAATTATATCAGAACATATTTTTCTTACTCAGGCTTTTGCTCATATTTGCTTTGAAATGCCATAATTTATGACTCATTGAAATTGCCCTAGCTAGTCTAACTGCAGATAAGTTATAGAAGCTGTCATTAGTGACCTTTTACTGTTAACCATAGTATAGTTCCTATTTCTTGTCAAACTACTGCAAAAGCAGTAAGCTGTAAAGTTCTATCCACTGTTGCCTTGTTATTAAAAAAACACCAACTGAAGAAGCTGAATCGGGAAGTACAATCTCTCCGTAATTAATTTGTTATTGAGGAAGCTTGCTGATATGAAAGATTCTAGATGCATTCTGAGCATTTAACTCATTTTGTGACAGGTTTGTTTTGGTAGAAAGACTTAACTGTTTTTATTTGCCAGGGATCTTCCCAAGTCAGCTTCTCTCAAGGTTGACCTTAGGCTTAAATAACATCATTGACTAAATAAGGGCCTGTATATAAGGCTTAATGCTTAACTTGCCAATTAGAGTGGTAATATGACCTTTCCTTTCCTTGCCAATGTAATGACCATTTAGAATCATAAATCAGAACTTTCTAAAGGGTGAAATATATTCCATCATAACATAGAAAATGGAGCACATCTTCAAGGAAAAAAAGACAACCAAAAGGTGATAGTGGTAATACTCTGTTATAGGTAATCTGTGACGTCAGTAGAATGTTACTAGTGCTGTTTAGAAAATTAAACACATGATTCCATAGCTCTGTCATGTGTTCATGCAATCTAACTTTATCCTAATCCATTTACTCCTTTTATCTTCCTCATGTGTGTTTCTTTGCCTAAAAAATGGACGGTAGTAACAGAGGTCAATAATAACATGGAAGCTGGTGGAAGATTATCATAGAGTCATAGAATGGTAGGGGTTGGAAGAAACCTCTAGAGATCATCTAGTCCAATCTCCCTGCCAAAGCAGGTTCACTTAGGTCAGGTCGTATAGGAACATGTCCAAGCAGGTCTTGAAGACCTCCAAGGAAGGAGACTCCACAACCCCTCTGGGCAGCCTGTTCCACTGCTCCATCACCCTCACAGTAAAATAGTTTTTTCTTATAAACTTTTTGTGTTCCAGCTTCATCCCATTACCCCTTGTCCTGTTGCTAGCTACAATAGAAAAAAGGGATGTCCCAACCTCCTGAAACCCATCATTTAGATATTTGTAAATGTTAATAAGATCTCCCCTCAGTCTCCTCTTCTCTAGACTAAGCAGCCCCAGTTCCTGCAGTCTTTCCTCATATGAAAGATGTTCCAGTCCTCTGATTATCCTGGCTTCAGGCTACTTTCCAGGCAAAATCAGTTAAAAACATCCAAAATCTTTATTTTTGTGTATCCCTTAAATCTCCAGCACCTTTGCTCTAAGGAAGCACCCTATCAACTAGCTGTTTAATTTGGTGATCTCAGAACACCAGATTCAGATACCAAAATTTACGTACTCTGTTTTCTCTTCCTATAATTTCTTGAGCCAGGTGTTTTCACAATAAACTGAAGCTTGCAGTTGATACAATAGAAGACACAGATATATTCCTGTCAAGTACAGCTGCAGAGGACAGAGGTGAAGACAGTTATTATTTGCTGAAAAGTAGGTATATTATATATACATGGTAAAAGTAGTGAGCTTTTAGCAGTGGTACTGTTTCAAGAATTTGTTCAAGCAGAAATTTATGTAGTCAGGGTTCTTGGCACACATGACTATTTTCTTTAAATGATTATGGGTTCTGTAGTTTTCCATAGTCAGTGTTTTGTTTGTAGGAGAACTGTAAATTCATTATATAAGCATTTTCCAGGGATATCCAGGGTGAAGAGTTACCATGATTGCAGAAATGTCACTGTAGACAATGTTGGGCAATGTGCTGCTGTTCTAAAATAGTGGTCTGAAGGAATAACAACACCTGCTTCTTCCCAAGTATTTCTTCTCCTGTTACAATATTATATTTGCATAGCAATTGCTGTTCACTCTAGTTATCTTCTATCTAGTGCATGCATAGTTTGCATAGCTCTTGTGACTAGTAGCTGTACTTGGATAACTGGCTATGGGCCTTGGCTACAGTTATTTGCAAGTTAGTGTAAAGTTCATATGTTAAAATGGTACAGCTATGTGTAAGGGTCAATCTTTGGTATCTACATGTGATGAAAGTGTAGTTGCTAAAGAGTAATTAGTTGAAAGGCAAATATACTAAATGTGAAATTTTCTCTTGTTTGAAGGGATGGCAGATAAAGGAGAGATGAGTTGTAAAAGACTTAATTTTTAATGTGATAAGAAGGAAAAGAGGAAGAGCTAAGGTGCAATTATCCCACAGAGACAGATCTTTTTGGTATGACAGGAATAATAGTAATATTGTAGTGATCAAACAAAAAAAAAAAAAAAGGAAGTGTGGGGGTAGACTTGATTAGGGAGACAAAGAATCTTTATATTCAGTCACTGTGAATATACATTAATCCTGAATATTCTCAAGGAGAGATTGGAGAGAAGCTGAGACACCAGTTTGTACATATTTCCACTTTAGCTCTACCTGAAGCTGTAAAAACCAGAGTGAGAACCACTGCCCTCCTGTTTCTTGTTGCTTGAGGACATCAAAAAAAGCAAGAAATGATAACAAATGACAAGCTTTTTATTTGTTTTGACATGCATGGCTTACTAAAATTGTGAGTCTTGCAGTTTGCTTGCTTATGATGGAAAATTACAAACAGGTAGATTTTTTTGTAGAAAAGAAAAACTTCAAAGTGTAATCAACATGCAAAAACAAGCAAGGCCTGATCTTCTTGAATTGCAGAGGGAATGCAACAAATAGGTAAGGATGCTTTGCTGAGAACACTGAAATTCCTCTGTCATTACTTCTCAAAGTTCATTGTCATGGATTTTTTTCAGACTTGTCAAGTCACTGTGACTTTTCAGTATTTCCGGTTTTTTAACATCTGCTTTATTTTTACCACAGAGCATCCACCAAAAGTATCTTTGCTTAGATTAGTTTTGAATTTGCAGTGTAGAAGCCTTTATTTTATATTTTTAACTGGAAAAGTAGAATTGTAAAGAACTCTTAGCCATTGAATTCAAAAGAACTTAAGTTCAATTTTAAAGCTAATTATTTTTTTCCCCTCTGATTTTATCAAGGTACTAATCCATTGATATGATGATCTTGCTTCAGTTGCGTCATCTTAAATATATTTACTTATATCTAGATTTTTTTCATGTGTGCCAACAGTGTCACCTATCACTATATTTATAAAGAAGAATTCTATTCCCTCTCCAGTTTGACTTTTCTGGAATAAGTAACCTGAGTTTGTTTAGCTTGACTGGATCTTTGGTTTCCTCACAATTTTTTTGTTTCTTATTTACACTCCTGCTGGCTAAGTCTCCCTAAAACATAGGTGACAACAAAAAGAGACAAGCTATGCTTTTAACCCTTTCCTGGAGCCTGCAAAGTGTCTTTAGCCTTGAGGCGAAATGGAAGTACACATTTTACATGCACACAAGGAAACTAATTTGTTGGGTGACCTTATCTCTACTGCTTCTCGGGAACAGTCCCTGGCTTGTATGGTACCACAAATTTTGATAAAGTATTTTCTGGCAAGGGTCTGGTAAGTACAGGACAGTGCATTTCAGTCTTATGCTGAGTTGAATCTGTGATCAGTGCAGTCACTGTGCTGTTTTAGAGGAAGTAGTGAAATGTCAGGTAGTCACTAATCTGTCTATTGGCATGGGTTAAAGAGGAGCTTTGTACTGCTTTTAGTACTCTCAAGAGTATTTTTTGGTGTTTCTATTTCTCTTCAGTATCACATTTTAGTTTTGAAGGAAATTTAATTTTAGTTCAGAAAGGACTAATTCCAGAAATATACTTTCTCTTGATGGCATCATAGGGAAGATTCATAGAATCATTTAGGTTGGAAAAGATCTTTGAGTCCAACTGTAAACCTAGTAAGACAAGTCCACCACTAAACCATGACCCTAAGTGCCATATCTACATGTCTGTCATGGTTTAGTGAGGAGCTGCTTTTGCTTGGTAACGGGGAGGAAGCTGCACTGCAGGCCCTGTAAAGAGTTTTTGGACTTTCCCCCAGCTCTGATGCTTGGACGCACCTCTGGCCCCAAGCTGAGTAGCCTGGTCTGTTTTGTCCAGGACCATGAGTGGCAATTAAGCCCTCCCTGTCCTTCGGGAGTTCTGAAGTCCGTGGTACTTAAGTCTAATTGTAGTCTTTTGTCGCTGGATGGGCCTAAACCATGATAATGTCTTTTAAATATCTCTAGGGATGTGGACTCTACCACCTCTCTGGCTAGCCTGTGCCAGTGTCTAACAATCGTCTCCATGAAAAATTTCTTCCTAATTTCCAATCTAAACCTGTCCTGGTATAAATTGAGCCCATTTCTTCTTGTCCTACTACTCATTACTTAGAAGAAGGGACTGAACCCCACCTTACTACAACCTCCTTTCAGGTAGCTGTAGAGAGTGATCATGTCTCCCGTTAGACTAAAGAACCCCAGTTCCCTCAGCCACTCCTCATCAGACTTCTCCAGACGCTTCACCAGCTTTGTTGCCCGTCTCCGAATGTGCTCCAACACCTTAATGTCCCTCTTGTAGTGAGGGGCCCCAAAGTGAACACAGTGCTTAAGGAGCGACCTCACCAGTACTTGAATACAGGGGCATAATTACCTCCCTGATCCTGCTGGCTATGCTACTTCTGATTCAAGCCAAGATGCCATTGGCCTTTTCGGCCACCTGGGCACATTGATGGCTCAAATTCAGGCAGCTGTTGATTAACATCCCCAGGTCCTTTTCCTCTGTGCAGCTTTCCAGCCACATATCCCCAAGTCTGTAGCACTTCTGGCATATGGACTTGTTAAACCCCATACAATTGGCATTTATCCATCACTCCAGCCTGTCCAGGTGCTTCTGAGAAGCCTTCCTGCTGTCAAGCAGATGAACATTTACCCCTAACACGGTGGTGTCTGCAAACTTACTGAGGGTGCACTTGATCCCCTCATCCAGATCATTGATAAAGATTGTTAAATTGAACAGGTCTCAACACTGAGCCCAGGGAAACACCCTGGTGACTGGCTACTGCCTGGATTTAACTCCATTCACCACACTTCTTTGGTCTCAGCCATCCAGCCAGGTTTTTCCCATCAAAGCATATGCTCATCCAAGACAGGAGCAGCCAGTTTCTATAGAGAATGCTGTGGGAAATAGTGTCAAAGGCTTTACGGAAGTCTAGGTCGATAAGATCCTGGTAGCCTGAGATGAGAAGCAGAGATCCCAGGACAAAGGGGGTAAAAATTGAGACTCCAGGTTAGAGGGAGCAAGCAGTTTAGACCCCAGCCTGGAGAAGATGAACTGGGGTTGCAGCACCCTGTTGGAGCCTTTCCATCCTCCACTAAGCAGGTCACCTTGACAGAAGGTGGAGAATTTTGTCAGTAAACATCTGTAAAGCCTCTAAGACTATTTTATAGGAATCTGTGTTAGGACAACCAATTTCATAATTCTGTTGAGAAATACCTGAAATCATGTTCTTGAGTTATATAGCCATTTTCCAACAGTTTGTTTGTTTGGTTTTTTTTTACCATGAGTTCATTTAAGAGGTCTACAGACCTTCAGATTCTGAAATACTGTGAGGTGAGGTACACTGTTGTCTCTGGCTATCTTCAGGGCCTGTTCAGAGATGTTTCTCCCAAGAACCTGTTACAACAGAAAGTTTAATATGATTGAAAGCTCTCCATAGTTTGAGAAAAGTTTAATATTTAATATTTGTTATTTTTCTAATTCTTTATAGAAAGTCTTTTTTCCTGCCCCTGGAGGTGTAAAGGCTTTTACTTAAGAGAACTTGAGTTACGACAACTCTAGCTCTGGTAAATTACTCTCTGGAACTGCTGAGCTGCTTCATAACTCTGATAAATATTTCAGTATGAAACACAAATAATTCTAACATCTTGTGTTTCAATATAGCATCTTACTGTTTTCCTTTTCATTGTGATGCCCAGAGAGGGTGCGGGGTCTTTCTCTGGAGTTTTCAAGACCCGCCTGGACGTTTTCCTGTTCAACCTGATTGAAGTGAACCTGCTTTAGCAGGGGGATTGGACTAGATGATCTCTACAAGTCTCTTCCCTTCTGTGATGGTAATAGGTAGAAACGTAATATCCTCAGAAGCAAAGGTGAATTAATTTGGATGGAGTAGTCTGTTAATGGATTCTATTTTACCACTGAATGACTTAGTTCTTCTAACAGTGTTTACTCACCTACCTTTATACTACAGATACAGGACTTTTTTAAAATCATGTCCTCTGAAACAGAATCATCTGGCAAAAAAAGTCATTAGTCAGGAGGAAGAATTTAGAGTAACACTGTACCTTGGCTATAGACCAAAACTCTCCAAATCCTCTTTGCAGTCTTAGCAGGTTTTCTGTCATCCTCAAGTAGCAGAAAGGACATTCCTTACCATTGAATGTTTATGAAGAACATGATGTTAAAAGGAAATGTAAGCAAGTCTTTGACTTACAGGGATATCAGTCTTTTAATGTGCTTATCCAAGCTATGTGAAAGAGTGAAATGTTTTCACTTGTGTATAATGGAGATAAAGGGTAGGTAGCCCTAAGGTTAAGTGACTTGTACTCATGATGCATATGGTGAAAACATGAAACCAATCTAGAATAGGCAGTTGGTGGCCATTAGGGCAGAGTGAGAAGTAACTGGTATATTCTTCTCTGCGAGTGCATGATAGTTATAAAACTATCATAATTTATGTTAAATTTTCCCAGGAAACATAACTATGCCCTTATCATCATGGCTTTGGAGCTGGCAAATTCTCTTATATTGGAGTATTCATTAATTAGGCCTGAAACAAAAGACATACACTTTTCACAAAAGACAGTGTCTTGCCCAGCTACTGAGAGGTAATTTTTTATAGCTGTAATTCTTTTAGACATGAGATACCATTTATATTTTCAAATTCAACAGTAGAAATGCAGTTCCTAACAAAGAAGGGGAGAGATTCTTCTGTTGTGCTTTTTTGTTGTTTGGGTGTTTTGGTTTTTTTTTTTTTTTTAATTTTTTTCACATTCACAGTTAAACCATCAATTTACTTGGAACCATTGCTGTTAATAAGTAATTATATTAATATGGTGAAGTCTTGCATTGCACAAGAAACGTATCTGCAGTTCTTGGGCAAAAAATCCTAAATTAGAAAGGCTATGGCTGAAATATTCGGTAAAAGCCTGTAAAAATCCCTCCCCTGAGCTTCCACTTGGAGGTGGAATTTAAGTGACCTAATAAAGCCTGAAAGTGGTGCAGTGTCATGTATTTGACTGCCTGTATGCTTCCAATAAATGTTTCAAAGTGCTGTATTTTTTTTTTTTTCTGTGGGAGTCTTAGCTCCATGGTAACCATATCCAGTTTAACTCTTAAGGAATCTTGTCACTGTAGAGAAACCCTATTATCTAAAGATTAAATCTACTACAATCTCCTTTTAACAGTCTGCCTTACTTCTTCCCCTAAGCAAGGTTTTGTCAAGTGTGAATGCAATTGATCCTCTGGTTTAGAATGGCATCACTTCAGAATAATTCATGTTTTCCTTCTCAACAAGCAGAGAAAAACAGAGTAAGGACAAAAGAATGCTAAAATGGTGAGTCAGACTGTAGTCTTACAATTTACAGGAGCCAGAACCATTGCCATCTTTGAAGTTCAGGATGTGGGAAATAGTGTAATGAGTTGGGAAATATTCTTGCATTAGATGATGCTGAAATAATTGTGACTTTTGGAAAAGAAACAGTGCTCTGACAGAGAAAATCTGTAAGTTACATAGGAGTGCCTTCTGTTCTATTTCATAGCAGCAGATACAATTTGAAGGTTAAAGGTGACAAAATCTTTTCTAAAGAATCATATTGAATTAAAGGTTCATGTTCAGAAAGAAATACACTAGACAAGACAGGTTTTATAACGTACAAGGGTTTTTCAAGGAGTTTTGCACCCTAGTACATGAGAAAATAAATAATTTCTGTAAATTCAAACATGGGGTTTCCAGAAGAGTGCTTTAAGAGAACTGACTTTCAGGTTTGCATTGTAATTTGTGGAGTGTACAAGGAAGGGGAAGGTTGTGAATATTTTCTGCTTTCCTCAAAACAACAGCATTCACTATAAGTCACAATGACATATCAGTAGCTGGACCACTGATCTGACAGCTTCTGAAATGATTTGATCCAAAATCTCACGCTAAGTGTTTTTGGTGGATTTCACATATTTTCAGTTGGCCATCTGTGTAGAACTGAAAGGAGAAAGTTCTGTCTCATCTTGAAGTCTGTCTGGTGCATACTGAATATGTTTGGGGTTTTTTTTTTCTATATACATGTTCTCTCATAAGCAGATACCATGTCTGCAATCTACAAGGGCGTTAAATTCATCTGATACTAGTCCTTCTGCCTACGCTTCCATTTTGCTATCATTGTGCTATTGATTAGTCAATATAATGAAGCCATACTGGAATGCTGATGACTTGCCTGAGATCTTCACAACATTCTGTGCTGAAATGAATCTGTATGCTACTATTCTGATAGGAGTCACCACAGTTGAAATTTCTTTACTTTTTTGTCATTTTTCAGAAATACTGCATTTTCTATTTAGTAGAAGATATAGCTATAAAAACTACACACATTTTATTATAGCTGAAATTGTTTTGTTATTTGCTTGTATCACCAGAGGCATTAATGGTGTTCTACATGTGCTACTGTGGATGCAGCTTTTTTAAAGAATATCCCAACTCTGTGGACCTGAATCTTACTTCTTGGAATTAATGACTTTTGTCTATCTTTGCTTACAAAATACTGTCAGAGAGCATGGATCCATTTCCTAGCTGAAACTCTAATGCTCTCTAGAATAGTCGCACCAACCATCTCATTAAGTAAGTCAAATATATTTCAAGTTCTACTAGAGAGGCTGCATTAACTAATAAGTGGAATAGGAGTCTCCTCTCCTGTTTTTCAGGAAAAACACACTTGAGGGATATTGTGGTTAATACCCTGGACGGTGTATATCTATTTTTAACAAATAATGTGTAAATTCAATTTTTTTATATTTGACATTAAAGTTATTTAAAAAATATTCTCTGTGGCTATCACTGACCAAAAATGTGCAAAATAACTTCACTTCCATGTAGTTATATCAACGAACTGCAGCCTTCGATTAGTATTTGATTATTTTTAGTGTTCTTAATTCAAAAAGTCAGTAATCATTCACACCTGTCTGGTAACTAGGTCTTGTAACATTAATCAAATATCGTATGATAAAGTTTAGTATAATGCAAATACCATTATTATCTTGGTTAGGAAATTTAATGTCTTGAATATGTATTATCAGTTTTGTGCTTTATTTATTTATTCTCAAAAGTTGTCTATGAAAGCCAAGGAGAGACTGAGGTCTAGGAAATGTATTACTTGGAAGACAGGAAGCAGAAAAGAGTAGAATTTTAGTGTGCTTGACCAGTACCAATATAAAAAACAGCTTTAGTAATAAAAAAAACATTGAATAAAATACACAAGGAAAAGCACTGGAATTAAAAAATGAGATTAGCACTTAATATTGTGTCTCCACATTTTATGTACTTTCTGTACAAAAAGCAGAGAAGTGCCAGTCGAGTGACTGACTTTGTGCTTTCAGACAAATAAAAGACATTTAAGTAAGATATATTGGGGATTTTCTTCTGCAAGGAAGAAGTCAAAGAGAAACAGAAGCATGTAGTAACAAGGGAGGCAGGATTCTCCTCAAATATAAACCAGCACAGACTTCTATCATTGCCAATTTTTTTGGTCATACTGAGAATAGCTGGTTCAGTTCTGAGATGCTGAGGTTGAGATGTTTAATCAAAACTCTAATGGGAAGCCTTTAATTTTGGAATTGTGCTTTAAGTACTCAGTGTATGTTATCCAGTGCAGGTTAAAATCCATCATGAGACAAAGTATTTTATACTCCTTTTTTTCTAAAAGTAAGAAAGATTAACATGAAGAGTGTGCCATGAAGTCAGATGAAGTCATGAATAGCTGGTTGATCTGAGTTTGTTAAAATCTGTGGTATTCCCAGATGTGTCACAAATTATCTGTGAATGTTTATCTTAATAATCAGTTAAGGTTCACTAAAGACATACAGAACACTTGAACTGTAAGTTGTACTTTTACTAAGGCTGTAATCCCCCTGAAACATGCTACAGTACTCCAGGTTTTCAATAAAAGTATAGTAAGTTCTCTTAAGCAATTTCAGACTTAGCAAACCTAAATACTAGTTTTTCATTATGGTCTTAAACTGTCTCCAGTTAATCCAATATGTTTTTTAAAAAACTCTGTTTTAGAAATTTGAGTCAGTTATATAAATGACATGTAATCACCATGAAATTATAGGGCTAGCTGTAGCAGATTGCTCTGCAGCTACTTAAATATTTTTGTTTTTCATCAACGATAGGAGTTACTTCTTTACCATTAGTTTTGTTTGGAGTTCTTAAGTGATTCTGAAATTTTATATCCTGAAAATATTATCTCTCAACTCTTCTAGCATGCAATACAACCATAAAAAACTTTTTTTTACACTTGATGTTAAACAAGTGACAAGCCAGTCATGCAAAAAGAAATCTGATGTCATAGCTACCATGACATGGAATTCAAACATTCAGCAAGTTTCTGTAAGGGAGTTTTCTCAGGCTTTCTTTAGAAGCTTAGTCTAGATCTTTCCAACATTCACAGCTGTGTTTTGTTTATGCTGATTTTTATGTGTTAATCCACGTTCAACCTTAATGGAACTTGTAGAATAATTTACATATTTTTATCGTCTGGATGACCATATAGCCTCTTTTGATTTTTTTTTGTGTATAAAATAGTTTGTGTAATTCAGTTAGTAAAGTATACTGCATTTTGAATCATGGTTAAGTTATTCACAGTTAATAAACACCACAGTGCTTTTTTCCTCCAATAAAAATTTTTTTCTTTGTGCTTTACTATGAAATTTGGGACTTCATGCTTTCTGGATCTGCTGCTCTTTGAACTTCATTGTAATTTCTCTTGATGACTTATAAAAAACTACTACTAATCAGTCTGTTATGAAAATAATATAACAATGTCTTGACTAATGAATATTGCAGCTATTCTTGCAGTATAATCAGAAATGCTTGGAGGCTTTGTGTAAGGGTAGGGGAAAGGCTGTTTTGCAGCAAGTGATAATTGTTAAGCCTGTGATTGGTTTCACTGTCAGTTAGCAATACCTGTGCATCATATAATGAAAATATATGATAGTAGGTCATCATATGCCATAATGTTTGATGATCATGTGGAATATGGTGCCAAGTTGATATGTACCACAGTGTTTGATAATGTTTCAACTCAGCTATGGAGAAAATCTTAAAAACTAAGAAGTTATAATATAACCTCCTAAAAGTAGTCCTTGTTTCTACTGGTGGCTATAAATCAAATTTGCTTTTTTAGGGAGAAGAATTTGGTAGCAATTTCAAAGTTTAGTACTTTAGTGCAGGCTATTTGTGGAATTTTATATAATCTTAAGTGTATTATAATATTATGTGCAGCAGACTTCCTCACAAAATTTCAAATTAACCTACTGATAAACAGTAGAAAGCACTAATACTATATATAGGCTTTTTTTATTCACTGTTTCTTGTGATTTGGGAAAGAAGTAAATATTTTGGGGTTTTAATTTAGGTTTTTCAAGAAGTTGATCTCATGCTTTTGAGGCAGAGTTTTGATACTGCCCCTAGAGTGGTCATACTTTAATAGTCTTTCCAGTTAGCAAGGTACTGCGTATGAACTCTGTAATATGAGAGAAGCATTTTATATTGTGTGGACCAGAAGATATTAGGAAGGGGCATTACTTTTCTTACCTCTGAAAGTAATGGTCAGTGTCTTGCAAATATGCTGGAAGCTTTCCCAGACTTAGGTTTTCACATCTTAAAAAAGTATGCTATCTGGTTTATTGAGTAAGTATTGCAGGTGCTCACATTTTATGATGTACTACTTAGACTGGAAATAATATCTCAATTTTACGTCAATTATTATTTGGCTGGAAAGGCCTAGACTGAGAAAACCTCAGTGATGCAAGCCCTTCAAATTTGGTTGAACACATTTCTTGTACTGTATGTTTAGTGAAATAACTATTCAAGAATAATTTTGTTTGATGTTGTGCTTTGCTGTCTGTCAGGTTCCCTTGTCTATTTTTTTGGGGTTTTTTTACATTTCTGGTAAATTGAAATGAAACTTTTTTTTTTTCCTTTGATTTTTCTTTAGATGAAAAATATTGGAATCATAGACTGTGTTGAGGCAGAGGTTAATATTTTGATAAAGGAGAGATAATAGTGGTGTACGAAGTACCGGTGTGAGAAGTGATGTGATGAGGAAAGAGGTAGATACATAGTGTTGCCGCCACCGGCAACACCACCAGGCCACCTGCACAGATTACTCAGCCCCCCGGCTGAGGGGACAAGGATCACCACACACTCAGCATTGATGATACTTTATTCCAACCCGTTGTTTACACCATGTGCTTATATCTGCTACCACCAGCACCTCCTCTCACTCCACCCCGTGCCCACCTCTTCTGTACCTTCCACCTCTCACGTTACAACCCGAGATCTTCCGGAGGCCTACCACACATAGCTTTTGAGATAAAAAAAAGAAGGATGCTGCTTTCTGGCAAATAGGTAATATTCACCTGTTTGTGCTTCCCATACTGAACTGGGATGAAAAGAGGGGTAGAAGGAAGGATCCTGCTAAACAGTAAGGGGCTATCTAATAAGGCAGAATGAAGCGCAAGAGAGTAGTTGAGAAAAATAAGACATTTTGTTACTCTTGCCATATGGGCTGGAGGAGGCATGGAAGAGGTGGTAAAAGCCACCGTCTCTGACCTTCCTTGTCCTTCATGTCACTGGTAACCATGAGAATACACAGACTGTTTGTATTTGGATATTTTTATGTGGCATGGAGGTCTTCTGATGGGTGTCTGCCTCTTAAACAGATGCTGCCAGACTCTTGTAGACAAGCTGACACAAATTTGTGGTAGAGAATTCTCTATAAACTACTACATTTTGGTGATCTTGACATCATCTCCCACAATATCAGCATAGGAAAGCTCAGCCAGTGTGGCTTGGATGAGTGGGTGGTGAGGTGGATCGAGAGCTGGCTGAATGACAGAACCCAGTGGATGGTGATCAATGGCACAGAATCGAGTTGGAGGCCTGTGGCCAGTGGAGTTCCACAGGGATCAGTTCTGAGACCAGTCTGAGTTCTGAGGCCAGTATTTGTTCAGTTATTTTCTTGTAGGAGTGGGTGAGTTGGGACTGGATAGACTGGGAAGGGAGGGATGGTTCATTTTCTACTGCTGAGCTTGGGAGCAGTGAGTGGTTGGGTAGATTCTAGTGTGGTGTAGAAGTAAGTTGGAAATAATGTGCAAGTGGGATCCTACAACTCAGATAGCAGCTTCTGAAAGGAGCCTAGTGCAGCTATTGAAGCCTGAGTGAATACAGAACTACAGGAAGACATAGCATCATATTTATTTTATGAGGCCCACAAAATTTTCACTATTTAAAATTATTCTACTAGAATCTGTTTTGTTTTGTTTTGTTTTTTTTTAATTTATCTGTCTATATTTTGGTTTAAAGCTTCTCTGTTTTTCTGGGAAAGTCATTAGGAAGAGAAGGTATATTTGGAGATATACTCCAAATCTCTGGGTGTCTCAGCGCTACTTCTGTTTGTTTGAAGTATGAGCAGAGCTGTCAGAGTAACTTCACTCACTCACAGTCTACCTAGTGGTAATAAAATTAGAATTAAAAGTTTTGCTTATATGTTGCAGGTTTACATGAACAAAAAGTTATAGGTTTTATGTGAAGCAAAATGTGGATCTAGATTTGAAAAAGTATAGTGTGTCATGGAATATTTGAAGATTCATAACTTTCTTACCCAAGGTGGATTTTGTATACATTAATATTTTCAAGTCATGAGTGTCAAGCAGAAATTTCTGTGGCAGAAACCCATAGTGGGAATATAACAGTTCCCCCGGAAGACAGCTTGAAGTGATGATAGATTTTGTAATTTCCTTTTTTCTTCATATGTCAAGAAAATAATACAAAATAGCGCATGCAAGCATAAAATCATGCTCAGTGTTCCTGATCAGAAAATCTAATTTGGTTCTCCAGTGTTAACTATGCTTTCATGGAAGCAGACAATATGATCATGAATTTTGAAAGTTCAGGCACATAGTAACTTTTAAACTTGAAAATTTGCAGGTCTGAAACAGAAGTGTCTGCATTAGAAATAGAATATCGGCATTTTATTCTGGTTTATTACTAACAACTGTGTGCTGTGTTGATGCCACTGATAGTATCTATGTCAGCCACCAATTGAACCAATGGTGTTTATGATGGTGTAGCATTAATACTAGTATTCTGTACATCTTGAGTCATGTATTTTGGTCATATGCAAACCTAACATGTTGTGAAGACTTTAGCTTTTTTGCACTGTATAAAGTGCTCAATATGGAGTGTATCTGTTGTAGCTGGTTTTGAAGTTACAGACTTCGAGCACTGTATGGGGTCTTTCCCAACTAATTTCCTTCCCCAAGTAGCATTAAAATATATGCTAACTCTTTTTCCTTTCATTCTTAAAACAAGGACTAAGTGGAGAAGAAGTGGTGAAGGGGAGGATAGATAGATAAACAGAAACACACAGAGATATAAACCTGGTAGACTCAGGAAAAATGGAGACAACGACAAAGATCAAATCTCTTCAGATATTGATGATCCATTAAGAAACTACAGCCTGCACTTAGGAAGTGGCCAGTCTGGACTTTGTTAGAGAAGGCAAATATAAAGATTTTGAATCTTTGAGGGTGGTCTGTAGGACTCAGCAAAACTTAGGAAGAGGTGTTTAGGGGAAGGGGATTGGGGAAGAAGAGCAAGGTGGTGCTAGTGGATAGACAGGAGGGGATATTAAAGGTACCAGTTGTATGTAAACTGTATTCAGTCATTATGCTTGCCTGACAGTGCTGTGCCTGATCAGTACAGCTTATCTTCCTATTAAATACTTTCTCTACTATCTTTCATGTAATCTTGCTCTCTACCCTGTGCATGAGTGCTAGAATGAAACTAGAGGGGGTGAATTTGGAGACAAGTGGCCCCTGTGTCTGTGGTACCAGCAACTGAAACAAGTAAGAGTGTTTCCATCAGTAGCTAGAAGGACCATGGAGCTTAGAAGCATTGACAACTACTGGATGGACTGGGATGAGTGCATTTGAGCATCAACTGGAATTGTACTGTGGGTGAAGAGATATGTGTGTCTAACAGCACTAGGAACAAGCAAGGACCTTGATGTTGAACCATGGGTCCTGAGTGTCAGAGATGCAAGCTGTGAGGGTTTGGAGTGGGTTAAATGAAGTGAGGGTCTTAGCAAGAGCAGCTGAGGTGGAAACTATGGCTTATAGGACCTATGTGCCTAAGCAGCAGCTGCTAGGGGCAACTGAAGTTTGTATTTTCCCCTAATCTGGGGTGCGTGGGAGTGTGTGTGTAATTTGCCTAGCAAAGTACACATTAGATACCAAATATAAGGCTCAGGAATGAGATAGGCAGAAAGTCTGTGCTGGTGGTTGGGGTTACTACAGATTTTTGCGTGCTTGTGAGTCTAGAGAGTTTCACTAACAGACATCAGTCTTGGTCCTGAAAATATTTTTTTCTATGCTGGGGATGGTCAAACTCTGAAACAGGTTGTCCAGAAAAGCTATTGCAGTTTCTGTCTCAGGAGATGTTAAAAACTTGACTGGATATGATCTTGTTCTGGTTTAGGCCCATTAAGGCACAAAAGACAACGATTAGCCTCAAGTACCAAAGACTTGAGAATGGCCAAAGGGCTGGAAGGGCTTAACTGCTGCTTATGGTCCAGGACAAAACAGACCAGGCTACTCAGCTTGGGAAAGAAAACAGAAAATAATTTAATCCACCACCAACTAAAACATAACCACAAAACCTCAAAACATAACCAACACAAAACAACACAGAATCATACAACAATGAAGAGTACAACCAGCCCTTTAAGAACACCTTCTCCCCACCTCTCCCCTTCTTCCCGGGCTCAGAGCCCTGATCCTGGTGTCTTTATCTCCTCACCCACTGAATGGCTCAGGGGTCAGGGAATGGGGGTTTCAGTCAATCTATTCTCAATGGTTTCTGCTGTTTGTCTCTCCTCAGGGCAGGCGGACTCCGTGCCAGTCCTCCCTGCACCTCTGTGGGGTACCTCACACACCCAGCAGCCCTGCACTGGCAGTTCCAATGTCCATTCATCCCAAAGGCTGTAGCTCCTCTCTGCCTCTTGTGTGGGTCTGCTCTGCGGCTTGCAGGCTCTGAGACCTGCAGGCTCTTCAGCATGGCCTGCGCCATGGCTGCCTCTTCATACAGTCTCTCGCCCATCCAGGCGCACTCACCTGGAGCTGCTGGTGGCTCTCAGTCCTGCCATTGCCCTCCATGGGTTGCAGGGGCACAACCTGTGTTCTCACCACAGCTTGCAGAGGGGTCTCCAGTCTGTCACTCCTCGTTCCTTCCTCATTCTCTGACTATGGGGTCTGTGTGGTCACCTCCATCTTGTACCACTCTTACACCTCCTCCCAAGCACTTCAAATTTCCATCCTTAAATAGTAATGGCAGAAGTGCCAGATTGGCCCAGCCAGGCTGGAGGTGGGTCTGAACACAAGAGGGGGAGAGTCTGAGAACTCTTTACCGGGTCTTCAGTGCAACCCCTCTGCCCCCGTTACCAAGCAAAAGCTGCTCCTTGCTAAACCATGATACGGTAATAGATGTGGATGATTACTGAGTATAGCGAGGTTTTTGTTTTAAACAATTGCTGAAAATATCAGAGAGCTCACTTCAGAAATAAATTTCTAGTAAGTTGTAATTTAGGATTGTAACAGATAGTTGAAATATACATGACGGTAATTTAGATTTTCAGGTTTTTAATTGAAATAAAAGTGTAATTCATCTTATCAGACATTTGTTTAAAAAGTTTTACAGGTAGAAAACATGGAAAACTAACAGGTGTGTGTGTACACATAGTGGAATATGGACTAAGAAATGAAAGGTGTAGCCGATTTCAAAGGCATTATAATATGCATGTTAAGTATATCCTGATAGGTGCTATAGCTTACTTTTAAAATATTATTTTAATTCTGTACTTTAACATTGGGGAAAGAATTACAATTGATGATGAATTCTGTGAATGTGTGTATATATTATCTGGGTCTACAGAATGGGATGTGCAGTTGAAATGTATTAATTATCTATTAAATTTTTACAAGCTTTGCCCAGAAATGATTTTTTTTTTTGTTGGCTAGGCACTACCATATATCCGTTGTGGCATTATGGGCCATTCTGACATTCTGTGAATGGGGATGTTGTCAGAGAAGTTTAGTTAAATGTTCGAAGAGGAGTACTGTATGTAAAAGCTCTTCAGTGTTGTCTATGTCTATTAATACATTTGTAGATTGACTCAAATATACCTATATATGTCTCTAAGATATATGTATTATCTGTATACAAATATTTGGATATAATGTGATTCCTTTAGATTTGCTCCTCTGTTTAGTTTATGATCCTTCTTGTGTATATGTAAACGCTTAAACCTGATTCATACTCCATTCCTACTGATCCATGAAAGCCTGGCAGTTCATTTTGCTGTATATTCACAATTATAATGCAGTCTTGTGTATAGAAGATTTAGAGAAGAACCCTGGGATTTAGTCTAAGTCTCTACTTTTATGATGGAAAAATCTAAAAATGTGTCATTGTTTTCCCCTGGATTTAAAATAGTTACAGTTAAAAAGACAGACATCAAGTAAATTCCAGTGCCTGTGATCCTCTTCATTTCTGTTTCAGACCTATCTTGCCTTATTATTGATTTCATTCCATCTTTTGTAGTTGGCAAAAACCTTTATTTAAACAGTGGCATTTCAGCTCACACGTCTCTTTTTTTTTTTTAATATATAAAACCCATAACTTGAAATACTGACTGAGCAAATGTCTGCTTTGTTTTTTGCTGCATCTTTTCCAATTTGAGATCTTAAAATTTAAGGTAGATAATTTGTCCCATTGTAGGTCTGTGTATTTTCAAAGCTTTGCGTTAAGTATCCCCGTTGCCAAAAAACTACTTAAAACTCTGCTTAAAACTCTGAATGGTATCGAGTTCTTTAAAAAGTTCCATGGGATTTTGTCCTCAAACTCAGTATTTAAGTTTCCTAGCAAAACACATTGCTCCAAAAGGCAAATTTTGCATTCTTTTGCAAATAGTGGTGATATTTGTATTTTATTGATAACAAGTGATCTTATTATATACTGAATACATTATTTAAAGAGTATGCTAAATACTGTGCCCACCCATTCTCATTTGAAATAGATATGACCTAAATGTCTTTTGCTATTGGTACCTTTACTAATCTGGTAGTGGTCATGCACTAAGATTCCAAAAGGCTGACAGCTTCTATTTGGATTCCTTCTTGCTGTCAGGTGCCAAGTTTTTAAACTGGTTCATCTGTAATTGAGACAAGACCCTGGCAAGTCCATTAATATTTCTGATCATCTGCTAAATGGTAAAAATTTATAAGCCCTGTAGGTTAAGTTTTTCAAGCAAATTTTTTTCTCATATATTTGTAAACTACAGTCACCAGTTAATTGCTGAAATGAAAGTAAATTTGTTATAGTGGATATCCTGTATTTCTGTTGCTGTCTGGTTGGTCTGCCAGACTTGTATCAGATGGAAAAGAAATGGGGAAAACAAGCAAGTATGAGCAAGTATGCGACCTGATCTAGGTGAACCTGTTTCTGCAGGGGGGTTGGGCTAGATGATCTCTAAAGGTCCCTTCCAACCCCTACCATTCTATGATTCTATACAAGCATGAACATATGCAGTGTTATTTCTTGCTCTAATTTTTCTCTCCAAAACTATAGCTCATTTTAATGGAGCATGATATCCCCTCTTCCTAATAAAGCTTGTCATTTCTTGATTCACTCATATTATGCTAGAGGTCACAAATGTCAGAGGTGCAAAGCACACCAATACTGACAATACAATTCATAGAATCATAGAACGGTCTGAGTTGGAAGGGATCGTTAAAGATCATCTAGTTCAACCCCCTGCCACAGGCAGGGATGTTTTCACTAGATCAAGTTGCTCAGAGCCCCATACAACCTGACGTTGTTCCAATGACAGAACGTCCACAGCTTCCCTGGACAACGTGTTCCAGTGTCTTACCACACATCCTAAAAAAAAATTCTTCTGTCCAATCTAAATCAACCCTTTTTCAGTTTATAGTGTTGCCAGTTGTCTTGTCTACTACAGGCTCTGATAAAAAGTCTTTGTCTTATAAACCTCCTTTAATTATTGAAAGGCCCCAGTAAGGTCTCTCTGGAGCCTTCTTTTGTCCAAGCTGAACAACCTCAAGCCTCAACCTTTTGTGATAGGAGATCTGTTCCAACCCACTGACACCGTAGTGCTCATGTGGACCCATTCAAATAGATCCATTCAGTAGGTATAAATAAGGTACTTAGGCAGGGTACACCTTTCTTGGCTGATCCTGCTTTTCTTGATAAGAATGGAATATATATTGATGCTTTTAGTCAATCTGCCATTCTGAGACTTAATGTGTGTATTCAAAATCACTTTATTTCTTAAAGTAAGATGGGACTCTACCTGACAGAAGACATTTATCTTGCCACCGTTTGCATCAAGCTCATCTGCACGTGTAGTTCACCCGTCTGTTAATAAAGCTTCATTTTCTCCTGCCTTACAGTTTGAAATCAAAGGTGTGATTTTACAGAATATTTAGCACTCAGCTTTTTTGACAAACAATGAATAAATATTTTGGATGTTACTTTTGGTCTTGGAATTTGGTGTGATTATTCCTTTTTTTGTCCCTATTGCATTTTGATGAAGTGTTGGGAGAGGGGAGAAATGGTAAAAGCTGTGATACAAAAGGCTGCAAGCTCTGTAAAGGCTTCGGTGGCAGGTCTAGAACCTGGACGTTGTATTGAAAAAAGAGACAAAATGGTCAATACTGAAGTACACAACTTTCTGAAGCAATTTTTCTTTCAGAAGTATTAATTTTTGTGAAAAAGACTGACTACATTTTATTGCTGTCTAACATTTTGCTTATTCTGCCTTGCTAATGACCTGATATGAGATATAGAAGTTCCAGAGTTGAGATTAGGTTTTAATCCAGCCACTGCTGAAGGAGTAGACTGACAACGGAAACCTCAACTCTATTTTTAAAATCTTCTGAGAACTGTCAGACGATGGTGCATGAATTTACATCAAATAACTCTGCTGTCATCATAAGGATCCATTTGCAGTGAACAGACTGTGTTTATTGGGAGAAATTTATATGCTTACTGGGGGAAGAAAGGTCTTTGGTTTGTTAAAACCAAACAAATAAAGGCTTTTGGTTTATTTAAAAGTTGTTAAAAACAACTGATAACAAGTAATGGAAGTAAAGCTGAATCAGCTGAGAATCCACCTCTCTACCACCACCTCTGATTTAAGATCTGCTCTCGCTTTTGGGTTCCTTCATTTGTTTGTGGGTTTTGTGATGATTTACAACATGACAGTTGTGCCTAAGCACGCTTTTGTTATAGCAATTACCACATACTGCTTGCCAGAATATTTATTTTAAGCAAAGGAAAGCCTAAGATGATATATTCATGTGACCTCTTCCTAACTCAATTACATGACTGTGATGTCTGTATTTTGGGACCAAAATATTTGTGTAGTATGCACTTCTGTGTGGATAGCCTAAAATAATCTTCTTTGTATTACAACAGAGCTGTATAACTTTTTTAAATTACAGGAATGAAAAACATAACTTGAATCAGTAGTTTTTCTTTGTTCATAAACTTAATCTGATACTATACTTTAGTGCTTGGATACATGCTTTAGTAAACAATATTGCTAATATTAATTTATGTAATAAGTACATTAGAATTTATTGAGTAATTGGATCTTCAATATTGTAAGCAGATAATATGGGGGGAGACTCTTTTGCACATCTCATAGAGAGTAATGTCCTTTTGTCAGATGGCATAATGTAACTGCCATGAGACAAAATTTGGAGTTTTGTAAGCAGGTAACATGTTTTACTGGCATTTATGTGAGACAAAAACAAATAAAAAGTGTAAAATTAATTACTTTTCTTAGAAATTTACAATTGTTTTTTATTTTTGTCCATCATCATTTTTCTTCTTTTTTATATATGTATTTTTTTTTATGAGTGATTTGAGTTCTTCCTTTGCTGCCTAGCAATAAGACTGAAACTTAACCGATCAAATACTGAATAAAATATGGCAGTATGGGTGCTTGTTATACAGCCTTTGAAGTTGAACAGAAACATAGTTACCTGTAAGAACATTTAAGTTAGGACAATTAAGTATGTCTAAACATAAAGTTTTAAATTATTTCTGAACTTTTTAAATGTTCACACAGCTTCAGTATGGATCATGTGTATTGCATATTGCTTCCTTATTCTGTTTTTTCCTATTTATTATGAGTATGGGATTAAAATTCATATTGCTTGAATTAACTTACTTAACTTTCTTAAAGTAGTGCTTTGTTTCAGCAATACAAATAAGGTAGGGAAGGGTTAGAATCAACTAGTTCCCGAGACAGAGAGATGCTTTACATTCATCTTCATCATTATTTATCCTATTTCATGCTTTGTTTTCCTGAGGAATTACTTAATGTTTGATGAACTGAGATTTCTTTATGTAGCATATCTTAATTTCCAGAGAAGAAAAAAACCAGAGGTCTTAAAAAAAATCTCTTTCTGACCATCTGTTTTTCAGTACTGTATTGAACTTGTAAATATTTTCATTCCATTCAAGCCTGTGTAAGCTATACTTGCTGAAGAGGCAAAGAAGTGGTAGCCTTGATTTAAAAGGTATCAGGTCAAGTCATATTATCGGTTTAAAAAACAACCAACCAACCCCCACCGACCCATGCACATGTACGCTCACACACAAAGCCAGTTCAATCTCCCTTTATTTGAGAATGTCAGTGATCTTGGGGTTTGTAAATTGCTACTCCTCTGAGGAGGAAGAGAGGAGAGAGAAAAGGAAAAAAGAAACAAGAAACACTTGTTGAACCAGATGACTTGTCACAATTTTGGTCTGAAGAATGAAAGAATACAAAAGTATACACAAGAATCTGTTCTGGAAGACACAATAACCTTTATTTCCCTATGTACATTCTTATATTATGTCCAAAGATGAGATTCAGATCACCTCCTCCATTTCCAAATTGATAAGCCAAGCATAATAGTTCGTCCTTAACATAATTTTTTCAGTAACATACCTTTCCCTATGTGCTTTGAAAAGCAAAGATTCTTTTGACACATTATCAGTATTCAGTGAATCTCAGGATCCCAGGGGCATCTGTATTCATTTTTGGAGACTGCTGATCAGCATAGAGTCATGGGTAAGGACATCCTATACCTCATCAATATGTTGCATTTGTAGTAACTTATAGCTGTAATTTATAGTAATTTATAGCTGTCTAGAGTTAGCGGGTCACAGCTTGTGTTTTGGGTGGTTTTGTGTGTGTGTGGCTTGGGTTTTTCTCAGGATTAAAAGCCTTTTTTGAAGTTTTACTTGGTTTCTTGTTTCTTCTTTTCAATGACTATTCAAAAAACAAAACTAGTTTTTGAAGTCAACAAAGAGTAGGCAAAGCAGAGTCCGTGTCATACGCTAGTTTTGTATGTAATCATTTTTCAGGTGAGTCATCTACTCTGTTTTTCGACAAAAGTAATATTCAAAACTTCAGTTAGTCAATTGTATACTGCATATTATACATCAGGATCAGCAATAATGTTATAATAAACAATATTTTTGTTTATTAAGAATGGAATTGCCCATTCCACAGTGAATACTTATATGGATAGATAAATGCAGCAGAGCTTTTAGAAATCTCTTCGAGTTTTTTGTTGAGGGTCATACCCCAGGAAGATTTGACAGAGGAAAAGCAATATGACCATGCAGCAAGACTTCTTATGGATGGACATGTGATGCATTCCTGTTGTTATTACAGGAAAATTACACTGTTTTCTTAGTTCTGGAACATAAACTGAATTGTTTTAGCTAGACAGCAAGCAAATACAATGTTATTTTTCTGGATCATAGCATCAAACAAAACAATCCAAGTAAAATTTATTTAATTTAGTTTTTTATGAACTAATTAATTAGGAAGCCTATATACTTATGATTCTATGGCCTTGGTACATTATAAATTCAATAGCTGGAATTTTCCAAATCTTTAATCTGAAATAGAAAAGCAGTAGCGGAAGTAAATGGCCACACCAAAATTCTTTTATGTATCAGTTTTATACAAATTAATTGTTCATGATATACAAGACAAAGTATACAAATCTTGACTTCCCAAGTATTTCAATAATTATTACTGAAGTAAGAAATTCTAATAGTAATGTATGAGATTATAGATTTGAATTTTTTTTTCTTCTGAAGTGTCGAAGTAGTAGAATCCTTGGAAGTAGCATTATATGAAGCTTCTGTTTAAAAATTAGTGGAATGACTGACTATATCCTTTAAGAAGTTGCAAACTAAGTAAATTAATGCCTTTTTAATTTATTAATGGGTCACTTATTTAAAAGAAACACAAAATTAACATATTTTCTTTTAAGCTACTATTTAGGGGGCCTTGTTGTGCTTCATTGATTATTAACTTGAGTCACCTTTCTTGTCTTTTTTGATGTAGCAAACCGGGGAATATGTGTCACAGTTTCATATATACTGTTAGCCTTACACCAGAAGGTGTGAAATTCAACTACAGCAAAGTGATTTGTCACTCTAAGAAAAAAACATTAGTGTCAGATCAAGTGAAAAAATACTTTGACTACTAAATTCCATGCATGTCACTTTTACTGTCTGGTGACTGAGTTGCTCACTGCACAGAAGTCTACTCTACCGATTTTGTTAAAGCTGCTCTATTACCTGTGATGAAGATGAATATTGACTGTGTTTGATAAGCTATATAATCATCTTTTTTTTTCATAAACACTGTCTATGATGCTTCTGTGTTTTTTTGAAACCAATACTTAAATGCTTTATGTAATTTAATTGACATAATTAATACAATATTTGAGTAATTATTTTCTACATTTAAGTGAATCTGCAATACTTTTCTACAAGAAAAAAATCTGATTCCTTACATGAACTGTAGCATTCATTATTCTACCAATTTGAGTTCTATATAGTTATACAGTACTACACACAAGAGTAGAATTAGACTCAGTTTCTGTTTTCCTAATGATTTAGGTCATATTGAACTCGTTTGGTATCAAATATGTTTTCTGATCACAATTATAGGTTAAACATGCTAGACAAGAAGTAGATCTTTTGCCCTATAAGTCTTGAAATCTGAAATCAGAATTGTAAAAGGGCAAGTACAAAATATTTGCACCTGGGAGCATCAGAATTGTTACCAGCAAATGTTTTGACATGGAAT
Organism: Colius striatus; assembly: GCF_028858725.1. Taxonomy (NCBI): domain Eukaryota; kingdom Metazoa; phylum Chordata; class Aves; order Coliiformes; family Coliidae; genus Colius; species Colius striatus. The sequence continues at coordinate 12,697,312 of NC_084764.1, read as the reverse complement.
ATCTCCATGAACACACATTTTTTTAAACTGTGGTAGTTTGACCCCAGCTGGATGCCAGGTTCCCACCACACCGCTTTATCACCCACCTCCTCAGCAAGCCAGGGAAGGGCAGAAAATGAGATAAAAGCAGTTTAATAAAGAACCAGCAAAGCCGTGTGCGCGAGAAGTGAAGCAAAAGCAAATAAAGCTGTTACTCTCTACTTCCCATCAGCAGCAATGTCTGGCCACCTCCTGAGAAGCAGAGCTTTGGTACGTGTAACAGTTGTTTTTGGAAGGCCAAAAATGAATCTTGCCTTCCTGCTCCTCTCCCCCAGTTTATGTTACTGAGGTGATGTCATATGGTATGGAATATCTTCTTGGTCAGCCTGGGTCAGCTGTTCTGGCCATGATCCCTCCCAAGATCGTGCTTACTCACAGCTATTGGTGAAGGTGGGGGAAGGAATGCTGGAGGGACAGCCCTGATGCTGTGTGAGCAGTAGTCATAATATCGATACCAACAGTAAGCACAGAGCTGCAAGAGCTGCTGTGGAAAATCACTATCATCCCAGACCCCTTACATAAATGTACATTGATTTTACTTGTGGTGATGCATTTCATTCTCTTGTTGAAATGAAGAATTGTCTTGGTTACTCTCACAAGCTTTGTTTTGTTTTTTCTCTTCAAAGAAAAGTCACTGTCAGATTAGGACTAGATTTTGCAGGGAGAACTACTCTATGGGTAGCAAAGGAAAAAAAAAGAAAACTTCTCTTATCAAGATATTAAAGCATTCTAAATGTATGTTTTGAAATAGAATTAATAAAACTAGGAAGCTTGTTCTCTGGAACGTTATGAGCATATGAAACAGTAGGAAATTAGTGTGATTTTGCTTTTGTTAGCATCCTGACTGACTATATTTGGTAGAAAAGCTATTTATCAGATGTGATAATAATTTTGAGAATATTTATTGTAATTTAGTTCAAAATACAATTGCCAAATGGTAGATAGAGAATATGGGCACCAATGAAGAAATAAAGCAGTTAGAAACTTAGTGGAAATAAAATAATATAAATAAACATGTCCTGAACAAGACAGGGAGAAGACAGAATATGGGACCTGATCTAGGGTAGCCTGCTTCTGCAGGGAGGTTGGACTAGATGATCTCTAAAGGTCCCTTCCAACCCCTACCATTGTATGATTCTATTCTATATTCCCTATTGTAATGTCTTGTGGTTGATCATTCCTTACAATGAGACAAGCTGAAAATATATATATAAAAACCAGAATGCCACATGACTGTTTTGAGTCAGGTTCAATACTGAACAAGGGTTGTAGAATTAAGTTGTGGATACTGTAATGTATATTATAAATCATGTTGTAGCATACACTATTAATAATGGGATCATAGAATCATATAATTCATAGAATGGTAGAGATTGGAGGGAACCCTTAGAGATAATCCAGTTCAAACCCTCTGCCAAAGCAGGTTCACGTAGGTCAGGTCACACAGGAATGTATTCAAGTGGATTTTGAAGACCTTCAGAGAATCTTGAAAAAACAGAGGTTTAAGAGACTTTATGGCATATATATTTATTTATCTAAGAGAAGACTGACTATGTCTATGAAACAAAACACCCACATAAGTTAATATAATGCATTTTTAAAGACCTGTGGTGATATAAGCTCTAAAACCTACCCAATTTTAGTGCCTTGCTCTCCTTATCAATAGGAAAAGAGAAAGAAATTTTTTCTTCTAAGATCCAGCCCTGAAGATTTCTATTATTTGTTACACTTGGAGAACATAGTATTCCCTTCCTTTTGGTAGCAGCCTCTTACATATATTTAAAACTGCATATCATAGCACTAATTAGTATGTTTTTTAAAAAACTTATTTCACTAAACCACAGAGTCTGGAAGAGATATCTGGAGCAGGTTGGGTAGGACATTGTCCAGTTGGCTTTTGAGATCTCTAAATATCAGTACTCCATACTGTGAACCATTCTGGAAGGTCCTGCAGAATTAAGTAACTGAAGCAAATCAACAGCTCAAATTACAGCTAAATATAAAATTATAGACATGAGGGAAAAAATGTTCAAAATTATTGAAATCCCACTCAGCTAAGCATGCACAGTCCAGGAGGTTCCTACAGAATGTTGATGCCAACTTCCTGTCACAAATGGTCTAGGAAAAGAGGAGTGATGTGCTGCTGGACCTTGTGCTGACAAATAAGGAGGATCTGGCTGGGTATGTGAAGGCTGGAGGCAGCCTTGGCTGCAATGAGCACAAGATGATAGAGTTCAAGATCCTGTGTGGAAGAAGCAGGACACCAAGCAGGATTGCGACCCTGGATTTCATGTGAGCTGACTTTGTCCTTTTTGAAGACCTGCTTGGAGGGATCTCATGGGATAAGATCCCAGATGGTAGAAGTGCCCAATAGCGCTGGCTGATCTTCAAGCACCACTTCCTCCAAGACCAAGATGGGTGTATCCCTAGAAGCAGAAAATCAGGAAAAAGAGGCAGGAGGCCTCCATGGATGAACAAAGATCTGCTGGGACAATTCAGGGGGAAAGCAGCCATCTATGAGAGGTGGGAAAAGGGCCTGGTTTCTTGGGGAGAATATAGGAACACTGCCAGAGTATGCAGGGGTGCAACCAAGAAGGCTAAAGCCCTTTTAGAATTAAATCTGGAAAGTAAAAAAACTAGTGAACTGAGCAGAAACAAGGTCGTGCCTACAATACATTGATTTGCCTTGATCATTGACTCAATTTGTAGCAAGTCATGTGATTGATAAATTAAAATAAATTTTGTTTATATTTGGCTTATTACTCTATCCTAGGAATCTCACTTTAAAGTCACCACGACTTTATTATGAAACCTGTGGTGTTGAAAACCAAGACTAAAGACTGTCTGTCAATGAATGACAGGACTGGGGTTCATTAAAAAATCTTTTAAAAAATGAGATCGTATGCTCTTAGTACTATATTGCTAAAGGCTAGGAATCACAATTTTCCATTAAAGAAGTTGTTTAATGTTAGACATACTTTTGCAAAGAGACAAGTTATTTTTTGGCAACTTGTTTCATTTTAACAGCAGAAGATACAGAGTGAGTGATTCTTGTTTAAACATACCTCTTTTTCTTAGCCTATGCAGACATTACAGTGCAAATTCAGATTAGAGTTTCAGTTATGGCCAAAGCAAGTAGAAACTTATGTTTTCAATACACACAGCTATGCTTTACCTATCTTTTAAGAAAAGAAACTGAATCTTCGAAGCTCTCTTTTTTTGGTTTTGCTAAGATATGCATTTGTGTGAATAGATGTAAAATGCTAGACTGGATTATGACACATTAGCTATATGGCACTTGGTGGATTCTGCAGGATTTCAGACCACCTTAAGTATATTTTAGTATGATCAATGAGTTTCTATGTATAAACATTATTAAAATTGTGCTTGGAATTATCTGATCTATGTCCTTTTGCTCAAAGGACTGACAGATGAGTCATAGCCAGAGAAGAGACTTCTGGACAGAAGGGGAGAATTTTCACTTCTTCATTCATAAAAAAAGGTTTAAAATTGCTATTCATCTGTATTTGTGAATAGATATTAATTACGATAGTACAAAATGCATCTCATGGTTAACATGTCATTGATAATGCTATTGGTGGAAACCAGTTAATAATTGACACAATGTGTGTATATTTTAAGGAACAATAGTGAAGGAAATTTCTTGTGCAAACCCTAACAGTGTACAAATGTATTATTTTTTTCCATGTGCATAGTAAATCATAGAAATATATTGATTTACCCAAAATTATTCCACCTGTTTGCTCACTGAAGCAATACCTTAAAAAATGTAGAGAATTTGGATGTTATAGAGAATTGTAATGTTTCACATTAATTTTGATCTCAAGATGTGTAAAGTGTGGTGGAGATGACAGTGTGAATCTGTAACAATACCTCAAACTGATCGGAACTTTGAAGTAGACTTCTTAAACTAAGCACTTTAGATCATCTGAGAAAGTTGGAAGTAGCCCTTCTCTAATGAGGTGTTCAACCATTGCTTGTAGAGGTCCTTTACAGCCTGTGATCCTGTACACTCTAAACCTGTTTTATTAAAAAAAAAAAAAAAAAAAAAAAAAAAAAAAAGAAGAAACAAGAACAAAAAGTGCCAGCAAAGCTAAAAAGCCCAGAACAAATTAAATTTCTAAACACAGAAATATCCGAGCTCCTAGATGAACAGTTGTATTTAAAGCACTTAATAAATGTTAAAGATTTAAATTCCTTATTGACAAATTGGATTTCAATAAGTTATGTGATTTTTGGGGGGTTTTGGTTTTTGACAAATGAAGGTAAAAGTTAAATGACTCTGGTACTGTGTGTATTTAAAAACTAAGATGAAAATCAGTTTATCAGGGAAAAAGTTTTAGAGTACCAGAATGTATGTGAGAGGAGACTCAATAAAACAAGATATTGCTGAGACATGGTCTGCAATTTCATTACAGGATAACAACTCCATAAAACTAATTTCTATGAGTGTCTTCAGGCTAGAAAAACAATTTCAGATCTCAGCTAGAATAATCTTACTTCAGTAAGTACACTATAATACTGAGTCATTTCAACAGTAAGTCATTGTCTTATTTGCAGATTATAGAGCCCACTAATTCCTTATGCTTATGATAGATTCTTTAAAACTCTACCCCCAGGCATTGTGAAATATGCAGTTATTGCAACTATTTAGAAACTCTATTAAAGTTGTTCATCCTGTGTGTATGTACATGTGCTGTAGCACAATTTAAAAGGTACATTGGAAATTTAGGACAATAATGCAAAAAGATGATGCTGAATGCTTCATGCAAATCCTTACTTAAGACATTATCAGTGTTTGTATTTTGGGGACATTTAATGTGACATTTTGTGTGTATTTTGTGACATTTAATGATTGATAAACACTTTGGAATATCGGTTAAAATTCTAAAAAAACTCCTTATTTTTTTAATTATAAAAAATGAAAATGTTCATTTAAGTATGCTAGAAACTCTTGCTCTAGTATGCCTATGTGTTTAAAAAGAAAATGTTTTAAGTATTTCTCATTTTAAGTAAGTTTTTAGGAATGTTGTCTGAAGGTATATTTTTTTTAAACTATGAATTACAATAGATTCTATACATATATGCCTCTGTGGAATGATTACTGTTTTAATGTAGTAGGGAGAATAAATAAAATGTCAGCTATATGTAACTAATTTAATGTAATCCACTGGTAAGTGCAAGCTAAGTGGCAAATCACAATTTTATTCTAAATATCAGTATTTATAAATTCAGGTTTTAGTGTTTTGTTATTCTTAAATCTCTGAAATATTCTTAAATCTCTGTGTACAAAGATTGATACAGGAAGCTGATGGTGAAAAATGTTTTACATATCTTTATTTTTATCTTATAAATGTTTTGATTTTTGCACCATGTAGATACGCTCCTGATGCCAATTTTTAAAAATTCATAACAGAGGGAGATAGTGATGAGCACTTAATTGTATTGTTTATATTTTACGACTTATTACACTGAAGCTTAAAAAGCAGAAATATTTTTACTAATGAGTTTGAAAGCTGAGAATTTCAGAGAGCATTTTACAGAACTGGAAGCAGAAGCAGCACAGGAAAAATTAGTTTGTTTAGCATTAGTTATCTGATTCTGTATACCTCCCACTTCACTATACATATTTAATTGTGTATAAAAATTCCTTGAATTCCCATTCCTCACTATTAAAAACACTATTGATTTTTCTGCAGAGATATATAAGGAAAACTCTATCTGTGACTGCTGATTAGTCTGAAGTAGAATAGCAGTTCATTGTGGCAGAAGTAAGCAGTGAAGTGTTTCCTAAAACAAAGCCATGTAACTTTTACACACTTGCAAAATCACACAAACTTGCTTTTGAATTTCTGTTTTAAAGGATGCATTATTTAATTCCCTTGGTGAAAATCACTTTGTCACTCCCAGCTTTTATTTCAAATGCCAGTAGCTGTGCTACTGTGATAGTATTGCAGTTGCATAAGGGGACTGGAAAAAACAGTGCTGCTTTTAGAACATAATTGTTCAAGTGATCTGTGTCTGCAGTACAGGCGGCTGTTGTGTATCTTCTTTGACAATAATAATAATTGACACCAGGATAACTTCATAGCTGGATGGGTCACTAACATATCACATCGCTCTTGTTTTATCAGCTTCAACCCCCTTCAAAACTTCTAACGCAGTATCTTTCAGTGAACAGTTACATATCTGGATAAAAATAAGTTCTATGTGCTAATCTGCAAGTGTTTTTTTCCTTGGTTAGTGGTGAAGTTTCGGAAGAGAAAATTATTTTAAATTCTGTATATAACTTTGACACAGTTGCACACTAAAAAGAATCTGTTTTGGCTTGCTTTAGTATCATATGTTAAGAGGTGAATAAGGACTTACAGTTTATAAGTAAGTGTGTCTTTGACATTGCATTATGTAACAAATTTCAACAGAGCTTTTAGAATAATTAGGCTGATTAAACACTTGGACTGTTTCATGCTGTTTTTCCAGAGTGTTCTTAGTCTTGGATTGCATCTCTTGAGGAGCAAGTTTTTAGCATTTATTTGAACTGTCACTTGAAAAATTTCTCGTGGACCTTTGGTTGTGCTTAGAGGATATGAAGTTAAACAAGATCTGAAAAATTAAGATCAGTATTCAGAAGACTTGTATCAAGGGCTCAATGTGCTAATAAAATACATTTGCTTATATTTAAGTTACTGTCATTTGCAAAATCAAAGTATCAGGTTTTTAGTCTAAAAATATTAAATATGTTTCACTAAGAAAAACTGAGTAACAGTGTAGTTAGTGTAGTGGGTTTTTATGACACCATAGCAAGCTTGCCAAAGTGACAGAAGGACACAACACTTGAGAAAGCCCTGGAGGCAGTATGTAGTCTTTGTCACTTTGATGTAGTCTTGAATATAAATCTATACATAAACTTACGTTTACATACAAATCAAAAAATTTTTTTTATACAAATCAAAAGATTTTTTACTGGTCAAAGAAGTATGATATGTATGTTTTCAACAGAGTCTGTGTTCCAGAATTTCTTAGCATTATCATGTATATGTAATTTTCAAAAACTAACTTTATGCCTCATTCCTTGTTTTGCAACAGGATGACGAAGTAGTACTTCAGTGTGTTTCTAGTATTCACAAAGAACAAAGGAAGTTTTGCTTGGCAGCTGAGGGACTTGGGAATCGCCTGTGCTTTTTGGAACCGACATCAGAAGCTAAAGTAAGGAGTTGATACTCTCAGCTGGTGTAACTGACAAGTAAATGTTAACCTACATATTTACACAAATATATTTCCTTAGTGTGATGCTAGAGCAACTTTTGTATGGTTTTCTTTCTATGATTGCAACATGAGACTTCTTAGAGATTCTAAATATACTTTGAGGCACACCTGTTAACAGTCAAAAACCACTATTCTTTGGTATCCTAATTTTTTCTTGTAAATCAATTACACCATATTTTCAAGATAAAGTTTCCAGACTGTTACTGGGATTTAAGATCCCTAAAAAACTTATTCCTGTTACTACTGTAGGTTCAAAGATATTGATATACTGGATTGACAATTTTAGAAGGAGTTACCTCAGCTACTGGAATTACTGTTGCTTCTAACTGTGTTGATTAATTGAAGATGAGAGTACAAGGAAGAGACTTTCTTTCTATATGGTTATCTGAGATGTCTTGAATATAACATAGAGAGGGTGAACTTGCAGTTACAATATGTGTGCGTGTGTATGGATGCTACATACACACATGCACACACACATTAATGTATGTATAGTATGATTTAACATAACAGAGTGTGATGGGTGTATATACATGCAATGAATGAGTGCCACTTTCTCCATGGTATAGATGAGTGATGATAAGTATTGAAGTTTGTCGTACCTGTTTCAGTTAATGAAATTATGAACTACTTATTATTTATAATTATTTAGTGATATAAGAAAGGCACAAGAGTTCACTTTACCTCAATATTGTATATAACGATTCTATATATCTGTTTCTAAAGTATACAATTTCAATGTGAAGACTTTGGCCTAAAAATCATTACCAAAATGTGTTTGAAAACACACACAAATGCATCAAGGATTTTTTTCCTTCCCGTCACACTGATTTAATTAAAAAAAAAAAAAAAAAAGAGTGCATATCCACTTTAAAACTCATTCATAGCCATGATTAAATTGTTGACATTAGAAAAGACCTATAGCTGTGGGGTCCATCTGCTCTGGTCAGAGTAGGTTACTCAGAACAATGTCCAATCAGGGTTTTAATATCTCCAAAGATGGAGACTCCACATCCTCTCTGGGCAACTTCTTCCAGTGTTTACCATGCTCACAGTAAAAAAAATATTTTTTCCTCATGTTTAAATAGGATTTCCTACTTTTCAATTTGTGTCAATTTCCTCTTGTCCTCTCACTGAGTACCACTGCATAGAGTCTGGCTATCTTCTTTGTACTTTCCTGTCACATATTTTTATAAATTGATGATTCCCCTTGAGCTGATTTTTCTCGTACACATCAATGCCAATATATTAAAAAAATAATCAACTGTTCTTGAAGTGTATGTAAGTTTTTGGTTTCAAAACCAACACACACATTGATTAAAAAAATTGAGATTTCCTCAAGTTGCTCATAATGATAAAATTCTGATTCTTCGCCATTTAGTCACAAATATAAATACATCAACAGTTTTCATCCTGTTTTGCCAGCTCTCATGATCTGTCCTTACGCTGTTTAATTTATTTTTACAGTATGTTCCTCCGGACCTTTGCATCTGTAATTTTGTCCTTGAACAGTCTCTATCTGTCAGAGCCCTTCAAGAAATGCTGGCCAGCACAGGGGATAATGCTAGTGAAGGCGTAAGTAAATTGACATTAAATTTCTAATATGGATTATTCTCATTTCTTTCCTTGCTCCAAGATTTTCTAGGAGAGGACCCTCATGTCACAGATTTTTCAGTTTTTCTATTTTCCTTGGACATTATTTCTCCACTACTACAATCATATTAATTTCTCTTTAGCACTGAGATGCAGGTGCAGTTAGCCATTTCAAGTGTCCAAAAAACCCAGAAACAGAATTGTCAGATAATATTTATTACCATCAGTCCAGAATTAGATACTGAAAAAGGAACAAAAGGACCCTTGGAATGAGTCTGGCTTTTAGATACCTGAGAAAAGTATATGAAATAGGTTTTGTCTGAAACGTAGATCATAGCCATAAAAGCATTATTGTATTATAGTTTGACTTATTAGTGGGGAAAGCAAAATAATTTTCTCATCATACAAGTATTCTCATGTTAACATTAATGATGAAAATTGCTTCCATAATTTTGTAATGCCATTTTCAGTAACTATCTTTTATTCTATTCAATAATGTGTTTTTATTGTTATTGTTATTCCTCTATAAGCTTGTTTCCATTTTACTTTTTGTAGAGAAATCATATCAGTTCAATTAGGAGATAGACATATTTGATGTTTTCTGCCAAAGTGTGTCAACCATTAATATAGAAATGTATGTAAGCACACATTGAGAGAGTGTTCTTACCATCTGTTTCACACTCTTTTAATCTTCTAAATTGGGCACAGTTCAGCAGGCTAAAAAGTGACATACATTTTGTATTATAATCAATGGATAGTGGCCATAAGTCAATAGGAGTACAGTTAGGACAAAGTAGAGAAAGTATATTAAAATGCCAAAAGGTATTGTATACATTGTGTACACTGTTTGCATAGCACAAGTGGTGGAAAAAATATTTTTTAATAGGAAATTTTATTGTGTCTTGAGAGGATTGTTGTAAATTCATGCATTTAATACTCAAAACTTCAATGATAGTAGCCCAGTAAGCTTCCATCAGTTGGAGCCTCCATGATTGTTTCAAAAGCATGAAAACAATGATTTTACTATTTTATTTACTATTTAAAACATTTCTTATATAGCACAGTATTGAAGTTATGGTAGTAAGCAGTACAGCATAAATAGCAAAATAGAATAACTTTTTATACTGAGAAATTCTTGAATACATCTCAGGAATTAGCTGTTTTGTAACAAATTGGGAAAGCATCTAAATGGTCTATAGACTAAATGATCTAACTGTGAAATTGTCAGATGCGAATTTCGACCTTTACCATAATAAACAATTATGATTATAGTTTATAAATCAAAATCCCTTAAATATTCGGTATTTTTTAAAGGCTTACAAACTGAGAGAAATGTGATTCTGAAAAAATAAATATACATTCTGTTTCAGAAATATGTCAGGTTAAAAAGAGAAAGGGAAATAAACTCATGTCTTGTGATCACTCATTGTTTTACATTATTTTCCCAATTTTGTAGTAATTTTTCTTATTTAGATTGCATAGGAGTGGCCTATGTGATATATAAACACTCTATATACTGAAACTTCAGAATTTCAATTAAAGTTTCCTCACCACATGCTGCTATTTGGTTCACAGATTTTAAATTATTCCTTCATTTTTACTTGTTAAGAAGTGGAACCTTTATTTGTCTCTGTAACTTACTGTCAGGATAACTACAAACTACTGACTTATGTCACACTCTTGATCTTTGTCACATATCATGGCACAGCTCAGAAGCTGGAGTTCTGTTCACCTCCAGTCTTGCAATGTCAGCCTTTGCATAGAGAGTTTTCAGACCTCATTGTTACTCAACCTGTGTTGTCTACTCTTTTCCCCAGTTTTAAGTGTAATTTTTTATTTTTGCAATACATGACTTTCTAGAAAATGGAAGTCTGGATGAAAAACATTTGCCTAGACTTCTGTACCCTAAAATTTAACTGAAATATTTAATTTGAGATTACTAGTAATATATGAATATTTATATATGAACATTTATATTAACAATTGACCATATAGGATTTGACATTGACAAGCAGAGATTCATCAGTAAAAAGGATCATAGTGTTGCTTTGGGGGCAGTAGACAGTAAAAAAGAGAATTCAGTCTGTCGTGCCATATTTATTTTAAAAATTACCTTGCCCTGCACTTATGTTTAAACTGAGTACCATTCGTTGCAGAAATTGTAATAGTAACATGGCAGTTCATATAGACAGCAAGAATGAAATAAAAAGTGAAAGCCTGGATTCGCTGTTAGTAAATTGGAGGGGTTATTTTTAAAGTTACAATTAACTCTTTCTATTTTGAGACGTGTCATAACTGTGAATCAAGTTATATCTTTTCTTTTATCTTGAGCACCATGCAAGCAAATTGATATGGTAATTAGTAATTTTTAAACTAGCTTTCAGAAAAAACCCTGTTTTTTGAGATGAATAATACCAAATGTCTTTTAATAGTTGTCATATATATAGAGGAAAATGACAGGATGAAATATAAGAATACACATCTTAAAACACATTTATATATATGTTTTTTATGTATTATAAAAAAGTTATACATATATAAAATACACGTTTGTATTCAGTTCTCAGTACAAAGGCATTGTTAAGAATAGAAATTTGCCTCATATAATATTGGTTCCACCAGTCTATCAATAGTGCTTTCTATAGTAAATGTAGTTTGGATTAGAGTTCTACTGTTAGTTTCAGATGTTTCTAGATGAAGAACATAGCTTATTTGATTTTGAGACTTTTGTATAGGTTTTTTTTTTAATGAGTCAATCTTAAAATTACAAGTGGTTCACTTAAAAGTTTTCAGTAACAACATAGCATGAGATGATTATTGCTTGTATATGTGTGTTTGCCACAAACTGACTACATGTAGTTTTCTTCTGGCAATTTGTTCATAATTACAGCTGATATTGCTGTTAATTGTTCATTAAAAATAATTCAAAAGTAATATTGTATATAGTGTTACATGGTGTTTTTATGGTTTTCGTCCCTAAGCAGTGGTGAATTCCCAGAGGATATATTAAAACCATTTTTTTATGGATGTCATATTTTAGAGTAGGTCTTTGAATTTTTTCAATTTCTTGTTTCTGAACAACCTTTTATAATGATATTTAAAATTATATTATGTTCTGTGAATGACCTGCAAAAGAAATACCTTACATTTGTCTCCATTTTTTTCCAATAATCTAATACATTTCGTATGTGAGTCCAAAAACTGTTATCCAGGGATCTGAGGGTTTTGTTTCCTAATGTGTGTATTGAAAAAATTTATAGAATTGTATTTATCATATTGTGAAAGAGATTATTCATAGTATCCATTTAATTCTGAGAAATTTCTCTATAAAATTGATCACATAAGATTACTTAGTATTTATACTGTCTATTAACAGCATTAAGTACCAGCATAAGCAAGTCCCAATTTACTATTTGTTAATGTCACTGTTATTGATTAGATAAATATAAGTAGGATTTTTATTTGATTGCAGTTGTAATAACGCTTCTGCTGAATTGCTATTACAAGTTTTAATCCTTCTGTTTGTACAAATAACATTTCATTTTTAATCCTTTACATTAATATGAAGTATTCTATACGTCAACTACAAAATGTAGTAGTTTCCTCAGCTTGATGTCTTCTAAGTTGGGGTTCTGTAGAACACAAGTTGTATATGGATTGTAAACCTATTGATCTAATTGGTAATATAACTTAAATATGTTAATAATTTAATAAAAACAATAAATGTGTTGTTCATAGAGTCCAAATCGTTTGTTACATATACATAGTTATTTGAGTTCCTGTAATTACCTTTAATTGTCTTGTTCCCTTCCAGACGAATTCAGGGAAAACAAATGGCTATACAGGCAATCCTTTCTAGCAATATGTAACGTACTAGGGATTATTTCTGTTCTAAAGTTATATTTTGGGGAATCATCTTTCTTCTGTAATGATTGCTTAAATGTACCTGCAGTAAGGAGACTATAAAGTACATGATCTTTTAAATGGAAAAAAAAGACCTCTGTATGTGTGTGAGAAGAGTTTCAATCAATTATGTCAGAACTTAGATATTCTTAAATCAGCAATTTCTAACCTGTTACCAGGATCGTGATATAGATCTTTTGTTATTACTCAAGACATACCAGGTGCAAATATTATTATCTGCATTGAGCAAAACAAAGGAACTGTAATGTTGCTTAACCTAGTATTAACATCAATTATGATATCCATAATTCTGCTAAATTTGGATATAATTTTCCTAAACAAGTATTTTATATAATCTAAGATCAAAGTAAAAGTAAAATCTTAGTTTCACTGGAAAGCATCACAATAAATAAGGAATTTAATTCTAAGTTTGAATAGGCTTGTTATTTATAGGTAACTAGGAAGTAAGAGAGTAGATGCAGAAAAACGTAGAGATGGACTTGAAGACTTATAATGCTTGTCAGTTTTTCTATAGATAACTTTCGTGTTAAGATTCTTCCCTTGGAATTTATTAGGAAGTGTATGGAAAATCCAATTTTGAGTCTCCTTTGTCACAAATTTCCATATTCAAAATTATTAACTGTACTGGTTGAATTTATGGATGCAGTTGCTTTAATTAGTCTGATAAATGGTTAAGATAAGGATGCTTAAACTATTCTGGGCAATAGGTGTGTTTTTCTTCTTTCAGATTTTGGTTGTGTATATGTATAAATACTTATTTTATTATTTTTTAATGCCTCTGAGAAGTTTATAAGAAAAGTAAGTAGTATCTTATTTAATTTAAAATATTGTTTTGAAAATTTTGTGGTGTTGCTTACTTATAAAAATTAAGTTGCGATATCTTGTCTTTGATCAAGAACATTTGTTTCCTTGGCAGATATTTGTCTGTTGCTGTAACTACTTCATTATTAGATATTTTTGCCCAGCATATGCATTTCATAATTTCCTTGAATATTTGCACTTGCTACTTACACTGTAGTAACTCTTCCTGTTGTTACATAATTCTGATTATAGTACACACAGTGCAGTGAAGTTCTGATGTTCTCTGTCACGTTCTGTAGGCAGCTCAAGGGGGTGGTCACAGGACCCTGCTGTATGGCCATGCTATACTACTTCGACATTCGTTTAGTGAAATGGTAAGTGAAAGAGAACTTGCACAGAATGAGTAATATGAAACTCAAATAAACATATTTATCAGAATAAAAAACCCATACATTTATAAGAATGTTCTTCCTAAGTTCTTTTTTACACTAAATTTGAATGGTATCTCAATAGAATGGAAGTGGCCCTTATACTTTAAATTTGATTCTTCAATCTATTTCACTCACAGATGCATCTGAGAAGCTGCTTTAGCAGTGGATTATTTCTGTTAAGGAATACATTTTAGTGATAATTCCGTTAGCAATTTGGTGCTAAAACAAATGAGTTTGTTGTGATACAATTTTTTTTTCCATCGTATCTTATAAGTTGTTCCTTTTAACATCCCATAGTTCCCAGAAACTGTGTCTGCAGACACACTATCTTCTCACTAACTTGTATATATTTTGTTTAACTACATACAGTTTGTTAACTACATTATACAACTAAAAAATTTTAACTGTTCTGAAATTTTGACTTATTAGGTCCCATGGAAGTATACATTAAGTATGTATTTAATGGGAGGTTGAAAAAAAGAGAAGTCAAGAAGACCTCTTCCCTCCTTTTTCCTGTCTTAGAATACTATGTTAGTCTTTAAACTCTGTTACTTATGTTTAGGAACCATATAAGTTCTGTTTGCCTTGATATACCTAGATGGAAAGTTTCATTACTGCCTTTTGGTATGTTTACTGTGTTTTCATGATGCAAACTTGCTACAGTAGCACTGTAATAAGATGTTTGCCTATTCCCATCTGATCAGCTATGTGAAACTTTTCAAGGTAGGAGCAAAATTACACAGAGAAATGTGTGCTGAAGTGGAAAAGGATTTTGAGATTTTCAAGTTAGGAAGAGCTTGTATGCAATAAAAACATGCTTAAGTAATTTTAAAAAGTTAAGCACAAACTAACAGTCAGATGGAGTAATGTGAGTGTGTTTAGGTGTCATATGTATTGGATATGATTGGTTTTTTTCTTTCAATAACATTACTGTTTTGCAGTATTTGACATGTTTAACATCGTCAAGATCCCAGACGGATAAACTTGCATTTGATGTGGGACTACGAGAAAATGCAGCAGGTATAGCAAATTGTTTTTGAAGAAAAACATGGCACACATTTCTGCTTTTAGAAGAGACATTGAGATTAATGTCATTGTAAGCCTGTTAATGTCAAGTTTATGTGGACTGAAAGTAAATAATGACTGTCAATACTGACAACTTATAAACTAAGTGACTGTGGAAGAATATGAGTGGCTTGTGATTTTGTTACAAATGCAATAATGCTGGTGCTAATAGTCAAAGTAATAACTTCCCATACAGTAAAATAAATTTGATGCACTTGCTTTCTATTAGTATCATGTGGCACTTGCAATAGAGTATGAAAAAGCTATATATTTGTGCATTCACAACATACATTACAACCAAGCAAGAAAAGAGGAACACAACTTGTAACACAGGAAAACAGAAAGAATGCAATAAGCACAATCCTAAAAGAGCTGAAGAAAAATAAAATCATAAAATGGAGTAAAATAACAATGAGACAAGAGTAGAAGAGACATGACACAAACGGGAAATTATGATAAAGCTTTAAAATCTAATTAATAGGTTTCCAGGAATACTGCCAGTAAGAGAACTGCTGACAGAAATATAGTTTAAAAAAAAATTGTGCTTCCATGAAATCATGTATAAATTATGAGATGCCACTGGGAGCTATGTTAAATGAATTTCAAAGCAACTCAGCCACAAAGAGCCACCGATAGGTTTATGAAAGTGATGAGTACTCATCAGAAAATATCAGTGAAATCTGTCTTTGTAATTTTGAGTTTCTTTCAGAGTTCTTGTGCATTTGTCTGCTTGTGCCTTTGAGGTTTTGTAACCTGTAGTTGTCTCATATTGGTATTTGCTTAGCTGTACTTGTACAGAAAGACCTTGTATACATAGTTGACATAGAAAAGCAACACATAAAAGAAATCCTTAGTTGTGTTTCTGCACAGAAGATTTCAATAACTACTGCATGCTTGTAAACCTCATAAAACAAACACCATAATATCACTTCCGCTTGCCTTCCTTCTGTCAAACTGTCCTATTGAATCAATTTCAACTGCAGGAAGTATTCTTCACCTAGCAGGTATTAAGTGGAAAGGCACTGAGTGTTTAAAATTATACCCTTTTAAGGACTTCTCACTTTACACTTTTAGGATTGCAACTTCTCTTTATTGTCCTACTTGTAATTAGTTTCACAAAATTCAGATTTTGTGAAGGAGATTTTACATAAAATGTCTTAGTTGATCAAATGGATTTTTGCGCTTTATCTTGTGCTACCAATTTTGCCTTTGTTTAATTTTCTTCAACTTTGAGTTTCTTAATGAAAAGGTTCTATTCAATTTGTTTTCTTCAGGATCTTAACGAAACTCCAAAAGATGTGAAATTGTAGAATGGATTAATTATTCTTCCCAGAATCATATGTGTGTGTACAAAGTAATCTTGAATTGTGCATTTAATGTGTAGGAAGTGTTCTATATTTGTCACCCTTGGGCTTAGTTATCCTATATTCATATAATCTGCAATGCTAATGGAACTGCTCCCAGAATTTATATTTGTCACGTAACAATATTATAAAGTTATGGAGTGTTTGCTTCCAAATTTTATACTCTACAATATAAATGTAGCTTAGAAGAGAAATTATACAGAAGATAGCGAACTAAATACAAGTGTTAAGCAGAAAAAGACACAAAAGATGATAATTGAGACTGAGGTAGCTATCAGCAAATTACTAGCAATGAGGGCCTTGAAGGGAGGACAGGTCTAAACAGTGTATTCCAAATGCTTAGTTGCTTAAATAACATGAAAGAAGTAATATCAGCTTCAGTGATGACAAAGATCGATTGACAAAAAGTCTTGAGTTAAAGTTTGAATGGATTGAAAGCGGGAATGAGGTGGTTTTATAAGGTGAATATCTTATGAGACATAGTTCTTTCTTATGTTGTTTCATGTTGTATAAAAATATCCTCAAATTTCTTGGAAAATGTTTTGTGTGATAAGTGTCTTTGTTCTTTAGGTGAGGCATGCTGGTGGACAATACACCCTGCTTCTAAACAAAGGTCAGAAGGAGAAAAAGTTCGAATAGGTGATGATCTCATCCTGGTCAGTGTGTCCTCTGAAAGATACCTGGTAGGTTTGTTTGTTTAGCAAGTGATGCATGTGATAGGGGAAAATGCAAAGTACTGTGAAGAGTTGGGGAAAATGATTGGGATTCTTATGAATGAGATTTTTTTCTAATCTAGGAAATAAGGCCTGTTTGTAATGCACTTTTATTTTGGTTTTTATCACTGGAAGGTTCCCCCCACTCAGAAAAAGACTGTTTCCATGCTTTTGTGCTGAAGTGTACTTCAGCATTCTCTGTCTTGGGAAGGTTTTATTTCTGAAGCTGTTGAAGATGTCTAAGCTGCAGCTGAAGATTGCTGATTAGATTTAAACCAAATGACTACAGACTTTTAAATAATACTATTTTTACTTTATTATTTGTTTCTGATTTGTTGACAAATTAATATACTAAATCTTTAAGTGCGTAAATTTTACTACTTCCTTTTATTATCATCTTATTTCAGCATCTCTCTATGTCAAATGGAAGCATTCAGGTGGACGCCTCCTTTATGCAGACACTATGGAATGTGCATCCTACATGCTCAGGAAGCAATATTACAGAAGGTTTGTCATATTATTTATTTAGAAGTGTGAACACTTTAGATTACTTTGTATTGCTTTTCATAAAGAGTGCAGAAAAAAACCCCACCCTCAGAACATCAAACCAAAGATCTTAATGAACATGGAGAAAGTAAAGATAACTACAGCTAATAAACTTAGGTTTTGTATAGATTTTTCAATTACTCTATAACAGAGATAATAGAAGAGAGATAAAGGTACATGCAAAATGGAAAGCAGGTTTCTCATAGTTAGTATTTCAGTCTCTTAGTTTTGTTTTTTAATATTAACTCAATATCCTTTCTGGATCTCACAGCCATGCTTCGTAGCTGCCTGTAATAGTCTATAAAAATGAGCTATCCAAATGCATCCTCTTAACAAGCCTTAAATCCCCCTCCAGAGGGTCAAGATGCCTTTCTAGGTACCTGACTGCACTTTACAACCATGTCTGAGAAGCATCACCTTATTCTGTTTCAGAAGTGTCTCATTCTGTAATGAAAGGTTCATTCACTTAATATTATTCCTTATTTCAATGCCTTTCAATTTCTTATTTCAATTCTGTCATAAACACTGTCATAACAAGCATACCTCTGCCATTCTGTGTACAAGGTATCAGCCCTCCACATTCATGAATGATAAATGTCATTAAGTCAGGACTGTTTTGTATCACTTGGTCCTAAAACTAGCCATGACATGTTAATGTGCAGGATCATAGGAAAAATAGATATATTATAGACCTGAAAGAGATGTTGTATTTCTGAGGATCAGCTACACTAAGTTGTGCTAGAAGTAGAGTACCCTGGTGCTAAAGGATTATGGTCAGTAGGCTTAGTACTATGGTTAGGTACTTCTATAACCTGAAATGGTTTATTTCAGCATCCCACAGTGTTTCTGTGCACTGACCTTTAAGAAACTGCTTTCAGAGTGTTTGTAAGTTTTTGTTTAAAAATATGGGATAAGGATTTTACTTATAACATTTTCTGATTGCTTTCTTTGGTAAGAAGTGTATTATGCTGGAGGTGTATATTTGTAAATGTCTGTCTGATTCCCTGACATTATGGGTCATAAATCAAGTTAACTCTGGAAAAGTCCTTGTGTTCTCAAGTTTCACAGATAAAACAAAACAAAACAAAAAAACAGAAAAGCCATCCTATAGTAAAATGAAAAACTTAGATGAGAAACATAATGAGCTATAAAGAGAGATCATGGTATATCAGTAGTATATTTTATATTTCTTTAACAGCAGGGATTTGGCAGCTAAATTTCATAAATGTTAACAGAATCACAGAATAGTTGAGATTGGAAGGGATCTGGTCTAATCCTCTGTGCAAGCAAAGCCACCTGGAGCAGGTTACCCAGTGCTATGTCTAGACAGCTTTTCAATATCTCCAAGGATGGAGACTGCATAACCTCTCTGGGCAACCTGTACTAGTGCTCAGTCACCCTCAGAGTGGAAAAAGTGTTTCCTGATGTTCAGATGGACCCTCCTGTGTTTCAGTTTATGCCCATTGTCTCTAATCCTGTCACTGGGCACCACTGAAGAGACCCTGAGTCTGTCCTCTTCACATTGGTGAGATCCCACCAGACTTTCTCTTCTCCAGTCCCAAACCGTCCCAGTTGTCTCAGCCTTTCCTCATGCGTGAGATGCACCAGTCTTTAAATCATCTTAATGGTCCTTTGCTGTACTTGGAAACTTTGTATTGTGTAGCACAGAATTTGATATATAATTAAAAAAAAATCACAGAATTTTAAAAACAAATAACTAAAAAGGATATGGCAGGATAAACAGAGAAGTAGATTTCTGTACGTTAGGTTAGACTACTACTAAGCCTTAAGTTTATGCTTCTCAGAATGATTTACCTCACGGATGATCATATGTCAAAAGAATTAGCGGCCTAGCTCAAGTTGAATGGACAGAGAAAGTGAGTTTCCCCGAGTCTAAAATTGTAGTGGAAGCTGGACAACATACTTTTGGTGATGTTTAAAGTATTTTTGATAGAATGTAAATAAAACATAAACATTAAAAGTATCCTTTTTTCACATTCTTTCTTTGCTTTGACCTTTATATTAATTTGCAACAGGATAATTGCAAGTCACCATTTCCCTAATTTACAAATTTATATTGAATCACCAACCCAGTTTGAAGGTTTCCTTCTACCTTTACTCATTTATGAATGTTCTTTTAAAAGGCATTAATTTCACTTACAAGGTCACAACTATTTGGACTGCAAGTCTGATGAATCATTCTCCTTCAACACCATTTTTTGACCTGTAGTCTTTGTGTTAAATGGGTTGGAAAGTTAGCTTCCATTAAACACAACTGCTAAGTGATTTTCTATCCTCTGCCTCCTCTTGCTATGGTGCAATTTTGAGTTTGACACAGATTATAAATGTCAGAACAAAATGATGAAGTCACCAAATTATTTTGTATTGGGAACATTTAAATTGTATTAAGGGAGAGGAAATTGTGTATTATATATTTGATTTGGTTTTACTTAAGTATTCGATTTAAAAAAAAAAAATTGTTGCAGAAGTTTTTTATTTTCCTTGTCTGTCACAAAACCCTAATTTGATTTTTAAATGTTAAGAGATTTTTTTAGTGTTATTTTGAGAAGAAATGTTTCTAACTGAAAAAGGTACTAAAAATAATGTCATTATACTAAATTTGTTCTTGTTCAATATGAGTGAAAATTTGGAAAAAAGGTTTCACCTAAGACTTTTGAATTTTTTTCTTTTTTTTTTTTTGGAGAGTGTTATTTTCATATTGTCAATGTTAAAGCTAATGAGTGAATGTACTTCTTCTACAGGATATCTTCTTGGTGGGCATGTAGTACGCTTTTTCCATGGCCATGATGAGTGTTTGACAATTCCATCTACAGATCAGAATGATTCCCAGCATAAGTAAGTGGTGGTGAATTTTTATACGTTTTGTTCTCTCAAAAAAGAAATAAGATTATTGTCAGTTGAATTTAAAGTTCGATAGGTTAAACACTCTTTTCATCAATCTTTAATTAGGCAGTGATATTGTTACAAGAACTTGAGACCTACTAAGCAGAAAATCAGTCATGAGTTCTTTTATTGGTAGTTGATTTCCACTGAAATTTCAGCTTGTTCTTTTTTTTTTTCTTTAATGTGTACTGCTATAAGCAGAGGTAAGGAAGCATTAGCAGGGAAGTTGTTAGTTTAAACAAAAAAACCACAAACTGACTAAAAAAATCTCTGAAAGTTCAGTCTCTGCAATTACTTTCATGTTCTTTATCTTTTGCATCTTTTTGCAAGTTCTTACTCTCTGAAATTTGATTAATACGTTAAAATTATTAAAACATGTTAGCTGGACTAAATCACTGTTGTATTAAATCTACAGTTGTTCTGTTTCCTGAATTTAACTTTTGATTATAATCAAAAAACCCAAACTGAATGCCAGAAAACTTCACTTGGTGAATTTTTTTAGTTGATATTCTCTTCATATGTGGATAAAAAAAAAAAAAAGCAAAAATGTGCAAACCTAGCATAAAAATACTGGTGAAAATAATGACTATCTAAATACCTTGTGTAGAATAGATGTAATATGCAGACTAATTTTATAAACAACCAGTCTTAATAAGGCTAGAATAGATGTCAAGCCTTTTCAGTATATTCTGAAATGCTGTTCTTAGCTAGTGCAGCTAGAAGACAGACATAGTTAAACCTCAATATAGTTGTGGAGTCCTATTGCCTTGTGTACTCTCCTTCTTAGTATATGTTTATTGTCTATTGTTATTGCTGTAAACTCTGCTTCTACTTTTTAACAACTATGTAAATGAAGGATAAAATTAAAAATAAAGATATTTTTCTGAATGAAGCCTATATATTTATATTCCTATACTGGAAGAATAATATAAATTCTGTAGTGAAGATTTTAAGATGAATAATAGTGATACAATTTGCTAAGATTGATATTGTGGAGTTGTCTTGTGTTTTGGATTTGTGAGCTGTGTAATAGACATAAGGACGGGTTTTTATTGTTTCATGGTTGTAGGAGTCAGATTTACATTATACAAAACAAAATTAATACAAGAATAAAAAAATCAAATAATAATAGAAACACAAGAAATAGCTGCAAAAAACGGTTGTATTCGTTTCCATCTCTTTGTTTAATCAGTTCTATGTATTCCATTAGGGCTATTAAATAAGATAAATTGGGAAAACATGATAATGTCACTTCTCATTGAACAGACATCTAATTTTTTGAAGGTTTCTGTAGAGAATGCTTTTTATCAATTCACACTGTGCCTATTCTTTTTTAAGTATCTTAAGGTCTTTTATTAAAGGCCAAGATAAAATACAGGGGGATGGACTTAGAGAACAACAAAAGAATCAGCTTGCACAAACTCAGAATAAGATGGATGGATGGATAGAATCAAGAAGATAAAGAAAATGTTATGTGCTGTTGAGAAAAAGCAGCAATTCTCTTTAACATATGTTTTTGCTGCTGTAAGAGCATGTCACTAGTGTCAGTACAGTGTTACATATAGTAAAAGATGGAAAAGATTTTGAGGTATAGTTAAGAAGTATGAAAGGTGAACAGAGATATATCTCTGGTATTCCATCAGCAAAGGAATCGTTTAATAGGACCAAGTAGAAATGAAGGACATGAAAAAGAATGGAAATGAATTATTAGTTTGGAGCTTAGCTAGGATGAGGTCATTAGAATCTGCAAAAAGTAATGTCATCCCAGGCTGGAAGGAACTTTGAAAGATCATATTCATAGAGTCTGGAAACGAGGATTAATTGATTGATAGGCTTTTTAGTTGTCATTTTGTATTTTGTTTCTAGAGTATAAAAAACATTATTGTGGAATACAAGATGTGTGAGAAATACTACTACCTTTACTGTGAGGAATATACATTCTTATGGCTCACTATCATTTAGAAAGTTTTGAAATTGCATATGTGTTCTTAGATGTGCCTCCTAGATAATATACAGATGTAGATCTACAAGTCCATCATCATATTAAGGTACTGGATGCAAATAGTTTGTCACACATTGATGTTGGTCAGGAAACAGAGTGTCAGATCAATGCAAACCGTAACTGTTCTTGATAGAAGAAAAGTTGTAGAAACATTTTCTCAGATAAAAAAAACACAGCTTTCATTTCACAAGTTGAGTTCCAAGTCCTATAGTTGCATGAGTACAATGATAAACA
The DNA here is from genome assembly GCF_028858725.1 of Colius striatus. Taxonomy (NCBI): domain Eukaryota; kingdom Metazoa; phylum Chordata; class Aves; order Coliiformes; family Coliidae; genus Colius; species Colius striatus. The sequence continues at coordinate 12,674,409 of NC_084764.1, read as the reverse complement.
TTTAATTTTTTTCCACTATTTAAAAATGAAAGGAATTTGACAATTGAAGTCTGAAAAGCCAGTTAAAATTCTGCGTTTCAAAATGCTACTTTGCATAAGAAGAGGTTACATAATAGTTAGGTTGTTACATTTTTATGTATGCATGTGTAGAATTCAAAAAAGTTTGTCAGAGCAGTAAGGTAGATTTTAAATTCCCTTGCTGCACATTTTTTCAGATCCACACAATATAAAGCCAGGTCCCATGCATACTTGGATGGATTAGCCCTATTCACAGGAACATATATAAGAAAGTTTTTCCATCATTCATGTCTTGTCATCCAAGCACAAGAATTTGTATAACCTTTCTCATTCATATAATCGATACAAGAAATACAATTGATAACAGGAAAGGTCTTGGTCTGAAAGTCAGGATATGTAGAGCCCTTCTTTATTGTACTACTAGATGGGGGGTTTTTTTGTGAGATACAAATGAAATATTTACCTAAGAACCACATTATAGTTTGATTTTGTTTCATTTTTTTTTACCTTAATCACATTATGATACAGTCTATTTTCATTTTTCATTATTCTCTGGTTTTCAGTTTGACCTTCGGTTTAGGGTTAGATTCAATTGTTTTAATTAAAGAAGAAACAGGGGAACTGTTTTCTTCATCTTTCTTCACCCCTTTCATTTGGGAAATGGATAAACAGGTTATATTAATTACTATTGTTACCTATGACAACAAAAATTACTGTTATAAATTGAATAAAACATTTAGGAATAAGTATGGATCAAGTAACTTTGAGGAAAGGTTCAAACAACCTCTCCTTTAGATGTCAATAAATACCTATATGAACAGAAGGAACCACTCCTAGAAAAGTATAGAAATACAAAAAAAAAACCAGGTTGCTTATATTGCTTCAAGAAAAACTAAAGAACCCAACAAACTTTTGGACATTTGCTGTGCTTTTTTGCTTCCTAGTTTTTATTTCTCCAAATTTCCTAAAACTAATATATCCTTTTACCTGTATTATCTATTTTGTAAGGATTATACACATGGTAAAGATGATATCACCACTGTTTTTGTCTTTTAATAAGAATATCAGAAGTAATTCTAGGAATTAAGTGCCTGATGTTGCATTCATGCAGATAATTGTTAAAATATGCAAATGTGTATACTTATTTTTATTTTGTGTTCATATATCTTAGAATCATAGAATGATAGAGTTGGAGGTGACTTTTAGAGATCATCTAGTCCGACCCCCCTGACATATATGATCAGGTCATATAGGAACACGTCCAGGTGGGTCTTGAAGACCTCCAAGGAAGGAGACTCCACTCTCTCCTTGGGTAGCCTATGACACTGCTCTGTCACCCTCACAGTAAAATAGTTTTTTCTTATATTTAAATGGAATTTTTTGTGTTCCAGCTTCATCCCATTACCCCTTGTCTTGTTGCTAGCTACAATAGAAAAAAAAGGATGTCCCAACCTACTGACACCCACCATTTAGCCATTTGTAAATGTTAATAAGATCTCCCCTCAGTCTCCTCTTTTCTAGACTAAACAGCCCCAGTTCCCGCAGCCTTTCCTCATTAGGAAGATGTTCCAGTCCTCTGATCATCTTGGTGGCCCTGCGCTGCACTCTCCCCAGAAGTTCTCCGTCCCTCTTGAACTGTGAAGCAAGAACATTAATAATTTAGATTAATTTCTGTGCGAATTACATGTTTTTATGACTGTTTTTATGATTAAGTAACAGCAAAATTTTCTCAGCCACTTTGAAGGTGAAGTTTAAACTCCTGAGAGAGAACAGCTTAATGGAAGTTGCTTAACTTACCTGGGACATTTGAATAGTGTATAATGCTCTCACTGATGAGTAAGAATCCTCTGTTCATTCAACTCCATCTGTTTAGTTGGCAAGATGAAATGAGTCTGATACAGATCACCTAAGTTATAAATACTGTGTAGCACAAATAAACAAGAGGATGATCTCCTGAATCTTTTCTGTAGGAAAGTACTTTATGAAACTGGAGGAGCTGGCGTTCGAGCAAGATCTTTGTGGAGAGTAGAACCCCTTCGAATAAGGTACTGATATTTCTTGAGCTTTAGCAACTCTGTTAACAGTAATTAAAATGTTACAGACCCTTAAGGCAGAACATGAATGATACGTTTGTCCTGCTATATGATATATGTTAGCGTGTTTATTGTCAATGATAAAAAGTAATCTACCATGATTCAATCATACGTGAAATGTCAGTGTTTTAAAACTTTTTTTTCCTCATTCGTATGAGAGATGTCTGTTTGAGACATTACTTCTTTCCAAAAGTAAAATGCTTTCCTACTTTTTACTTGGAAAAGTAAGAGTGGAAACCAGAACAGTAATATCCCTAATGGGTGTCTATTTTTTTTTAGAGCCTATCTCCCTTCTATCTAGGTGATTACTTATCTATTAACTTGTTGAAAGTGAAATTTCAATATATACCCAAAGGATATACATGTTTGAACACTGAAGGCATTCTGAACTGTATGTTTGTTTTAGTTTTGATGTTTGCGATTGCAAATTAAATACTCTTATAAATGACAAAGACGTAGGATAGTTCTTTGGAATGTTGAGTCCTGACTAAAATGTAATTATTTTTTTAGGTGGTGAACAGAACTGCAGTAGTTAATTTACACCTTAGTGTTTTTCAGAAAGATGTAGGGTTTTTTTTATGGACACTCTAATGAAATCAAAAGAGGGTCTAGAAAAAAAAAAAATAAGGCTGTACTCCTTTCCAAAGTTCCCTTTGCAAAGGTATTAACATTTTTGCATCTGTTTTAATGAAAATATTGAAATCAAAGTAAAAAATGATTACATATAGTCGTTTAAATCCCAAAATAGAAATACTAGTTTTACTTACTTCATATATTATGTTTTGATGTCTTCTATATTTAGTTGGAGTGGAAGTAATATCAGATGGGGACAGCCTTTCCGTCTTCGACATATTACAACAGGAAAGTACTTGGCTCTGAATGAAGATGAAGGACTTGCAATGTTAGACAGAGAAAAGTCAGACACAACATCTACTGCCTTTTGTTTTAGAGCATCAAAGGTAAGTAATATCGATGCAAGTTTGTCTTAAATGTGGAACCCAAATTCTAGACCTGAGTCAGTTCAACGACTTTAAGAATTATTTGTAATTTCTAGATTGAAGCAATTGACTAGGATTTTGCATTTAAATACTAAAATGAACAAACTGCACTGAGAGTAACAAATACATAAATAAAGAAATAAAGCTTAGATTAAACTAACTTGTTAACAGGTTGAAAAAACAAGATTGAAAACTAACACAATGCAAGGTACAATGGTTTAATATGAATGCTTTAATCATTGTAAAATCATTTTAGTTGGACAGAAACTTTAGAATGTTATTCTTCCCAGCTCTATCTACAATAGTTGATTTCAGTTGAATTCAGTTCAGTTGGACAAAATTCTACTGCTTCTATTCTTTGTGCAGTGAGCTGATAGGTAGATTGCAAGGAAAATGAACTTGATTTCTAAATCATTTTTTCAAATTGTGCTCTTCAGTGAGCTGCTAATTCATTATGGAGATAGACAAAAGTAATAACTTTTTTCAAGTAAGTGAAAGATTTTTAAACCAAAGATGGTGAAAAATTTTTATGTGTTTACATGACAGAATCATAAAATCACAGAATGGTAGGGGTTGTAAGGGACCTTTAGAGATCATCTAGTCCAACTTCTCTGCAGAAGCAGGTTCACCTAGATCAGGTCACATAGGAACGTGTCCAGACGAGTCTTGAAGACTTCCAAGGAAGGAGTCTCCACAATCCCTCTGGGCAGTCTCTTACAGTACTCCATCACCCTCATAGCAAAATAGTTTTTTCTTATGTTTAAGTGGAACTTTTTGTGTTCCAGCTTCATCCCATTACCCCTTGTCCTGTTGCTACCTCCAATAGAAAAAAGGGATATCCCAACCTCCTGACATATAAATAGTTGCCATAGCCGCTACAACAGATTTTTTATTAAGTAAGAGAAGTTAAATGCTCCGTGTAATTCTGAATACTGTATGATTCCTGAAGGGCAATGAAAAAGAATCTTTTAAGTTAGATATATACTCCTTAAAATTTAACATTAAGAATCTTGACAGTTGCCAGTCTTCTGTTAGTATAATAACACAAATAGTTCTTTTAAACATTTTTAAAATAACAACATTGTTTTATTAGTGTAACTACATACAATATGCCTAGAATTGTTATTTTTACCAATCAAAATAATTGAAAAACTATCAGGAAATGTCCTTAGATTGCTAGATGCTCACCAAATAGTTTTGGTTTCTTTCTTCAGTGTAAAGGCTATGAAGTTTAGATTTTACATATGATGTTGTGAAGAAACATTTATTATAGCTGTATTTTTTTTTCCTATTTTTGTCATATCATTGCACCCTGGTTAAGGATGGTGAGTATACCAGGAAGGCTGCAGTTACTGGTTTAACATTGTGCTCAAATTCCTATAGTGTATTCACTGCCAAATTGGACACCAGCTGTCCTCTTTTTGTTGAGACGTGCCTCAAAGGCAAATCAGTGAAATCTGTTACAATCCCCAAAATGAGATGAAACACGGTAGTAATTAATTATGCAGCAATCAATCACGACTATGTAATGCATTCATCCCTTTTACTGTGTTTGCATATAATGTTTATTAATATCCTTTTTTAAATTAAATGCAAGCTCAGTGTTTCATCATTCTAGGATTTTTGTTATCCTATGTAGAAAATATTTTTTGTATCTCACAATAGGTTATAAATTTACTTTTGCCTATGACAAGAATAGTTGTTTATTGACTGGGCAGGTAAGAGCTTCACTGGCCCATGGGTAGAGACATAAGTGTTTCCAAAGATGAGAAGAAGCAGTGATAACTCTGAGGAAAGAGAGATAAGATTTTGGAAGTGAATAAACCCTAAAGACTGGTCTGAACTGTAAGAAGGAAATAGATCTTAAGGCCAAGTCTTGATGGCATACAGATTGAGGTGAAAAAGATCTGTAGAACTAATAGATATATTAGATATATACAAATGTGAATATCTTAATTTTTGCACATATGTATTTGTTAATTTTTGGTTTCTTTTAATTTGCCCAATGAAGAAATATTTTCAGTTGGCTGGACCTTAATATGACATAAATTAAGGGAAATTTCAAGATAACTGTCTAATATCTTCCTATCCAACTGTGTACAGATCCTTAAAAATCAGGTGCTGGAATACCTAGCTATTTACAGCAATCCTGTCCTTCTGTACCATAGAGTAATTCTGATCAGAAAGGACCTTGGGAAGTCATCTAGTCAACACTGAATTCAGACCAGATTGCTTAGAATATACATTGCTGTGGAGTATCCAAAAGAGAATAAAACATTTATCTCCTGAGGTATTCTTTCCTCTTTGGAAGCCAGCAAAATTGTTTTTGTGGGGAAAAAAAAAAAAAAAGAGATTGTTTCTGCAGAGAGCTATGTGGAATATACTAAATCCCCAAGGCTTCCCAGGAGCCTGTAACACATAACTTATTGTGTTTTTTCCAATAGTTGCTATAGAGACCCTCTTGTTGAAAAAATATGCCTTCATCTTCTGTGTTGTTGCATACTACTTCAGCAGTCTTATGTGTTCCTTGCTATTCTAAAGCTGTGATTGAATTAATAATATATTTGCTTTCACTGGTTTGTTTCCTTTTGCTGGATAACACTGGAAATCAAGACAGGTATTTTAAATTATAAAATTCAAATTAGAGTTTTCTCTAATATGTTCTTACATAAATAAGAATTGAAGAGAGTTTTTAAAAGAGTGAAAGAATGTGCTAAAGAACATTATGGTGCCGATTCCAATGAAAACAGCATATGCAATATATGTTTATTTACTACAGATTACTGCAAGGTAAGCTAACAAGCATCAGAAATTGATGAGAAACTCCCTCAAATTTTGCCTTTTGTTCAGTTTAATATTGAGATCACTTTTGGCAAAGTTTCAAAATATCAACCTTTATATTCTAAGGCAACAGTTCTGTAATGCCTTGTGACCACAGACACACCATTTCCTTGCAGCAGATGGAATTCTGTTTTCAAATGGGATGTTCTTATTCCTGAACAGTACTTGGCTCAGCATACTGTGGTGCAGAACTTTTATTCTGCTTATAAATTTCTTTGAGAATAAACACAGTGAAGAACAAGACCATATTTTAAAGTTTTTGTTTATTTAAAAAGTGTTGTAGCCCAGAATTAATATTTCAGATTTCAATTTTTATTTTCATTATGACATATAGAATTGACAATGAAGAAGTTACTGATGTAGTCTAAGTAACATTCTAATACATTCAAAAGTCACAGATGACTCATGCAGAAGGATTTGATATAATTTTAATATTGCTGCCAGCATGTAGCTATCTCAGGGGCTCAACATGACATTAGGATGTTGTAATAGTTTAGTAGAAATCATAAAGTTTAATTAGATTTTAGAATAAGTTTTTAAGTATTACAAAGTCCTTCACCTACAATTGTCTCTAAAAATTCAAATGTTTATTTCTAAGTCGATGTTTTACAATTATCCTTCCCCACTAAGCACTACATTTCAAACACAGTATTAAGCTATTTTTTCTACCTATTTTATATGGAAGGAGAAGGTAGATTAAAATAACTTTTTTTTTCCTTTACCTCCTGTTGTGTAGAAATGTATACAGTAAAGTATACAGAGTACAGTAAGCCCACTGGTTAAGATAGGTAAGCATGATATGTCAGTCCTCTGCTCTTATATTTGTACTTTTCATGCAATAATAGTGTGCAACATTGAAAGGTGAAACTTTAATTAGCTGAAATAGGTTAGATTTATTAAGAGTTCAGCAGTCAAATTGTCTTACCATTCTTAGGGGTACATAAACAAGCCCTTAGGATGTCAAGAGTTTTTTTCACAATTGTGTTTTAACAAGACAGATGTTACAAGTCATTGGGTTTATTTATCCTGTTCACATTGCTACTTCTTACCTTCCTTCCATCATGCAGAAGTCTATGATTTTATGAATTCTCTCATTTTCTAACCTTCCCCTTTTTCTAATATAATAAATTTCTTATAAAAATTGCATCTTTGACAGCTTTCCCCTCAAGTTCCTTTGCTCATTCTGCCTTTTGGTATTTTATTTTTTGTTACTGTTATTTTTCCTTTGACATCTTCCAGACTCATGATGTGATTTGTTTTCTTTGACGTGATGCATTAATGGCCTGAGGAACTTAAAAGTGGATATAGGTTGTGAAGTGGTAGTTTTGAAGGAGAAAGCCTTTGGATATTTTGCTGGGAAGATGCATAAAAATACCTACATAAGAGATTTTTTTTTTCTCCTCTCCTGATAACCTTTATCTGACTGTACTTTTCAGATGTTAAAAAAATCGACCTTCTCTTTGCACACAGTTTTTAAACAACATGGCTGAAATCCTAGAGAAATTGGACAGAGTGCAAAAAGCAAAACATCATGAAGAGTCATTTATGCTGTATGGCTTAAAGTGAGAACAGCCTTCAGGGTCTCAAAATCATCCTAAAACACTCTTTCAGAAATCTTGAGGTTTCTTTATGTTTAATGTCATTAAAAAGGGTCACTATTATTCATTTTTTTAAAAAATAGCAGCTTAATTAGACTAATTTGTTACCACATTTTGATATCTGCCACTGAAAATTTCATTGATGCTTGGTTCTTGATTCAGGCTTAATATTTGAGAAAAATCTTTAATTTTCAGGGTGCTGTGTAAAGCCAATTAATTAATTGCTGACACTTAATGAATTTGTATTACTTTATTGTGTTTTTCATAGAATGCCTCACCATAAATTGGTGTTGAAAGAGTTCATCTTTGCATATGATAATGCAATCCACATAAATGTGACATGACATGATTTACCCATAGTCTTGATATTGTAATGGTATCCCCAAGGAATGTCTTGTAATTTCATTCTACCTCATCTTGGCATTATAATGATATCTGTTTCAACTAAAATTATTGTTGAAATGTGACAGCTGAATTACATATAAATTAAAGTAGATTAGCGTAGTTAAACTAGAACTTTTTACTCCACAGATGTTGAACATTCAGTAAACTGAAATGAAATAAGAAAACCTGTAACACTGGTATCAAACTGTGTATTGGTGTTTGTTTACTTAGAAACAACTATCTACACTTAAGTCCATCATCATGGTCCACAGAAAAAATAATATAGTTTATTACTCTATTTGCTTGGAATTTTTTGTTTAATCACACATATACATCCATAATTTGCTATTACAGAATTTGCTGCATAATTCTGGTTTTATTCCTACACTCAATTTTAAAAAGAAAACTTTTTAGTTTTTTATAAAAAAAGATACCAGTTATTGTTCTGGAGTCTCAAATTCTCCCGGTTGTGAATGAAGAATAATCGGATTACCAAACATGTTGGGCTTAAAAATTGTACTGTATTTTCAAGCCAAGAGTCAAAATTTAAAAGCGATTTGAAAGAATCCAATACCTCTTACAAAGAAGACGACTTGAAAAGTAAAAAAAAAAAGGCAAAATAAATGTAAAATCTAAATTATATTCGTTTTTAAAAGTAGTATTTTCTTCTTTGTTGGATGTTGCAATAAAAAGGCGTCATTCCAAGTGAGATTTTTATCTGCATGTACTGCTTATCTTTGCATAAAAACATTTCAACAACAGTTCAACGTATGTTTTTCCTCATTTTTTTTCTATCTTATTAAATTTTTCAAATTTTAGCTTAAATATGAGTTCTACAGACTCTTCTAAAGTGAAACTTCATTTACAACAGTAACTCAATTGTTGATTAAGTGCAATATTTAGAGAGATTTATATATCTATCTTTACAAGGTAGTGGGTTTTACCTGAGTTTTCTTGCTTTAGTGAAAATTATGCTTTAGTTTTGAAATGTGACAGGATTGGACATGAAAATGTTCCAGTGACAGGACAAGGGATAATGGAAAAAAGCTAGAACACAAAAAGTTGAGGAAACATGAGGAAAAATTATTTCACTGTGAGAATGAGGGAGCCCTGTCACAGAATGCACAGAAAGGTTGTGGAGTCTCCTTCTCTGGAAGTTTTCAAAACCCACTTGGACATGTTCCTGTGTGACCTGATCCAGGTGGACCTGTTTTTAGCAGGGGGTTGGACTAGACAGTCTCTAAAGGTCCCTTCCAAACCCCATGATTCTGTGATTCTGTGAAATTATTTTTAATCAGAATGTGACTAATTAATTAAATAGAAACAGTAGTTATATGAAATGAAATTTAGGTGCATCTTAACAATATAAGTAGTATCAATATTGTTTGGTGATGTATTTCAATGTAGAATTCAATGGTTTATACTGTTTCAGTACAGAAATTAAATGCCAGCTTTTATTTTATCTTAGGAGCCAAAAGAGAAGCAGGATTCTAGTCTTAAACGTGACATGGATGGAATGGGTGTCCCAGAAATAAAATACGGTGATTCAGTCTGTTTTCTCCAACATGTGTCCAGTGCCTTATGGTTGACTTACAAAGCACAAGATGCTAAATCAGCACGTTTAGGTCCCTTGAAAAGAAAGGTAATGTTTGAGGGTGTTTTAAATTACGTGTATAATGAATGTTAGTTTCATAACAGTTATAGTCTGTCCCGGTTTTTGCCATTCTACCAATGTGACAATTGTCAGTTTAATTGGTTTGTGCTGTTTCATTGAAAAGGATGTAAATGTTTAATTCTAAAAATGAAAACAGTGGTGGATATTAACAGAATTATGTAACTGAATAAAAACTTTGCCACTAAGAAGAGTATTTAGCTTTTTTTCTTACCAGAAGAAATTATCAGTTTTGGCTCCATTTTTATTTTTAACATCTCAGTAAAAGATGGAAATTTCAGATTTTGATGATCAAATAATTTATTTGAAAATCTAAATTTAACTATTTAAGGACACAAAACTGTAAGTCATCCTATATTCTCTGGTGTGTTAGATTTTTCAATTGATTATATTGTATGAAATAGCAAATAAATTTGTTACTAAGAAATAGCCTTGGAATTTGTCAAGGGATATTAACAAGATATTTCCTGACAAAATATTAGATGTAATTGTGGTGCTGCATCAAGAAGGTCTTATAGCCTTTTGATTATAGGGTAGGAGTACATTCTTAATTAGGGGAAAAAAACCTGTTATTTGAAAAAATTGTGTTTATGTTACATTCCAGAATCAAGAGGTTTTTACAACTTGAATCTATCCTTAGAACATGAAAAAGAAGTTCATTACTGAAGTTAGAAATTTTTTTACTTATTTGTATATACATATATTCATGAGAGGATACCTGTATATAAGCAGTGTAACACAAAACCTGAGGTCTTCTTTATGCTTTTGACACAATCTCATTTATTAATGCAGCACACATGGACATGAATGGGCACTGGGTGATCAACCCTTTCACTTATTCTTAGCAACCTGGGTGATCAAAGAAATTCTTCTTTCTGTGCCAGTGATTCAATATTTTCTTGATAAGAGATTTAATCACACAATGACAGCCCCTTTCTTTACCATGCCAGTATCAGTTATGGGATTCTCTTTCCTTGAAGGGTCCAGTTTTACTTCTTGAAAAGGCAACATGTAGATTCTCCACTTTATTCATGAAGAATTTTGAAATAGCTTCCTGTCAAGTTTCGATTTTTTTTCCCCCAGTTTTCCGCTCAGCAGCAAGGGACTAAAAGAACCTCCATAATTGCCTATTGCTTTTATACTCCTTTCAAAGGTTTTAAAACATTCATGTTCAAAAATCTTGAACTTTTTTCTACCCTCTCACCTGGAGAATTCTCTCCTGTTAAGTGCCTGCAAAGAGAAGAAAATCCAAGCTTTCTGGCTTTCTGTAATTGATATTCTTGTGGAGGTAAGGAAAAGTTTTTCATTCACTGCAGAATATGGTTCTAGACTATAATTTTGTAAGCAAGTTCAGATATATACATCTCCTTAAATTTTGTATAAAATTAATTTTTCTACAGTAAAAATTGTCTTAGCTTTGAATGCATCCTCCATTATTTTGTCAAGAGATTTTTTTTTCCCCAATCACTGTAATTCTTCTTAAACTGACCTGCACTTTTTCTGACTCTTATACCTTATTTTTCCAAGAGGCAAAGGGTGGAGTTTTTTATATAATCTGGCTATTATCACAGACAGCTGCTGCAAATTTATAGAGAGGAAAAAATAACTATGGGAGCTAGTTCTTTTATAAAGCATAATATCAAGTAAGAATTTCTGTTGTTTGGGTTTGGTGTAATTTCCTGTATCTAGTTATACTGTCTTTGCAAGACACAAATATGTAAGAAATTCTGGCATAATTTGTGAGGCTTCTATAGCATGATTTCTGCCAGAATTTTGATCTATTGTATCTCTCTCTCTGAGTTCTTGGTAACCAGGGATTCCAAACTTTGCCAAGTAGTGATTATTACATCAGTATTCCTATCCAGGATTCATTCACTATCCAGTATGAGTGATGGATGCCTATCTTTTCAGTTTGAGAGACTGTGCAAGCTATGTACTTCTGCAGGCTTCCAGACTGCTAGAGCTCAGACAACAGAGAAACATATGCAAAATGTTTTGTATTCATGTGCTGGAGACCATTGCTCAGGCTGTTAGTCAATAGCAATGCCCTGCTGTACCTCAACAAGCAAGGCCTTTATAGGCAGGGAAGTGGTTTATTTCAATTAGAAATTTATTCTTTTTTAGAACTTGAACTAGGCAGTGATGGATGCATCTGGCCATGATGCAGCTGTGGAGTTCTAAATAGTATTTTCCTATTATTGTGATGTTTCTAGAGGATTTAATTGACTTTTGGGGTCTGGGGTGTTTTTGTCAGAGAAATAATGAAGATTAGGTCGTTCTTTTTAAGGGGGGAATTCAACAGGTTACATCTTGGACAAAGAAGCAAGATAACTCACATGTAATTCTTTACAAAGTGCTGCAGGATTTTAATGACTTAAAATTATCAAGACATTTTTTTTTGTGATACCTAAAAGTTATGCTGGCTTTTTCTGAAATTGGGTATTGAAGTGAAAAATTTAAAAATCCACAAAAAGATCTCTGTTATTGCTTTAAGTTTATATGATGTTCACATCAGATTCTTATAAGAATACAGCAAAATCTGTAGAGAATAGTTAAATGAATCAGAAATTACTCATAAATGTTGTTGCTCCTTTAGCTGCATTGTAATTTTGATAATGTTTGTCACTCCAGCTTTATTTTCTTGTCAGTAGACTTTTCATGTGTAAATCCTTCAGTAAATGATGGTTGAGATAGTGAGGAACCTCTTTGCCTGACTGATAGAATATGGAAAAATGACATTTTTTGTTTAAATTGGAAAATATTTGATAAGCACATATTTTAGTAAATTGTGGGAGAAGAAAAATACATTGAAGTGTATTCTCTGAGTAATTTTTTTGCAAGACTGGCAGATTTGTAATTAATAAACAAGCCTTAAGGTGATTAAGAAGTGGTAGTTCAGTATATATACAATTGCTGTTTTCAGTGCAATACTGAATTAGTTACAAAAATATTTAAAAGCATCAATGTTTTCAAAGTAATTATTGTGATAATTACCGTGTTACAATAGGTTATACTACACCGAGAAGGTCATATGGATGATGGTTTAACCTTACAAAGATGTCAACTAGAGGAATCCCAGGCAGCTCGAATCATTCGCAATACTACAAGCTTATTCAGCCAATTTATAAGGTAGTTGTTACCATCTTATATGTAATTATTTTGGTGTTTTGTTTGGTTTTAAAGTATTCTGAAATACTTTATCTAACAGAATCCTTATTTCCTGTTTTCAAGTATTTTTTTAGAAGCTATTAGTAGTGTATTTTTATTGAGTTAAGTTTATAATTTTGGGGAGAAATGCCATTAAATACATGAAACAACTTAAGATTATTTGCCTGAAATTGAATACTTTGAAGCCAGAAACTAACTGAATCATAATCCACATTGAAGAAAACATACTCCATTAGTACGTATTGTAACTCCATTAGTAAGTATTCTACAGGAGCTAGAACTTCACAATATTTATAAAAAGGTTCTTATTTTTCTGTTTTACTTGATAGACCAAATATCGTAGTTAATTCTATTCAGATTTATCAAACTAATTGAAAGGGATGTTAATGCCTAATAATGTTAGCTCCCCAATACAGTGAGGAAAGCATAGCAAAGTCCAAAGTCCAAACAAACAGAAGGATGTACAAAGTAGTTCTCCACATGTCTGTGAAGAGGATGTCGATTTATTGCTTTCAAAATCTGGGCTGCAACATTTTACTTGAATCTTTTTAATTACTCATCTTCTTCATATTCCAGCTTCTTTGTCACGGCTCTGATGATATGGGAAAGAGTTAAAGATCAGAGTAGAGGCAGCTCTGTCTGGTGATCTGTGTGCAGTATAACATTATATGCAGTAAAAACAATCAGGGCAGAAGGCATGAGAAGGTGAAAAGAACAACTTAACTTCTCCTTGTCAACTAAATTGTTATGTGAGCTTTCCTAAATCTTCTGTATAATTCAATACATTTCTTAGCAGTGTAATTGATTTATGGATGTTCAAAGTCAGTATAACATCTCAGCTGAGACAGTGACTATTTTGGATTTTAAGGAATAATTTGTTTTTCTAAGACTTTAGAATGGAATCAATAGATTTACCTTCTGAATAGGTTTAATCTTCCAAATCTTTGCTGTATTAGAGGGCAATGCGGTTAGTAATTATACATCAGTGAGAATTATCTAATTGTTTAATAGAGCTCAAAAACTAATGTGGAAATACTGATGACTATTTTCACAGATCAAAACTCCAAAGCCCTTAGATACCTGGACGTTGTGAAACATGCAATATAGGAGTAGCCTAAGCATAGAGTCAACACTACAAAGGATGGTAGAAAGTCGGGGAATTTAAACAATTTAATATGTTACCAGACTTGTTCTATCATAATCTTGATTTATTGAGAAGGTTATATAGAGAGCTATACTTGTTAAGTCATTGCCTAATATCCTTGTCACACCTGTGGCAACAGAATACCTTTTTTTTACATAGAAAAATACAATCTTGACCAATAGAAACCAAATGTGTTGGACATGAGTATCATTTAAAGCAGTTTATCTAAACTGATTTTTTGCTGAAAAAACCATTATATCCTCAGGAAATGTTAAACATTAATAAACCATTGACAAAATGAGCATGAAAAAATAGTGTATTTGTTACATTTCATCCCTAGTTTGGTTTTTTGGATTCAACCCTGAATTTAACAATATTATTTATTAAATAGATTTTCTGAATAAAAATTTGACTTGCTTTCACCATATTAACACAATTACTTCAGCTTACATTTTTTCATCCTTTTAAAGTATATGTTGCACTTTAAAAAGTTTGTTCTGCTGCTTTATGTCTTCTGCCTTGTCAATTTGTACAAAATATTTTGGAATGGTTTCTGTCATCAGTTTAGCTTCATTTTGACAGGCGTTAGTTACCAATAAGTTTGAGAATTTGCATTTTTAAATTGATTTTCTGATGAAGGTTTTAGTATTCAGATAGTGAAGTGTCATGAAAACTCTCACATACATGGTTGTGTTTGACTTTCTGAGTAATACCTTTAGTTATGTTAGTTAGTAAATATCAGACATTTTGAAGTATAATTTTATTATGCTATTTCTTTTGTTCTCCTTCTCTTCCCTCATTCTTCATGGTAATTTGTCCATGACATTTGTCTTACATTACTAGTCTTACACAATAATAGCTCTTCAATAAGCAGCAAGACAAAGATCTTAAATTCAGTGAAACCTCTGTCTTTCCTTTACTATAGATCTTCCATACTACATGGATTTTTCTGAATATTTTTAGGGTAAAATAGAGTTCTATGTCAAAGCATATTTGTTTATAATTGCTGAAATCAATGTAAAAGAACACACAATGAAATTGGTAAGAATGTATGCAGTACTGAAGAAACTTTTTTCATAGTGCTTAGCAGAAGCTGTAACTATGGTGATCAAGTGGTCACTCTTGTATTACTGCCCAATAGATGAAAAAAATAAAGAAAAATAACTTCATAATTAAGAATTGCTTTCGCAGACCCAACATATGAGACTGCAATTAAAAAGCTAGTTCTTTAGTATCACAAGGGACTAGGCTACTCTTATATTTCTTGTGCTAAGCATATGAAACCAGAGCCACCTCTGCCAGCAACCAGCTCCTCCTACTTGGTACTATTTATAGTATTGAGTCAGACCCTGAAAAATTGGGTTGTCACCCAAGATTGAGCAAACACTTGCAGAGGAAACTAACGTGATTTTACTGACGACTAAGATTCCTTGAAATTATTTATGTTTTTAAATCACACTATTCCTTATTTCCTATATAGAGTTGATACAGAAGATCTCATTAATGGTTAGGATTTTCTCTTATTTTTGTGTTCTTTCTGTAGAAGACTAGGCATATTCAGCCTCAATAACTGCTACTATTTTAGTTAATCTGCTCATTCCACCTATAACATCAATAGTATTTAAAGTATTTAAATAAAATCAGTTACCATAAGAAAGAACTTTGATATACTTTCCATGTCTGATTTACCTTTTTCATTATTTATGTGGGGGGTTTTACTACTTTTTTCAGGGTTTTTAGTCATTCTTTCTCTTTACATCAGTACAGAAAGATAGTATCTCCACTTCAGGAAGCTCTAAGCACTGGACACCCAAATAATAGATATTTGAATGATTTGCAATTCAGATCAGGTATTTCTGACATACATATGTCATAATGTATAACGAGGTTTGATTTAGATACCAATAGAAAGCAGACCCTAGATAATGCTGTAAATTACAGTGAGGAAATGAATAATGGTGCAAGTCTCTTTTTTTTCCATAGTGGAAACAACAGGACAATATCACCCACAGCCTTGCCTGTTGAGGAGATGGCTCAGACTCTGCAAGACCTGATTACTTACTTCCGACTTCCTGAAGAAGACCTAGAACATGAAGATAAGCAAAACAAGCTTCGATCACTCAAAAACAGACAAAATCTATTCAAAGAAGAGGTACAGAGAGAGGAATTGTTACATTTTATTTGATAGTGAAATTTCCAACTTTTATAATCTACAAAAATTCCATTTTATATATAAATTTTAAGTGGATTTTTTTGCCCTATATAAGGAAAATTGTATGTAAAAAAGAGTGTTGTCACAAAAATTATAAAAACCTTAACTGTCAGATTTATTTATTCCTTACTTTTTGTAATATTTAGCTGAGTAAGGAACAATATGGAATCATTCCCTAGAATGGTTGATTCTGATACAGAAAAATACATATTCAAATCTTTTAAGCACAATAGTTTGCTGGGGTTTTTTTAATAAAAAATGTTGCAACTTTTAAATATGTACAGGAAAATATCTTTGAACAGGATAGTAACAAATGCTTTTTCATGTACAGTTCACTTACCTTTCTGTCATATGCATTTAGGGAATGCTCGCACTAGTTTTGAATTGCATTGATCGCTTAAATGACTACAACAGCGCAGCTCATTTTGCAGGAATTGCAAAAGAAGAACATGGTACAGGATGGAAAGAAATTTTGAATCTCCTTTACAAATTGTTAGGTAAGTTCTTCAATAATCTACTATTGTAAAAAAAATTGGCTATGTATTATTTATATTCTCCTTGCTGTGTCACTGCCAAAGGATAATTTCTGCATTATGCATTCTATCATATATATTACAGAATTTCTTCCATATACTTACAGATATTTATTACAAAGAACTGGATTTATTGAGCACTGATTCAGCAGAAAAAAATGGTTGCCTTTTTTTAGCAATTAAAAAAAAATTAAATGTACCTATGATACACAAATAGGAGTGAATGATATTTTAAAAATTAGAAAAACTAGAAAACAGTTTTTATAGGTAAAGCAGAAGAGAAGCCTAAAAGTCAGGTCTACTGAATCCTTGTTTGTCACTTGAGACTTAAATTTAAATGATAATTAAAATAATTAAAGAAACCTTTTTTTTTTTTTTTTTGTAATTTCAATGCAATGATTTCTAGAGCAAAGTGCCTCTATGTTGTAGTAGGGCCAAAGTTATAGAGTAGGAGAAATAAGTATCTGTATATTTCTTTAAATCACTTTTTTGACATCTGAGTTGCATAATTACTCTTGGAGCATTGTCTCTTCTGTTGGAATTTATATTCATTCCAATTTCATTATAAAGAAAGTTGTTCCCACACCATAGTAAAATATGCAGGTTGAAAGTTAGGACAAGAATAAAACAAACCAAAGGGAGTGCTTTGAAGTGTGAGATTATTCACATAGCCCAGGAATACAAATACTTCTGGTGAAATATTCTCGCTGCTTTAGAAAGTAATGGGATACTATTGACTGCATTTTACTACAGTCTTCTGAGTTTAAAGTAAAACTTGATTAAAAAAAAGCCTTATTAGTGCTATGTGGCCCTTTTCAGTTTTTGTCTTGATTTTCTTCTGCAGGTCCGAATTGAACACACTTGTTCTGGTGTAATAAATATTGTGTTGGTACTTCATAATAAAAATCCTTGACAATTGTATACAGAAGGCTTTTTTTGTTTGTTTCCTATAATCAGTAATAACTTCTGGCAGAAAAAAAAATTGGTATTGATTGAATGCTGATTAACTTTCAAAGTGCAGTCGAGTATCATTGTGTTCTGCACAGCCAAAGACTAAAAGCTATCCATCTTAAAACACGTTTTAATCACACAACCTGTACTTGAGTTTAAACTTGAGAAATAGAAGTGTTTCAGCCTCTTTGTCATGACAATAATGGACAATAGAAGGGTGCTTCTGAAAAGCATGTAGTTTTTGAAGCTGACAATAATTTACAGAAAACAAGAATTTCAGCAAAAAGTAGGTTTCATTTATGTTTTCTTTTTATTGTTAAATTTCCATAGAAATTATTTCAGTTGCCAATATTCAAATTAATTAAAATTCTATATTTAGGATTAGTCTGTTTTTTGTTTTGTGAAGTTGTGCTAAAAATTGTGTTAAAATTTATACAATTAACATTGATGATTTAAAAAGGAAATTTCATGTTATAAAATTATACCTTGTGACTTTTTTCCAGCTGCTCTTATTCGCGGCAACAGAAACAATTGTTCTCAGTTTTCCAGTAACCTTGATTGGCTAATAAGTAAATTGGACAGATTAGAATCTTCCTCAGGTGAGACTGTTTTGTCAATGTAAATTAATTATCAAGAGACTGTACACATTTGTCTTAAATTAAAAAAGTCTGAGCAGTTTTCCTTGAAAACAACTCACGTTAGAAAACAAGCACACTGCATTTTTCTAAATTGAGCAGAGTATTACTTTTACAGAGACATTTTTGTGGACTTCTTTGGTTCCATACATTTAGTATGTGCAATAGTACATCCAGTGTTGAACATGACTTCAGTGAATTAATGGTTAGGATCAGACAGTATCAAGAATACTGTCTTACTGCTATCAAATAACACCAGAGTTGTTTGTGGGCGTGAGTACAAACAACATATATATAGAGAGATGTTTTTTTCCTATGGGATATTCAACAAAATACCTAAACACTCCCTACTAAAACCTTTGTCTCCTTCATTGAAGGAGCTAAAAGTGCATTTTTCTCAAAGGCTTTTAAAATTGGTGGCTATTTTCAAAAGAAAACATCAATTAACACCTTCATAATGCAGTTTTCTAATGTATTCCACATCATAATCATATCAATGCTCTTTAAAAGAATTTTCATTTTCTTTTTAGGCTGGAGAAAAGATAGCTTATCTTAAGATACTCTGTTATTAGCGGAGTTTTTAGATAGTGTCCAGTTGTGCAGATGATTTAATGACAACATTATTTCAACCACCTTTACGTAGGTATTTTGGAAGTGTTGCACTGCATCTTGATTGAAAGCCCAGAAGCTTTAAATGTAATAGCTGAGGATCACATCAAATCCATTATTTCATTGTTGGATAAACATGGACGCAATTACAAGGTATGTTTGGAAAAACTAAAGATGTATATATAATCTTAGAATGATTTGTGGAAAAAGCAAAAAAAATTCCACCTGTAAATATGTGATTCTGGTACCTTTAAACTAATAAAATAACCTTAAAGTATATCTTCACAATTGCTTTGTTCATATTTAAAAAACATGTAATACAGAATTGCTTTTCAGTTTCAAATACAGCAGATGTCTATGACAAGCAAATACTTTAAGATATATT
Source organism: Colius striatus (assembly GCF_028858725.1). NCBI lineage: Eukaryota > Metazoa > Chordata > Aves > Coliiformes > Coliidae > Colius > Colius striatus. The sequence continues at coordinate 12,655,168 of NC_084764.1, read as the reverse complement.
GATATCAGAACTCTGGATTTGCTGAGAAAATTTAGCATTCTGGTGGCTGTAAGCCTGTGCACAGAGTAGCTTGCTTTGTGAGGCCGGGCTCTGCAGAAGCAGTGAACTGCTGCTGTATCAGCAGAAAAATAAGAATTTGGAAAAATTATTAAAATATCTGAAGACATGTGTTGACAAGAAAGAAAAAAAAATTAGTTATATCAGAAGAAAAAATTTAGATGTCAATGTGCTGTCGCTTATGACAGATGACAGTGAACAGATCAGGATGTCATCACAACACAGACAATGACATTATGTGTGATTTTCTGATCTCAATTGTCTTCCTCAGTTAAAATTTTATTTGAAAGACTGATACCCTGGAGGAAGGACAGAAAATTTTTCAGTGAGCTGAACTTACTGTTTTACAGGAAAAGGTAACCTGGAGAACCTAACCAACTACATGTATGGAAAACAAGTATGTTTAAGCAAGGCTAAGGAGTATGAACTTATATAAGTAGACATAAGAAAAAAGTTTAAATTACAGCAGTAAATTTAGCTTACAATTTTTATTTGTTAGCAAAGTTATTGTCCTGCTGAAGTCATCTGCAAAGAGAATCTTTCAACTGGAGCATCTTAATGTAAATCTAATAATGAGAACTTCAAGCAGAAAAGGAAAACTTTGTATGTAGAAGAATTAGACTGGGTAATGGTTACATGTATTTGCATTTGTAGTGTCTTTATTACTCAGTGATGTTTAGTCAGTATGAAGTAGCAAATTTATTGGTTACTTAAGAAACGATATATGTTATTCTTTTATTATATTAGAAATTCTATCTTGATTTAGGAAATAAGAAAATGGTCAGTGAATGCACAGAGGTTATTTAATCCATTGTATGTAAACTGAGTTATTGATAATTATTAATGTCAATAAGACACTCTACAGATGAGTAAAGGTCTGAATTTCTGTGGTTATTTAAATTACTACCTCTGTCCTTCTGCTAGAGGGTTCTGCCCAGTAACGGAGATAGTAGAAAGGAGAATGCATGGTCTGGGACATAGCAAAGTTCCGAATATATATGCCTGTACTGCAGTTGAGGGTGGTTTTGTGCTAATCCGCTGGGCAGAGAAGGGCTAAAATCAATGCTCTATGCTGCTGCTGCTTGAGTTATGCAATCCTTTCCAAAATGATGCTCAAGTGTCTTGAAAATTCTTTGTCTTGGAGATGGTCGGTGAAAGTTTTGAACATTTGATATCATTGCTGAATGTTTGTCCGGGTTCATGAATCTCTAAGCTTCTCTGTTTTTTGCAGGAGTCTACAAGTTTGTCCCACAGTTTTAAACAACACTATGTTGCTGTGTTCTCTCGTATAAACCTTTTTGCTCCACTAATCTGTGGGAAAATTAGATCAATCTCTTTCTGAAACTCTGTTTTGCAAAGCAAAACTTTTGTTTTTAGTGAATTATTGTAAATGTTTTTAATTTTAAAATAAGTAGAGTACTTCTTGTATTGAAAACATGCTTTCAGAACAGATTTATAAGGAGTCTGAGAAGTGCAGTTGAGTGTTGCCCACTAATTCTGCTCCAAAAGTTTTTTGAGCTACAGTAAGAATTTCATTTAACATTGCAAAATTTTAATGGAGTTTAATTTAAAAAGCATAAAGAATTGACATACAGTTGTTCTAACTTGGTTTTTTCCTTATTGAATTGAGAATAAAGAATCTCAAAAAAAGGGTTTTTAGGCATTTCTCAAACCTTATGATCTGAATTTGCATTCAGTACAGACTACATGGTCCGCATATGTGAAAAATATTTAAGAACCAATAATGGTTATGTTTATTATATTCCTTCCTTTAGGTCTGTTCTGAATGGAAATTAAGTTAACAGCTGAATAATAATAGTATATGCAGCTGCCTTTATTATACGTTCTTCTGATTTTTTTTAAGGTTCTTGATGTGCTTTGCTCTCTCTGTGTCTGTAATGGAGTTGCAGTTCGTGCCAATCAAAATTTGATCTGTGACAACCTACTGCCTAGAAGAGACTTGCTTTTGCAAACACGTTTGATTAATGATGTGACCAGGTACAGTAATGTGTTTTATTATTATATTAGGAAAAAAGTAACTTTGATGTTTTAAATAATTAACTGATGAAAATACTAAAACTTAAGGGATGTTCTGCAGCTTTAAATATTAAGACATACACTTTAGGAAGTGTTTATCTATTAATCTCTGAAAAATCCATTTTACTAAAAGTATGGCAATTGCAATGGAAACTATACTGAAAGAAAAAAGGTGTTATTTCATAGTTAGAACTGTTCTGAAATTAAAGGAAAAGTTGCTTATTCCTCATTCAAAAAAGAGCATGACTTTACCTAATTCTTATGTAATCTGTGGAAACACACTGAGAAGTACTTGTGTGCTTTAAGAGGAATTTGATTTCCTGGCAACCTCATTTCTATTTTTTTTAATTTTAGGAAATTATCTTGTTTTTCCTCTTTTGAATAGAAGTTTTTCAAAGTAAAAATGTTCCTTTTTCATGGAACTTCTATCTCAGAGGTGATTTTACAGCAAGTTTATGAGGTCATAAAATGGGTCACCATTTTAAGTATATTAAGCAAAACATGGACATCTGCACTCATTGTATTTGCAAAGTGAATTTGACTATTATACAGTGATATAATTAATATCTTTTGTTTTTACACTAACTGACTTACATTTTCTTTCTTAGCATAAGGCCAAACATATTTTTGGGTGTTGCTGAGGGCTCTGCACAATACAAGAAATGGTACTTTGAGTTAATAATTGATCAGGTTGATCCATTCTTGACGGCAGAACCCACCCATTTACGAGTTGGATGGGCCTCTACTTCAGGTTATGCTCCCTATCCTGGAGGTGGAGAGGGATGGGGAGGCAATGGTGTTGGTGATGACCTATACTCTTACAGTTTTGATGGCCTTCATCTGTGGTCTGGTAAGTACTCTGTTTATTTCCACTTATTTTTGCATTTAGTAGTTACTTATCTTTACCTTCAGTACTTGTGTGTATATAGCGCACTATTTTATGGTGAGCTACATTAAGACTCCAAAATACCATCAAGTTATTTAGAATTTTGGATGAGACTAGTTATGTGAGATTTTAATCAATATTGAATTACAACAATCAAGCTTTTTAGCAGACAGCTTCTATTTTCATAACTTAGATTAAAAAATAGTATTTTCTGAATCTAGATCATGTTGACTTAAGTCTATCTGTTCAAAAAGCAATGGACTTATTGATCTCAGACAAAATCATTAAATATTAAATGTTTCCTTTATTTTACTTATATCTACAGTTGAAGTACAATGACATTGTCCTCATGCCTATTGATAGATTTAATGAATTTCATTTAAAGTTTGATACTTTTATAAAAAATATTTTTTTCACTTAAAAATGAAAATTACTCTATTTAAAATGTAAATTTCTGCGCCATAATATCAAACTGAAAACTTGTAGTTGTTATGCTGTTTGAAAAAATACTCTTTATATTACTTTCTAAAATACACTTAGCAGAAAAAAATAGCATTTTTCTAGGAATGCTTCTTCATGTTTGTACTAATCTATGAGACTCTCAGTTACTACTGCAATGCAATTTATAAAGAAGGGAGTTCATGGATGCCAATAAATGCATATTTTGTGGTCACATAAGGATCAGTGATGATAAACTTCTGGTTTTAGCAATTCTTTGTTCAAGCAAATTGAAGATATTAGTGGGCTGAGTTAATGGAAAAGTGGAAGTCACTACCCATGTGGTTAGGTAGGTTTAAGTAAGAGCTCTAGAAGAGTAAAAGGAGTTAACAGGAGGTATCAACTGAAGTGTTGCAGTTCAAGTAATTTTTGTAATACTGAGAGTGTTAGAAAACATAATAGTGAGGAAAAGGGAGATACAGGCAAATCAGATTAGAATGCCTTGGAGAGGGATAAGTGAAAGCCCTCTGGGGTGCATAGTGAGCTGGAAAGTGACTTTGGAGCTACCAGCAAGGTTATTTTTTTCAGTTTCCCTGCCCTAATATCATAATCAGGAAAAAGGAACTAGAATATACCTTTTGGAAGCAGACATGTTTGTCACATCAGAATACCTTTTGACTGTGTCAATGTATGTTCCTGTAGAAACAGCCAGCAAAGTGGCTGTTAGCTAATGGTAAGAATCAAATGGCAACATAGGAAATGCTGTTGATTGTTTTTGCTTTCTTGAAGTTCCTAACTACTCTAAGTAAGAACCGTTTGATAGAAGATATAAAGCATAAGGCTATAAAATAAGAAAATGTTTAGGCAGTTAGTCATATAACCCTAATTACATCACGTGCTATCTTTGTAACCTCATTCTTAATCAAACTATCAATGAAAGGAAAAAGAAAAGCAGTAGGAAGCAAAACAGTTGCTAAAATTTCAAGATTTTACACATATATTCTTCTTACATAAATATTTAAAGCAGAGCTCTGACAGTTAGATTTTGTACCTAAAATTATGACAAGCTGTCATAATTGCCAAAGGTCTTTCATTCATATAGAAGAATTTTTTAAGAGTACAGATAAAATGGAAGGATCACTTTTGTTAAGACTGTGTTCATTGAATCATAGAATGGTAGGGATTGGAAGGGACCTTTAAAGATCGTCTAGTCTAACCCTCCTGCCAAAGCAGGTCCACCTAGATCAGGTCACATGGGAACATGTCCAGGTGGGTTTTGAAGACCTCCAAGGAATGAGACTCCACATCCTCCCTGGGCAGCCTGTGCCAGGGCTCCCTCACAGTAAAATTTTTGTGTTCCAGCTTCTTTCTGTTACCCCACATCCTATCACTAGATACAACAGAAAAAAGTGATGCCCCAACCTCCTGACATCCACCATCTAGATATTTTTAAATATTAAGGAGATTCCCCTGCTCTCTCCTCCAATCTAAACAGTCCCAGTTCCTGCAGTCTTTCCTCATTAGGAAGATGTCCCAGTCCCGTGGTAATCTTGGTGGTATTGTGCTGGGCTCTCTCCTGAAGTTTCCTGTTCCTCTTCAGCTGGGGAGCCCAGAATTGGACACAGGACTCCAGATGAGGCCTCACCAGGGCAGGGAGGGAGGAGAACCTCCCTCAACCTGCTGGCCACGCTCTTCTTGATGCATCCCAGGATGACAGTGGCCTTCTTGGCCACAAGGGCACATTGCTGGCTCATGTTTAGTTTATTATCAATCAGGACTCCCAAGTCTCTCTGCAGAGCTGCTCTTCAGCAGGTCAATCCCTAGTCTTAAATTGTGTTTTCTCTGGGTAACACCTTTGTTAATCATCAGTTTTTTGAGAGTCAGTTTTAAGGGCTTGATGTCTGCCTCAAGGTGGAATTGAGTTAAAAATTGAGTTCATTTTCTGGAATGAAATGTGATCTTTTTTTTTTTCCCCAAAGTTAGATAGTTGTTGCCACCTCTTCTCTGAAATGTTCCAACATTGAGTTGGTAATGTAACATTTTGTTGAAAATGACATTTTGTAACAGTTTGTTTCACTGGGAGTTTACCTTTCTGTTTCCTGTAAAAGTGTGTTTAAATTTGTTCAAAAGACTGAGATAAATCTTAAGTATCAACACACTGCATAGATCTGTCTTAATATAACTGTTTGTTTCTTGAGTGTGTAGACATCCATGAGCATTCAGAAGTTTGGGGAAATTCCTCCCCCCAAACATTACTTTTGTCCTTGTGTGTACAATCTTTAATTATTTTCCTTTCATATCTCTCTTGCACACATAGTAAATTATGGTTGGTTTTTTTTGTTTGTTAAATTTGTGGTTTGTGCTTTATTTACTAAGCATTGTTAAAGGTGTATAGGCAAAATCAGTAATTTTCCCATATTTTATACTTCCTTAAAATGCTATATGCAGCTAAATATTAATTGCTCAGAAAAAAATAGTGTGCAGCTGTGCAGTTAAAAAATGTATTGAAAATACAGAATAGATAAATATGCTGAACTTGATTTTGTGGCCTGAATTCTAACATTTCCTTGTTTGGATGTGTTTGATTTTCCAATTCTATTAGTAGCATAGGATTTTGTACATAAAATACCTCTGTGTATGACTGTGCACAAACAATTCAATATTTTTTTCAACTCTAGTGAACAATTCTCAAATAACAGAATAAATAATTTTGGGGAATAGGCTGAGAGACGTCTGTAGCATACTTTGTAAGAAATAGCTGATTAAATCATTAATACAAAATTAAATACTAATTGAAGCTTTAGAAATACAATGCTGGAAAGTCTCTGAAATGTCATATTGTGCAGTAAAGGAAAATTCAGTGTACTAAAACTGTCCTGAAGAGTTGCTTTGACTTGCTTTTAAGAAGTTCCATACACAATAAAATATTAAAATTCATTTTTTTCAAGGGAATCATTATGAAAGGAATTCTGAAGAGATATTCTCTGGCTAAAAATATATTCAAATGCTCCTTTGTGATTGGAAAACAACAGTTATCTGTAAATTTGTATGGGTAGATTTCTTCTATAGTTAATGTTTTTACAATTAGTGAGTCCTGTGCCTCACTAATTCACTCACTAAGTCAGCCCATTAAATTCTCGATTAATATTTTTATAACTCAGTATATAATTCTGCATCCTCATACTGTAAATCTAGATATTGGTCATAATCACAGATCCAGTAAAATCATAGAATCCTAGAATGTTTTGTGTTGGAAGGGACCTTTAAAGATATGTAGTCCAACGTCTCTGTCATGGGCAGGGAAATCTTTTACTAGGTGAGGATATTTAGAGCCCTATGCAACTCGACTTTGAACACTTCCAATGATGGGATATCCACAAATTCTCTGAGGAACATGTTCCACTTAATATTTATAGATATGTGAATCTGATATTTCACAAATAACTGAAGAAAAAGAAATTGGATTTATCAATGTTAACTTTATAAAGAGAGCATAATCTACTGTGAGTCAGTACATTTGCATCAGGCTGTAGTGTGAACTCGTGTGATTTCAAGCTGAGCATGTTCTATCTTGCAGTGTCAGAGCTCTCAAGTGATTTGCTCAGTTTAGGCATTTATGTGCTACATATCAGTCTGAAGAATGTTGACTGATAGTTGGTCTCTAAAAGCAGAACTGTTCATAGAACAGGTGAAGGGCAAGATCATGTCCTCGTGACTAAAACCAAGAAACATAATTGTGTTTTGAGGAAATAATTTCATTGTTAAACCTGTGAGTTTTTGCTGAAAGCTTCTGATTACTGAATACTTATATCCTAGGTCGAGTACCCAGAGCCGTAGCGTCTGTCAATCAGCATTTATTAGCATCTGATGATGTGGTTAGCTGCTGCTTGGATTTAGGTGTACCCAGCATTTCATTTCGCATTAATGGACAGCCTGTACAAGGAATGTTTGAGAATTTCAGTACAGAAGGGTTTTTCTTCCCCGTTGTAAGCTTATCAGCAGGTGTAAAGTAAGTATAGTTCAATTTTAATTGTTGTTTTGTTTGCTGTCTTGTCACACAAAATACTGTCCAAATTCATATATGGTTTGTTCTGGCTTGTTTCACTTCTGCCCTACCAGCAGCTGGGAGGGAAGGACATGGGGAAATACTGATTTTGTTAGTGATGATTTCACTTAAGGATGATATGTGAGCCTAGTAACAATTTGACCAAGTCACGGTGTCTGAAAATTATTATTTTATAGATATTTGATGACTGAGAAGAAGTTAATTTTGTCTCACTCAGAAGTGAGACATTTTTTCTATCTGCGGGGAAAAAAAAAGCACATCAGAAACATAGAACCATGTTTGGCACTAATTAGAATTCTCACTTGCTTTCTCAGCAGGGAGTAAAAAACCTAAATCATCATGAAAATTAATACCATACGTTTTCAGCAGGAATCACAAAAAATTGCATTACTAATGTTGCTGTTTCTTACCTGTTTTGTGGACAAAATACTGATGTTGAAACTTACGTTTTCAGTCTTCTGTTGCTATGTTACTTTAGTTCAGAAAATCTTCTGCTAATGTCAGTCTTCTTGGATGGCTAAAACACTTATTTTAACATTACAAAGCCAACACAACAACAAATGTTTACTCTTGCACCATTGTTATAACGTGACTGATTTCTATTTGGTTCATCTTAAAGCATCTTTATTGCTGGTATTGGTAGGTAACAATTTTAGGAATCAACAAATGTGTGGGCTATTCCCTGGATATAATAATAGTTTTTTAAATTTTCCGTAATTATTTACCTCCAGAGTTTGCCTACGTGAAGGTGGAAGTATGAAGTTGGGTAGTTTATCTCTTTGTTGTTTTTTCTGGCATACTTTTAAATTTATATGAAAATTATATAGCTGAGGAGAAACAGAAAAGTTTAAGGGTTTAATAGGAATCTCAGTTACACTTCTGAAACACATTCCCAGGTGTAGTAGTTTGTATGATTTTGTTTGCTTGATTTATGTATTTTTATTACAGTGGGAATTTTTCACAGTATCCTCTGGTTTTTTTAATCATCTGCCAACTGCCTGCATGAGTGCACTGAGAAATTACTTTAAAACTTTCAAGTGGTCTAGAAAATTAGAATATCAGTCCAATTAAATTAGGTTTGTGTTTCCAAAACATTTAAATGCATTAAAAAAATCACAATTTAGAACAATTTGATTTTATGTAATAAACTTTTTTTCTGAAAATATGCTACTGCATTGAGTAGATAGTGTTGTTTAGATCAAAAGAAATTTTTAAAAATAGTGAATATGGTGATGGTGTTATTGCAAGTGTTGGTGTTATCTGCGAGTATGAATGCATGGTAACTGTGTTGTCTATCAGAGCGTATAATACGTCTGTATTTTTGTAAATCTTTTTCAAACAAATCCTTCAGTTTCTAAATGGTATATTTATAATGTTGGTCTATGCTGACTATTCAAGTGCATAATTTGTTCACTGAAAATTACAGAGTTCGTTTCTTATTGGGTGGACGTCATGGAGAATTCAAATTTCTGCCTCCTGCTGGCTATGCTCCCTGTTATGAAGCATTGCTTCCAAAAGAGAAGATGAAACTAGAACCAGTGAAAGAATATAAGAGAGATTGGGATGGAGTGAGGGATTTGCTGGGTACAACACAATTCCTATCCCAAGCTTCCTTTATCCCTTGTCCAATAGACACTAGTCAGGTATGTTAAGTAGGCAATAATGGTATTGTAAAATGTCTGAACAAAATTTAAATTCACAATATAAAAACTGAGCTAGCTTGTCCCCTTTCTTAACAATTCATCATTTCTATGTTGGGGAGTATTTAACTAGACTAGACAATCTTTGATCTACAAAGTGTGGTAACTGGAACCTTTTCTTACTTGTGGAATTGTTATTATCTTTTCTTAGATTTCTCTTCCTTTTCATCTTGAGAAGATCAGGGACAAGCTAGCTGAAAATATCCATGAACTGTGGGGAATGAATAAAATAGAGCTGGGCTGGACATATGGCAAGGTATGTTTTGAACGACCCATTTGGTACAGTCGCCTGTATTAGCTTAAGTCTTCTACCAGAAAACACAGATTTGGAAGCTGAACAGAGTATTCACTGGTATATACATTCCTAACAGTAGATGAACATGTAAGATGGTAGGCAACAGCGATATTAACTACCGAGTAGAAGACAGATTTGGAATGTAACATACATGTTTTAGTAGTGTGAGTAGTCAACCATATATTGAGAAAGATATGACTTGCACCAAGATGGAATTCTACTGAAAACCATACCGAGTAACCCCGCAACTGACTTTGGTTACTTTAGTGTTGGGAATCAGAGATAACAAGCAAAAAGTCTATTCTGGAAATTTGTTTCCGTTGATAATGGACACAGAGTTTTGATGACTTTGTAAACAATCAAATTCCTTAGAGCTCAGGGTTTTAATTTGATTAGTTACAGTTAAAACTTAGTATAGTAATCCTCTATAATAGGGCATAACCTAATAACTTTAAGAGTGTAATGCCATTTGGTCAACGTCATTTAAATGCATGTGTCAAGGCATTCCCTGCACAATGGATGTCACCAAATGAAAAACAGTTTAAAAAGCAGGCCAAGAATATACAGAATAGTAAATTCAAGAGTTGTATTAAATTTGGTATTTTCCCTGGTAATATAAAATTCTAAGTGCTATATTCTACCTTGAATTTAGGTTCATTCATCTTGCTTCTTTTCAGCTTCATGTGCCCATCACAGGCTATGTCATATCTCAGAATTTTTTCCTTCTCTCATCTTCTGTTGGATTTACTTATGGACTTGATTTATCTTTTTGTTCAGTAACTGTATTATCCTATTTGCTGAAATGCCATTGCTCTTGAAATTCTATTTTAAGAACTTTTTTCATGTTTTTGAGCGTTGACAACTGAAAGATGGTTTTTTAAGTGAAATGTTATGACTTTTGGTTGCCAACAGGATAGAAGCTCTTGGCACTGAGTACAAGAATTTGTTTCATTAAGAGTCAGATAAGTATTCAAAGACTTGTGTCAATATCAGAAAAAAAATTTCTCTGCTTTATTGCTTTAGTAGAATTTGGAAAACAATACAAAATACTTTTGAAAGGGTTTTTAATGCAAATGTTTACAATAGATCAGATTATGCTCTATTGCGTATATGTTACTCAGGCTTTCAGCAGAAGTGTTCATTGAGTTTCCAGTCTTACTTTCTTGTGTTTCGCATATTTATGCAGAACAGGTGAAACAGCTGATTTTATTGCTTATGGAAGAGTACTTACAGTGTGCATTATGAATGAATCATGGGAATTTTCATTTATATAATGATAAATAACTGTCAATATGAAAAGATAAATGATATTGTTTACAATGTATTTGTTATTGCAAAAAATTGGCTGATTTTTTTTTTTTTTTTGCTCTGATTCTGACTTGAAACTGGTATCAGGAAAGCACTCTTTTCTGTTGCTTTGTTACAGATACGGGATGATAATAAAAGACATCATCCTTGTCTTGTGGAATTCTCAAAATTACCTGAGACAGAGAAGAACTATAATCTACAAATGTCAACTGAAACCCTCAAGTGAGCTTTAAATTTAAAAGGAAGTAAAGTGGAGTTTTTATATTTTATTCAAGCATTTTATACTGTTGTAAAATATAAAAACATTAGAATATCTCATTCAAAATGTGTTCTGCTAACTTGGGTAGAAGTTTTAAGAACAAATTCAGAGTGATTTAGAAAAGTCCTGTCTCTACAGAGAACCAATTTCTGTTGATTTTAATAAAGTGGCATAACTTTCAAGCCACAGATTTGTACCTTCTTTGTACTTGGAAGTTTCTATTTATTATTTTTATAAGTTAAAATATTTTATACTTGAAATTCTATTATTTTCAATTACTTCCCTTTTTAAAAATATCATTAGTTCTGCGTATTTATACTAAAATCAAAAGAATTTTTTTAAATGAGTGACCACTGTAATGTTGTGTTTCACTACTGGCATTTTTTTATGTTGGCAGAACTCTTTTGGCCCTTGGATGTCACATTGTTCATGCTCATCCAGCAGCTGAGGAAGATCTTAAAAAAGTCAAACTTCCTAAAAAGTATGTACCTTATAACTATTATATATCACTATTATTTGTAACTGCAGGATATTAGTTAAATAAAAGTAAGGTCATTTTAAAAATACTTGATAGAACTCCATACCCAATACTCAACAGAGCAGATGGTTGATCCACTGCCTTGCCCATGATGATAGTTGACTATGAATATTGTTGTGTTATGTCATCTTGTGGAGTGATTCACAGAGCCATAAATATACACATACTGAAAGTCCATGCAATAAGATCTGTGTTACATGATACTCCAGAGTTAAAAGCAATTTTTTTTGTGGTTTTCTTTCTCATCGCAAAGAGCAGTATGTATATATATATATCTTAAATATCTTTAATATTTAATATATTTTATATATATTAAAAGTATAAAAAAGAATTTTATAAGAATTTCATAAGATGTTATAATACAGATCTTTTAAACAGAAATTACTTGAAAGGTTTGAATGACAAATAGAAAAAAAAGAGTACTCATTTAGTAACTATATGGTTTATTAGTAGCAACTGTTTAGGGATACATATACAGATTTGGGTAATATTTTATTAGATAGGATGCAAGGAGATGGAAATTCAGACTCTGCAAGAATACAGTTTGTATCATGGTCAATGACCAAATGCAATGTAGGATTTTTACAAAGAAATGGAAGAGTAGGAGATTGAAAAGTGACCCCCACCCTGTGAATGCCACATAGAAGACTTTTAAGTACTGGTCAGTGGGGAATCTTGACTCTGTTTGCATTTGTTGCCTTACAGTTACATGATGTCAAATGGATATAAACCTGCCCCTCTTGATCTTTCTGAAGTGAAACTGTTACCTTCTCAAGAATTTCTGGTTGACAAACTAGCAGAAAATGCACATAATGTCTGGGCAAAAGACAGAATAAAACAAGGATGGACCTATGGTATACAGCAGGTAAAAACTCTTTAAATGCATTTGAAATAAGTAAAAAAAAATTTTCATTATTTTGTTTTCCAGAACATCAGTTGGGAGAGTTAAAGAAGGGGATAAATACCTAATGTTGTCTACTGTCTGGAAAAGTTAGGTGGGATGGGGAGCAGGAAAAGAAACCTTGCCTATGCAAATCTGAGGAACTTGACAGACCTGCATGGCTGCAGCTGCAGAATATATAAAATATATTTCCATGCTTCTCTTTCATTATTGTCTTTTAGTTTTTTAACATTATTAACAGTCTTGCACTCATCAAAATCTTCTTCATCAATACTGTTTCTCTACTGTAATCTTAACATTTTTTTTCAGAACACACACTCTCTTGTTATATGAAATCTTTGTGATGTTTAAACAGTTTTCTTTTTTGATCTTTTTATAACCTCTTTTAGGATCTTAAGAACAAGCGTAATCCTCGGCTGGTACCATATGCATTATTAGATGAACGTACTAAAAAATCAAACAGAGATAGCCTCCGTGAAGCTGTTAGAACATTTGCGGGTTATGGTTATAGTATTGAGCCACCTGACCAAGAGATAAGTATGTACTTTCAATAAGAATCATGACCATTTTTTCCCTTAGTGTTGGGAGAAAAACATAAACCACTGAAATAGACAGGGAAAAGATAAGATTTTAATTAATAGTAGCGTATTTTTGCAGAGGATTTCAATGAAAGGTGCAAATATACATAGTAAATTACTTATGTATTACTTAGGTGCATTTTTTTAAATTAAATTCATTAATGATAATTCTACTTTCCCCGATTTTTTAGATTGAAGAAGATCTGGAATATTGGTGGACATACTGGTTTTCATTTGGAAATAAAATATGGGGTTAATTGAAAAGAAATGTATTACATGGTGTGCAGATCAGGTTTGACCAGCTCAAGTCAAATTCATTCTGTAAGAAGTAGTCAGTGTACCACGTTCAATAATTTTTTTAGTTGAAATCAGGAACAGAAATTTATTCTGAAATTCTTCTTCATATTTGTTACATTACTCTTTTTTACAAAAATCCAAACTGAAGCAAAAATTAATAATTAAAAAAAATCTACATGTATTTACTTGTGCAGGGAAGTATCTTATTGTATTTTAATACTGCATTATTGAATTGGATTGTATTGCATGTACTAATCTTACACTTCTGAGGTTTCCTTTACTCAATTTGGTGCTTGGGGCTTTTCAGTGAATGATACTTTGAAAAGTTCTGATCCTAAATACTGGATAATCACTCGTCCTATATGCAATTAGAATGTGCTAGCCTCTGTAGTCTGATTACAGTTCCTTCTTTCTTAACATGTACTAGGAAGTTTCTTAAACATGTGATGATAGATAGCGGCTGTCTTCAGAGATAAAAAACAGTAGGGACAGATAAAAAGGTAAACATTGGCAGTTATTGTTTCACCTAATTATAAAATATGGGGTATTTTTCTCTGTTTATTTTTATAGCTGACCAAACAGTGGAAAAAGTGAGCATTGACAAGATACGATTTTTCAGAGTAGAACGGTCCTATGCTGTGAAAACTGGAAAGTGGTACTTTGAATTTGAAGCTGTGACAGGTGGAGATATGCGTGTTGGCTGGGCCAGGCCAGGCTGTCGACCTGACATAGAGTTGGGAGCTGATGACCAAGCGTTTGTATTTGAAGGAAGCAAAGTCAGTACATCTTTATCTTTTTTAATCTATGAACAGACTTGCAGAGAATATTTGGTTTTGATCATTCAAATTATGCTAACAAAGGTGTATTGGTTTATATCTGTCTTTCTAGGATATACACAGCTGAGTAAAGAAGTCTGCCATAGGCATAAATAAAATACATCATTCGATTCCTCTTCTTTTTTTTTTTTTTTCTTAATAAGTGGTGTTTTACAAAAATTAAAGTTTCTTCAGTGACTGGAAGAGAGAACCACAGTTCTGTTTTCACTTTTCTGTCTTTTCTGCTTTCTCCATATTCTTTCTTCCTGGTTCTGAACTGCTGTTTGCATATTAGTGAAGTTAGAGTGCCTTAGTTTCTCTGTGTAAGATAACTAAGATCATAATTAATGATCTGAAAGCCATGATAAATACTATTTGCAGATTGCTTAGAAATCCTGGAAGGTATAATATTTGTTTGTTTTACTTTATTTATTTTAGCACAATGTTTACTTGGTTTTTGTTTAGGGCCAACGTTGGCATCAAGGCAGTGGATTCTTTGGACGAAGCTGGCAACCGGGAGATGTGGTTGGTTGTATGATAAACTTGGATGACAAATCAATTATCTTTACTCTGAATGGAGAGTTGCTTATAACCAGTAAAGGTTCAGAACTTGCTTTTGCTGACTTTGGAATAGAAAGTGGTAATTTTCTTTTTATAGTTACATGGTTACTAGAAGACAAAAAAAAAGTAAAACTTAGAAAAACTAATCTCCTGTAATGGTTTAGTGAGCTGAAAAAACTGTGTTTCACTGATGTGAGCCTTCCAACTGTGATACACATTAATTAATTACAAATTTTAAGAGCCCTTATATGACAAAAATTTATTTTCTTTTTTCCTTCAACCACAAGTAGATATTAATGGGATTTCAGCAATCAGAATGGGTAAATTTTCTTTGACCCTTGCTAGATTTACTCATATGACTGAAGTGGTATTTTTCAAGGTACTTGAAAAGTTACCAGAAGCTGAAGATGTAGCCTCTTATTATCTCACTGCAAGATACACATATTATATTCTGCCTTAAGAGAGCTTTTCTGAAGTGTTGAAGGCAAGAAAGTTTCTCCCTTAGAAGTTGAACTGTTGGCTTTTCCCCAGAGTTGATCTAAGTTCTGTTTCTTGAGAGGTGGAGAAATAATTTAACAGTCTTTCATTCCTATCTGTTGGCTGCTACACTATATAGAGACCGAAAGAATCTGGCCATAACAAAATGCTGGCATTGAAGAAGTGAGTATTTGTCCATCATAAATGAGGAGGGCTGAAGATTGGCAAGAAATTTATAGCTACTGATGACAAGCTGAATTTTAAACAGAACTACTGAGATTTGAAATTTCATTCCCCTCAGAGAGCATACTGAACATTTGTTAATAACTTTTATCTAGCCAAGGTTATCTTCCAGTGTCAAACTGCTTGATTAACGGCACATTTATTAGTCCAAAAAACTTCTAATCAATGAATAACTGAATTGAGCAAATCATGTTTTTTCAAATCTGATTGTCAAAACAACTACCTCTTGAAATGCCTTTTTTTTTAGTTTTTTTTCACAAATCGATTACTACTTGCTAGTAACAATTGTTAAACTGGACTAATGTTTAAGTAAATCGGATTGTGTGTGTCATGTCTATTTATCACCTAAGTCCTCAGGGTTTTTGGTAGCAATTGTATTGGATTTAGATATTAGTGTTTAAGGTGGCTCTAAATACTTGCTACTGTTATCACTTACTATGCATTACTTAAAAGAGATAAAGTTTAGTTCACATTAGGTAAATCCAAAATAAAATATTTGTGTTCTCCAAATAAATTACTGTTGGGATTTTTTTGTTGATTTTATTTTCTTTTCTTAGGTTTTGTTCCAATTTGTGCACTTGGTCTATCTCAGATTGGTCGTATGAACCTTGGAATGGATGCCAGTACATTCAAGTATTATACGATGTGTGGCCTTCAAGAAGGTTTTGAACCTTTTGCTGTCAACATGAACCGAGATGTTGCTATGTGGTTTAGTAAACGCTTACCAACATTTGTCAATGTGCCAAAAAATCATCCTCACATTGAGGTAACATTACATGTTAGGGAGACACCTGTTAATCAACTGTTTGTGTAGCAAGCTGAGACATTAAACCTTTACTAATACTTACTGTCATCAGATTATTTGTCATATAAATCTATTAAGTCATTCTTAAAAATTCTGGATGATCCTGTCTATCTCCACCTTAATTTATGGTAGTATTACCATTCATATGGATATATCTTTCTGTTCTATTATATATCTTTGTAATTTGTGTTGTTGTGGTTAGCTACTTGAAACATGTCAGTTGTTATTTCTTAGAACCATGTTTTTATATTCTATCTTACATTTGCTTTCACTTTGCTAAACATTATCTACTATATCTTTTTCTTAAATATCTCAAAAATTGTTAATCTGAATTCAGTATCACTTAAAGCAATGGAAATGTGAGCTAAACAGAGGTTGATTTAGTCCACTTTGTTAATCTGAGGGACATTTGAGTGTTCCCATGGTTGTCACTGAGTGACATCTCTTTCATTCTTATAATACACTAGTGATAGGAATTCCACAACTTCCTAATTCATCTACTGTAGCACAGAATAATATGTGCTATGTTTTGTATTAAATATTCCATATTAATATATTCCATAATAATAGATTTTGTTTTCTGGCCAATTTTTTACTATAATCCCTAGGCCATTTATTTTAATTTCCATGTTTAGCCACTTATTCCTCAATACTTGTCACATTTGAATATTTGAACATTTACTTCTTATAAAAAACAAACTTCACTAAATTCCAACTAAATTATCTCAGCAGTTTATAAGGATAATTTCAACTGTATTCTGGTTTTAAAAGCTTTTGTCATGTTCATATCACTGGTACTTAAATGATATTCAGTTTTCAACACAAGGGAAAATAATATCAGACTCAGACTTCATAGTGATCTTCTGAAAAATTCTAATTGATATTTCTTCTCATTATGGTAGAAAACTATGGATTCTTGTGAAGCAATTTTTCAATGTGAATTGGTTTAATAACATCTGATTTTTTTTTTTTAAATTGTATGGAACAACTTGAAAATATTTACTGTCATCAGGATATACTGAAGCTGTCTCTTCCCTTGCTCTTTAGGCTGGATTCCCTGTCAGAGAAGAAAGCTGCATATTTTTTAAATTAATTTTGAAAAATTTAAGTTAACTCCTCTTCAAGTTGCTTAATGAAAGTTTACAACATTTTTCTTGGAGTAGTATTATTTTAAATTTATTTCTACTATTTTTAGATATGGAGAATTGATGGAACCATTGAGAGTCCACCTCGGTTAAAAGTTACTCACAAAACATTTGGCACACAGAACAGCAATTCAGACATGATATATTGTCGTTTGAGTATGCCCATTGAGTTCCGCTCATCATTCAACTTCGGTATGGGTGTGGAAAATGCCCCATCTGATGTTTTTCTAAAGCGGTGAGACTTGTTTTAGTTATACGTTGTTGTTCCCTTAATGTAAATGTAATCTATTATTCTTAATTATTTTTCACTCGATTTCATGCTTGCTTTTGCACTGAGCACGCAACAGGGTGCATGTTACCGAGGTGGGTTTTTTTTCTTTGATTTAAACAAATTGATGACACAACTTTGCTATAGAGTGCTATATTCAGGTAAGAGAGGCATTTCTGAAGATGTGCGTTACGAGGTTTGTATTTATTCATTGCTAAGCAGCTGTCATCCTTTCAAAATCATTGGGATTTGAAAAGCACTTCAGCTAGTCTGGAAAACCAGCTCAGAATCCTTTGCCCACTGGATTAATGCTCATCCCCACTAGTTCATTGTTATTGGAAAAGTGACTAATCCCTGCAAAGATGATTGTGGAACAGAACTTTAAGGATACCAGATACTGCTAATTTCAGCACCTTGCAGCATTGCCTTCATCTTTACGTAATTACTCTAAATTTCTTAACTGCAATCAGTTATTTTGTGTGTCTGTTTGTATCCTGTACAGTCTTTGCACACTTAACTTAGTCAGGTATACTCAGCAAACATAAGTTAGCTTATAAATGTGCTTAGTTTAATAACCAGTGCTTTTTTTACTACATAACTTTTTGGTTTTAAACTAATTTATTGATTTTCCTTCATCTCTAGGAAGCATAGCCAAGAAATTGCTGCTCCTTCTACTACAGTAAGTAGATAAATTGAGATGTTTAGTTCTTTTTACTTTTTGAAGAAGATTTAATGATGTCAGCATGTTCATTAGAAACTGATCTTTTGAAAGAAGCCTTTTTAGTCATTTGCTATGCTATAATACTATGGGTACAAAATAATGCCCAGAGTTGTATGACTTGAGCCATAAACCACTAGTTTGATGGGGTTTTTTAATTTATGAGCATTTTAAATTACTTACTAAGTGAATGCGAAGTACTTTTATTAAAGTTTTATATATAAGGAGATTTTTTCAATCTCTGAGTATTCCATGATAACAGTTTTCTATTGCTAATGTATTCTTTTCCTCTTTTCAGTATTTTTATTCCCTACGGATATTTGCTGGCCAGGATCCATCCTGTGTCTGGGTTGGCTGGGTAACACCAGACTATCATTTTTACAGTGAGAATTTTGACCTAAATAAAAACTGTACAGTGACAGTAACTTTAGGTGATGAGAGAGGCAGGGTTCATGAAAGGTATGGATTTATTTAACCCTTATTAAAGATTGCATTTTAATACTGTTGTTCAAAAGTGAACTATTCACAAGCTTGATGATATTTTAAACATAATTTTTAACTAAAAAGATAATTTATTATTGAGTAGAAGTGATCTGTGCTCATTTATATGTTAATGTGTTTTACTTGTAAGTATGTTTATCATTAATATTCTATTTGAATATTTTGTGATGCTTCTGTTTCTTAATATCCATATTTGGTCACTGTAGATGAACCTGTTATTTGTTTTAATATATCTTACCTAAACACACAGAAGCATATAAATCATAATTGTAAAAGAAGGAAAAAAAGATGTGCATTTAATCTGATCTCTTACCCCAATGCTTAGATCATTTTTTAAAAAGAGGAGTCGTCAATGAGAAAACAAAACTAATAGCAGCATAAGCACCTGTAACTATTAGTCCATTGAAAAGTACATCTTGACTGAATACTTAGTCAAGTTAAGTCTGATCTGTGATTTCTTTTCTTTGTTCTTGGTGTTCTTTCAGTGTGAAGCGCAGCAATTGTTACATGGTTTGGGGAGGAGATGTAATTGCTAATTCTCAGAGATCAAGTCGAAGTAATGTTGATTTAGAAATTGGATGCTTTGTTGACCTGGCTACTGGAATGTTGTCATTCACAGCCAATGGAAAAGAGCTTGGCACTTGTTATCAGGTATTACCAGAGTTTCAGGAAGCTATCTAGTAAGCTGGTCATTTCGATGTTATTGTAAAATTGGTTTTTCTTGCTCAGAAATCTAACACAACACTATTTCTGTGACAATAACACATTTCTCTACATTACTCTGGTTTATCTCTCTTTTTCTCTCTCTTTTGTAAGGCCATATTTTTCCAAATTACAGTTGTTTCAAATGTTAAGGAAGTATTATCAGTAGATATGTTCAGAAAAAATATTGTTTTACTTCTCTGTTCTTAGTACTCAGAATGTTGATTTATAATGTTAACTATTCTGTAAAATATTTTTTGTCAACTAAATCTTTTATACAATACAGGGAAAATAATGATTTTAATTACCATAAGGTCAAAATTAGACTTTAGATATAGTAATTTTTGGATTGAGAAAATAAATTTAGTTACCAGCATTTGCTTCCTCTGCACATATCTATAATCTGGAGATCTTGTCTTTTGATAAGTTTCAAAACCCAAAATTCAAAAATGCAGTAATGTGCAAAGCCAAAATAAATGGGAGTGGGTCCTAAATGCTATTAATTTCCTCAAATTGCATAGTTGTTATGTGACTGGATCAGTAGCTGGCAGAGGTTGTCAACTCTGAATTTATTAGATTTGCTCTAAATACAAGATCAGTTGTCAGTAGTAGAATATCCACTATGGAAAGGACTATCCACTGTTAGGAACAATGCATTGCTTTCTTCTAATCAACAAATCTGTAATACAGATAAAACGTAAATGTTATTCAACTAAATCTAATGGAACCTTGTATACTGACTCTATTGAACGTGACAAGGTTGTACACAGCTTATAGTAGTGGTAGGATATGATCTAGCAGCTGTGATTTTGATGCATTTTGTAAGAGTGGTATGAGACTTCACTGCCAATATCCTGCAAGAAGAAAACAGAAGATGAAAGTACTTAAGCCACACTCTTTGGTGGTGGTTTAACTAGATAGAAATCAATGTGACAGCTTCTGAACATAACCATGGAATTTTGGAGGTTTGTTTGGTTTCATTTGTTGGGTTTTTTTCCCAGAATGCAATGAAATCTAGGAAAATATAGAAGTAGAAGATGCCTGTGACTTCTTTTAGTGTAAAAAACACTTTCTGGTTTTACTCTTATGAGGAATTTCAGTTAATGTAACTGTGTTATTTATAGTAGATTTAAAATGATCTTAGAAAATATAATTATTTCTCTTCTATTTTGTCTCTTTTCCATGGAAAAATACTTGGAGTTGCTTTTGAAAATGTTTTTCAATAGACCTCTTAGAACCTTGTCTATTGAAAAACGAGAACTTCCAGCACTTCCTCTAAAATTATAATGGTATATTCCAACAGAAGTGTTGAGTCTAAAGGTGAAATATTACTTATTTCCAGTAATTTAAATCTTCTATTTTTGGAAGCAGTGAAAATAGTCCTAGGTAAGGTTCATTCCTTGAATATTTTTACCAAAAAATAGAATCTTCAAAGTACTTTAGTTAATCTAGTCTGTTGCCCAAATTGCAGCAAATGACTGATATTTGTCAGGTCTAGAGGCTGCAGGATAACTGTTCTAAATTTGTAACCATTTGCACTTTCTCTTTGCACTACTCAAGCTAAGAAAACTGTACTCTGTTTTCTCAGCTTGAGTGGAGAGGCAATATTTGTATTTGTCATTCTAAGGGGCCTACAGGTCAACATATTGAGGATAATACATTAATTTTGCTGTAGTTGTTGATCTAGCTATTGAATGCATGGTAATATTCAGAAAAAAAAAAGCAAAACCAATTCAACTATCTGTAACAGAAAAGTAAATGAAAGTGTATGCATATAAATTGGAGATTTTATCATTAATTGTCAGCCCAATGTTAAGGTATTCATAGCAGAAACATGTTCTTAAAAATCGATTTACAAGATGTTATGGTTTCTTCTGAGTTACTCTGGTTTTCTGACCTACAAACAATATTAGAATTCATTTATTATTACTAGGAAATACTGTCAGACGCTGAGAATTATTTTCAAGCTTTATTGAAATAAAAGACTAATTTTATTAATAGTATCTTTCAATTTTGGATACATATTGTTTCTGTACTCAGGCTTATGGGGTTTTTTCTTGCAGAAAACTTAGAATGTACATACTTGCCCCTACATTATTTTGTCTGTTCCAATAGTCATTGTTAAAAAAAACCCCTCTGTTTTGCATATATATTTTTCAGTATCTCTTTTCATTTTGTATTTTTATCTTGTAGATATTTGAAATATTTTTAAAATCACATTATGTTTTGTAGCTGTTTTTTCATCTAAAAGAATATGGATTTTTAATTACTTTTTTGTGACAGTTTATTGTTTTGCAGTTTTTTAGTTTGTTTTCCTTAAGTTAGGAGTTGTACTCTTTCACAGCATGAGTATTGCAGTTGTACTTAGGACATATAATGCATATGCATAGCACACAGAATACACATTGATATGATTAAAATATTTAATTGAACTCCTGAAACCTTGAATTGATTGTATAGAGTGTATGTTTTGTACACCACCATGGTGCACTGAAGTCTTAATAATACACTATTCTAGAAGTATAGTTTAAATTCTTTTTTTCAAGACAGTAGGGGTGGGTAATCTTGCACAGAATTATTCCGAATGATCTGATATGGCTACACTGCCATGTACTTTGAGTACCTCTGTAAGGAGGAAGTGAGGACAATATAGTTGTCAAAAAAATTCCAAACCCAACCAGAACTGAGATTCAGTGGATTCACTGTGATTTTATAAAACTAGAGACAAATGCTAAGCCTAGAAATAGATCTTAGAAGTCTTTAAAAAATTACATTCTTCAATTTCTGGCATAAGGATCAGAAACTCAGTGATCATATTTGGAGATTTGCACTATCCTGATGAAATTTTATGCTCTTACCCTCTTCTAAAGATAGAACCCCTCGGGTTCTCTCTCTCTTAGATGTTTGGTTTTGAATTTGCTTGTTTGTTTTTAACATAAAATGCAAAAGATCTCAAAAAGATGTGTGGTGGCTTAAAAAACTGTATTCTACCCTTTGTCCGAGTTGGGGATGCTTTTCCTAGAGCAAGAATATGTATGTAGCTCTGAAGTGAATGAATTTTTAAGGAGCTACTCTAGAATGAGGTGTTATATTTGGCTACATTTGAGAACAATCACTATGTAATGTTACCAAAGTTCTTATAATAGGTATTGAGAGCACGTAAGGCAGCAGATACACCTTCCTGAAAGGTAGGTGTACCTATAAAAGTAACTAAGTAAATATCTTACTATACTAAAGGTAAACTACAGGGAGATACTAATCAACACTTTAATAAAGTGTCTGCAGTTATCTGATGATGAATTGTAAGCTATATAGTATTTATAATATTTATATTATTTTGATATATTATAGGGCTTTTTAATTAAAAACAATTAACCTCATTTCTTTTCTAGGTTGAACCAAACACAAAGCTTTTTCCAGCAGCTTTTGTGCAGCCTACGAGCACTAACTTGATTCAGTTTGAACTTGGTAAATTAAAGGTACAGAATAGTTTCTACAAAGATGCTTTTAAAATTCTGTTTATTTTCATAGAAATTCCTGCACAGTTCTATTTGTTTAGGAAGATTGACTGCATGTTGTGTCTTTTTATTTGGCTTCTACATTTACTTTTGTGTGTGCAATTATTATATGAAGTTAAAGGTTCAACAAATCAAAGCTATGCTTGTCAAACTAAAGTAAAGTTATTTGGGAGGAACACCCTTAATGCTGGGGGTTTTTTTAATGGATTTTGTTACTGCAATGACATATATGTCTCTAAGTTCTTTGCCACCAATAAATTATACTTCTTTTTGGTATTATAGGGTTATGTATAATTAGATGTTACAAAAATAATTTCAATACACTGATTTGTTTCAGAATACCATGCCTTTATCAGCAGCAATATTTAAAAGTGAAGAAAGAAATCCTGTTCCTCAGTGTCCCCCTCGCCTTGATGTGCAAACAATTACACCTGTTTTATGGAGCAGAATGCCAAACAGCTTTCTAAAAGTAGAAACTGAACGCGTCAGTGAACGTCATGGATGGGTTGTGCAATGTTTGGAACCTCTGCAGATGATGGCACTTCATATTCCAGAAGAAAACAGGTACATATGGAAGGACTTACAGTGATTTGATGTGAACATCAGAAAGCTGATGTGAATGCAGATATCTGAGTATTGGTTAAATCTGCACTGGAGAATACTAGGATTGTTTGGAATACTAGGATTGTTTAGAATTTATGATCTTATCTGCTACAGTATCAGATTCATTAAATTTAAGTAGATACAGGAGGCTGAATAATTTTAATGCTAGGTAATGACATTTGCATACATAAGATACAACATGACTATTGAAATAATGTCTTAAATGTCTAGGTCTTTAAATAAATTTTCTCATCTTGAAAAATAACAAATATAAAGAACATGCAAATACAATTTCACTGGTTTGGGTTTTTTTCTTTAATAAAAACATACCATCTATACCTGTTTCATCTGGTCTGAATTTACATTAACTCTTTATGTTCTTATCGACAAGATCCTGACTTAGATTTTCGTGAGATTTTATCTCCAGAATGAGGATCGTAAAGATATATCTGAATCTCAAATATCATAACCAGTGATAAACTATAAGCAAAAGTGTACCAGGAAGATAATTTAACTGCTGTACTTTTATCAGTTATTTTTCAACCATTTTTTAATCATTCCATAACCTATTCTGTTTAGCATTAATAAAAATGAATTCAAGAAAAAAGTTAAAAATACTGTGTTTTGTGAAAAAAAAAACCCATCTAAACAGTAATCCTCAATAAACTATAAAGACATTGTTCAGTGACAGTATTACTACAGTTTCATCACACCAAATACATCTTTTAAAAGCAAGCTCTAATTTACCTTAGCTTCCAGGGAAGCTTCTCTGTCTTTCATCTTTCTTTTTTTTCTATAGATTACTAGTTGTAAATAATCTCATCAAATTCTTATCAACATTTTGTGTGATTTAATGATTCAGATGTTAAGATTAGTCAGCATGAACTTTAATGGTTTAAAATGGTACAGACCAAAATGTGTAGAGATTATAGAACTTTTATTTTACAGAATTATTAACCATGAAATTAACTGGTGTTCTGTTTATTTCACAATAGATGCGTTGATATTTTGGAACTATGTGAACAAGAAGATTTGATGAAGTTTCACTACCACACTTTAAAACTCTATAGCTCAGTTAGTGCTCTAGGTAACACTAGAGTTGCTTATGCACTTTGTAGCCATGTGGATGTATCTCAGCTATTTTATACAATAGATAATCGATACTTACCTGGACTTCTGCGTTCTGGATTTTACGACTTGCTCATTAGTATTCATTTGGATCATGCCAAGCAAGCCAAGCTGATGATGAGCAATGAATTTATCATTCCAGTTACAGATGAAACTCGAACTATTAAATTATATCCCAATGAAACAAAGAAGCATGGTTTACCTGGAGTAGGGCTTAGCACTTGTCTGAAACCAGGCTTTAATTTTTCTACTCCATGTTTTATTGTGACCAGTGAAGAATGGCAGACATCCAGCCCAGAGATACCCCTTGATACACTTAAATCCAAAGCCATAAGTATGCTAACGGAGGCGGTACAGTGTAGTGGTACTCACATACGAGACCCTGTTGGAGGACAGGTTGCATTCCAGTTTGTTCCTGTTCTTAAACTGATAGCAACATTGCTCATAATGGGGGTTTTTGATGATGATGATGTGAAGCAGGTGTTACTCCTCATTGACCCCAATGTGTTTGGAGATCACAAGGAAGAAATAGAAAAGAGGACAGAGAAGGAAGAAGTTACACAAGTTGAAGAAAAAGCTGTAGAAGCTGGGGAGAAAGCAATAGAAGAAACACAAGCTCCTGCAAAAGGCTTATTGCAGACAAGATTACCAGAATCTGTTAAGCTTCAGGTAACTAATATAAAAGTCTTACATAGGTTCTACTGTTAATGAGAGAAAGGTACTGCATTTTGTCTGTCCTCTAGTTTGTAAGATTTGAAGTCCTGAAGATTTTTAATCCACTTTGCCTTATGACCTCACATTAATAATCAAATTTGACAATGTAATTCTTTCCACAGGTGTCTACACTTCCAACCTAAACTATTCTATTCTTAGTCTATGATTTCTACCTATTTTGCATGCATGGAGTGAAAGAGTGTGAATACAATATATATTATTATTGATCAGATGATAAAATTATAGATTTTTCACCTTCACAGTGTTAAAAGAAAAATACGGGAAAAAAGTCTCTCATTTTCACTATCTGTTGCAGTGTGTAGCATCCACTTCAATTCTGCCCCAATTAGTCTTTTTAATTTTCTTTTAACTCTGGTTTTTGTGTCCTAGATGTGTTATTTACTCAATTATTTCTGTGACTGTGAGCTACAACATAGAGTGGAAGCAATTGTGTCATTTGCAGACCATTATGTATCAAAATTGCAATATAATCAGAAATATAGGTACAATGAACTCATGCAAGCCTTGAACATGTCTGCTGCTTTAACTGCCAAGAAAACTAAAGAATTTCGGTCTCCTCCTCAGGAACAGGTAATATTAAACAAATGATTGAATCTAAAGATTAAAAAACATTCATTGTAATTGTAGGATTTCTCAAAAGTAATGACTTAGAATTTTGCCACAACTTAGAATTTTCATATGGAAAAATTTAACATTACTGCCCAATGCTGAGGAGCTGTTTCATCCAGATCTGCAAGATGAAAATAGTTTGATAATTTGAGTTGCTAAAGGTTAGCATGAAGTTAGTGTTGTGCTGACTATCTATTTGTCAGAAATAGCCTTTTCTATGTCCAGGGAATAGCTTTATAAATAGGTGTAACTGTATTTTGATGTTAATTCTAATTAAAGCTTTCAATATGCCATTGCTTTAGTTTTCCTTTAAGCCGTGTTAGAAACACATAAGTTAATTTGATTATAAAATTAAAATTAAAGAGGTTATATATTACAGAATATATTTTAGGCTCAGTGTTTAACTATGTTTTAATTCCCTTAAAGATTAACATGTTGCTGAACTTTCAACTGGGAGAGGACTGTCCCTGTCCAGAGGAGATTCGTGATGATTTATATGAATTTCATGATGATCTTCTAATTCACTGTGGTGAGTGGCAAGGTTTTATTACTTTTTTTTTTTCTCTTGACATTTCATGTGAAAAAAGACCAGTTAAAAAACATACTAGTATGTGGGGGTTTTGTTAGATGTATTGCTATCTATGTGATGACTTTCCTGACAGATTGGAGCATATATTACAAAAAATATGAGAAACCTGTGTATGGTTTTGAGTTTCATAGTTATATATTTACTCAGTATTATCTGATATTATGCTGTTTATGTATCAATTTTACACTTAATTGGAAAACATAAAAATCAATTCAAACAAGAAGATTGGATTACCTTCGAAGTTTTATAAAGGCATGTATACGTGTATAAGCAGGTAAAAGGTACTGAAAGAACATTCAATGTTCTGCTGTTGCTTTAGTGTAGTTTTATGGTGTATGCATATCTGTGATGGTCAATCATTATAAAATACTATTACTCTGCAGATTACAGCTCAAACTGCCCCAGTCATTGAATTTTAATTTCCTTAGAGTGTCCTTAAGGGTGAGTTATATCATAAACCCTGTGCAATCCGTGTGAGTTAAGAAATCACATTTTATAAATATTATGCCAAAATCTTGTGTTAGTCCATTGAGATCTTAGCCCAACCAAAACAATCATAGAATTATTAATCCATTTACAATGATACTAACATTTATAGTCTGAGATACCCAGTTCTTACTACTTATTCTTAATAATTATGCAGTTAAAACTGTTTTACACAAGCTTTTTCACATATACCTACTCGGTAGATATATTGGTAGTCACTCTTCCAGTGCACTTCTTGGTCTTGTGGTTGACAACACCCATCTTGTTTCAGAAGAAGGGAACAGGGTCGTTGTAGTGAATTGACAGCATCTTAGTTCTTCCCTGGGAAGAGCATGGAAATCTTAATAGTTTCTTCTTCCACCTTCTGTCGCTTTTAAATGCTAACTAATACAGTCTGCTAGGTCTTTCTTCACTGGTTAACTGTAAAACCAGTTTAACTCAGTTCACAAAATGCATTCTTTTAGTGACCTATAATTAACAGATTGTGATTTCTGTTTGTAGCCATAGTGCCTCCCATACTATTCTGTGCTTATATTGTGAAGACTTCTTTTATAATCTTGTGCTGCTATTTCTGGGTACCCTATTATAATTTCCAGCAATCATCAAGCTGTTATTTTGTGATGAGGCAATTACTGATTTTCTAATTACTTCAGCCTTATCCTCAGCCAAAGATGAGTAGGTCAGTGGGTATCTAGGTCGTGTTTCATCAGTATACTGTATAAGACAGTATTAGAAATCCTTAAAGTCAAGTGTGTTGGTTTAGCCCTCCCTGGGTGCCAGGTATGCACCAGGTCATTATATCACTCCCCTTCCTAAACTTGACAGGGGAGAGAGAGAAATATAACAATGGACTCATGAGTCGAGATAAGGACAGCAATTAGTATCATGGGCAAAACAAACTCAGCTTGAGGAGAAATGGTTTGATTTATTAATGAGCAATCAGAACAGAACAGGAAAAATAAGAAATAAAACCAAATCTTAAAACACCTCCCTCCACCTATCCTTCTTCCCAGGACCCTCCTTCCTTTTAACCCCAGTGGTACAGGGGATGAGGGTTGAAATCAGTTCATTATAGATGGACTTTGCTGCTGCTTCTTCTCAGGGGGAAGCCTCATCACACTTCCCCCTGCTACAGTGTGGGGTCCTTCCCACAGGAGACAGTCACTCACAAACTTCTCCAGCATGAGTCCTTCCAATGGACTACAGTTTTTCATGAACTGTTCAGGTATGGGGCCTCCCGCAGGGGCAGTTTGTCACACCCTGCCCCAACGTGGGTCACCTACCAGGAGAAAAGTTCTTAAGGAACTGACTGCTCCAATGTGAGTCCCTCACAGGATCACAAATCCTGACAGCAAACCTGCTCTAGCATGGGCTTCTCTCTCCACGGGCTCCCAGGTCCTACCAGGAACTTGCTCCAGGGTGAGCTTCTCACAGAGTCACAGCCTCCTTCAGGCATCCATCCACTCCAGTGTAGGATCCTCCATGGGCTGTGAGTGGATCTCTGCTCCCCAGTGGCCCCCATAGACTGCAAGTGCACAGCTGCCTCACCGTGATCTTCACCACAGGTCACGGAGAAGTCTTTCTTTCAGGGCCTAAGCACCCTCTTCCCCCTCCTTCTCCACTGACCTTGATGCCTGCAGAGATGTTGTTTTCATAATATCACTTCCTGCTGCTGCCATTTTACAACTGCGCAACAACTTCTCAAATACATTCACAGAGATGTTACCTCAATCACTAATTGAGCAGCTCTTGATCAGCAATTGATTCATCTTAGAATTGATTTGCATTAGCCCTATCAGCTACAGGGGAAGCTTCTGGCAGCTCTTTGTTTAAGGAAGCCCCTCTTGTAGCCCCTCGCTACCAAAAATATGGCCCAGACAAAAGCACTACATCAGGATTCTTAAGAGTAGCTACATTAAATTTGGAAATCTAGTTGGTTTAATGTAATTTGACTTTGACAATTCTGTGTTGATTGTTTTTCATCCTTGCTTCTAAGTGCTTACCAAATACTGTTTCTTTCATTCCAGCATTTTTGTTAGAAGCATTAAAGTGAAGAGTTAATTCTTTTAGCTACCTCTCTCCCCATTTTTCTTTAAATAGATACCATCACCTGCATTATTCAGTCCCTTAACACTTGATCTGACCTCTGGTTTTAAAAGATCAAGCCTATTTGGCATGAGAGAGTTCTCTGAGACTCCAGGATGAAGATTATGGAAAGCCAGCTTTCTTGGAAATATCTTAACTCTGCTTATTTTACCTTGAAGTCTTGTTGCTGATATTGAGTTACTTTAGCTCCAGATCAATCTTTTATCTTTTCATGAGGTGGAACCCTACTGATTGTAGGTTTTTTTCTTCTTACGGGTGTACAATTATTAATGTTTACTACATCAGAAATTAGTTGAATGAGAGAGAGAACTGGAGACAAAGAAAGCATAGTCTCGTTATTAAAATAGTTTAATGATCCTCAGGATTCTAAGCAAAACCATATTCATTACTTTGTACAGATTTACCATAAGTGGTCGCTGCGGATAAGTACTCCTCATTATCTGTGTCCTGACTTAGTCCTGAAAATCAGTACCAAGCAACCACAGCGGCAGATAAAATGAATAGGAATTATGCTTGGAATATTTAATCAGGTTTTTTATACTAAGTGTGCTTTGGTCTAAGTGGAAAAATATGTATGCAATCAAATAATTAAAGGCTGCTTCAAAGTGTATTTATGCAAATAGTCTGAATTAAAGTTACTGAGTCAGTCTTAATCCTACCATATCCTATCTGTGAATGGTTAATTTTGCAAGCAAAATAATAGTTCTCTGTCATAATTTTGTGTGCAATTTTTCATTTATAAAGAAAGCCAATAAATTTATAATGGATTTTATTATATAATATAAAATTGACACTGGGATGGAACCATCCATTGCAGTGCACAGACCTCTGCCACTTGAATTAAGTGATCAGCCAGTAGCAATGTGAAATGGTCAGCTTCTAAATGGGTTGCAACTCTGGAGGATGCAGAATGAATAATGAACAAGATAGGAGACCTCATTTTTTCCAGTATATTGGTCTTAACCCATCATACCAGTGCTTTTTGTCATCTGTCCATTTCAGCTTCTCAGGACTTCTCCCAGTGTCTCTCTCTTGCTTCCAGGATCTAGGGGTTTTTTTGATGTTAGATGTCCTCTTGGTTTCCTTATCATCCTTATTTGCTTTCTCTTTTCTCACCTTATTGGATGCATTTCCTGTTCTTACCTTTTCCAGACACTTGACTGTAGCCTTCCTTCATTCTTAGCTTTTCATTTTGTCTAGCCAGTCCCATTTTTCACTTTCCTTAAATTCCATACATAGTCACCACTTTCAGTACCTAGTTATCTTAGTCTCTCCAACTGTCTCTGTTCTTCTTAGACACAACTTTAACTCCTTCCTCATGGTAGCTGACAGTGTCAAAGTTTCTTCAACCTGACACCACATTTCAGTTCTTTTTTGCCTATATTATTATTATTTTTTAAATACCACTTTTAGCTTCTGATGTTTGTTCTTTTCCTCCTGCTCTAACTTGTATCTCTTTACTATTCTGTCTGGAAATATTTTTCTTTTCTCAATTTCACTTTGACTGTCAGCCAAATAGCAAAACCTTAACATTTCAGCTCAGCAACTTAGCTCTGTTCTGAAGGGAACCTGCTTAGATGTTCTGTGCATCTGCACATAACATGTCATATGTGATCTCCACTAAGAGGTATGACAAGTTTGAAATAATTTTGAATGGTTGTGAAGCAATGTAGTTAACTGAACAGTATTAAACTACCTTGTACGATGACATCCCATCTCATCATATAGGTTTTTATGACTGCTAAATATCTCAACTGAAAAATTGTCAATTGACAATATATTGTGAGATACAGCCTTGCATTTGTTCCTTTAGCTTACATTCTAATAAGAAACAAAGGATCACATATTTAGTCAAATAAGACTCTGAGTCAAAATTAATTGCTATAGTAGAATCTTTGAAAAATGTCATCTTTTTGTTGTAATACTGAACAAATAATGCTGTAAATCTCAGTATAAGAAGTATGTGTGCTGAAATAAACATAATCTGAGGGGTGCTACTGTTGCTAACCTTTTAAAGCTGATGGCCTTACTACATTTTTCCTTCCTGTAAGAAATTTACTGATTAAAAAAGTTCCTGTTAGATGTTCTGTTAGTCTTAAAAAATTGAAGGAATTAATCTTCAAAGGTTACATTTTGTTTCTAATCAGTTTTACTGTGTCCTAAGGTATTCCACTAGAAGAGGAGGAAGAAGAAGAGGAAGATTCCTCCTTGACTGGCAAGCTCCGTTCATTAATGTACAAAATCAAAGGTCCACCAAGAGCAGAAAAAGTAGAACCCAAAGAGGAAGAAGAGAAAACTCCCAGTAAGTTTTCTTTCCACATAAATACTTCTGTAAAGCAAATGTTAAAGGTTTATGTGGTCAACAAGAGTGTACTTTCTTATAAAACTCTATAGCAGACTGAAGGAGGAGACTACTTCTTGAAGTTCCTTCTGCCTCATAGTACAATTATCCTACAAACTGAATATCTTAGCTGCATTATTAAAAAGTGTGGAAGATTTTGGATCCATATAATTAACTCTGGGATTGAAAATTCACATATTCTTTACAAGGAAATGTAAAAAGTTAATTAGAGCACAATAATCTAGATTGAAACATTCCAAACTGGAGATATATCCCTTTACCTTCTTTTTATTTTTAAATGCAAAAACTTTCTTATTCACAGATTAACTCAATTTTTTTTGCCACCTAAGAACTGGTATGCACCTCAGTACCGAGATATAGAAGACAAAATTGGTTTACAGTTCTTGGTTTCTGTATAAAAAGGAATGGCTTTCACTTGACGATGGTGATTAAAACCTAATAACTCTCATTTACCTCAAGCATCCCATACATGTACATATACATGTATCTCCATACAATATAATTTCTGCATTTAAAGAAATATTCAATCTATTTGAATAATTAAACAGAAATAACATCTTTATTTTTACAAGTACAAATTCTGTATAGAATTCTGTTTAGCACTGGAACAGGCTGCCCAGGTAGGCTGTTGAGGCTCCTTCTCTGGGGACATTCAAAACTCACCTGAACTAGTCCCTGTGTGACCTACTCTATATTCTCCTGCTTTGACAGCGGGGTTGGACTAGATGAACTTTTGAGGTCCCTTCCAGCTCTTAGTATTCTGTGATTCTGTGTATGATAAATACTTCATTAAACAGGCTTTTGAGTATTTAGTACTGCTATTTTTTATTCTGCTCTTTGCTTCTACAGATCTTTAACCGGTGTCTCTAAAATCAGAGGGCAGAGAAAATTGCTGTCTAGATATCATTTTTGCCTGAAAACTTTTCCCTATAGTTTATTAATCTCATCCTTTACAGTGAGCTTTCATGTTGCTTAAATATGCATGAAAACAGATTTTATGTAACAGATTTTTAATGGTCCTTTCTTCAGCAGAATGCTATATACTATATCTCTCTTCAGGTATTTATTTGTACACATTGATGAGATTGCCCCTGAGCCTTCTTGTCTTTCAGACAATCTAAGCTCTTTCTTGGTTGATGCTGAGCAGATAGGTTTATGAACTTTCTTCTTAAAAAGACTTGACACTACATGTTGCAAGGCAAAGTGAAGGTTGTTTGGACTTGGTTCACATGATCTATCAGCTGCTAGCAGATTTTTGCATTTTCTATATTGCATTAAAGAAAGCTGTGCAAAGCTGGACAGATGCTAAATGAAAGCTTTTACCCTTGAGTTAAAGTTACTTCTTGTAAGAAACACAAATATCGTTGGATTAAAGTTATTCTACACACAGAGGAATGATGGATAAACTTAGCACTGTAATTCATAGTTTTTGTAACACTAAAGGTGGAAAGTGTGTCTTTTCTGTAGAAGAAAGTTTTCTTCACATTCTTGCAATCAGATTCAGAAGTGTTTTCCAACAAATATTTAACACTTAGAGACTGCAATATGTTTTGTGATATACCTTTATAGAGTGGAAGTAAAAGAACTTTTTTTTAACTGCATTTAATAAATTTTAACTTTGAAGTGCTGCCAGAGCTTATACTAAATGCTGTGCTATATATGAAACTTTTTTGCTTCTCTGAAATGCTGGATTTTCAGAGAAACCAGGCATGTTTATAACCACAGAGGAATATCATATAGTAGCCAGTCATTTCTTCATGATGCTTTGAGGAATACTGTTTAGTTGGTTAATCAAGTTAAGAGGTAATGTACATGAATTAAGTAATTGGTTCCTACATGCAGTCGTTTTACCAATAGAAAGCTGAAAGTAGACTTCTGCATGTACTGCTGGAGTCTGAAAGATACTCTGCTTTTAATTAAAGGAAGCACTGAAACAAAAATCTTACAGATACCTTCCTCTAATGTTTCTTGCAGAGGTTAGTTCCAACATCTTTGCTATTTGAGTGCAAAACAGAGCCTGTTTGTAAATGGAAGACAGGAAAGCCCTACATCTTGAAGTTATCTCAGGTTCTGTCTGCTTCAGCTGAGTAGCAATTTGTCATTATTATTTAATCTGTGCAATATTTCATTATGCATTTTGAAGTATATTGTTCTTTTGGCTTTACTTCATCTGATTATTTATTATAGCTGGTTCTGTTAGTGGTAGTGAAGGACTAAGAGCAAAACAAAGTGTTCATGTTCTTTCCTACTACTACCTCTTCTCAGGGTACATACACATCCAAACACTGGAAATCACAGTCTTTCTATTTTGAGCAGTGTTCATGCATGTATGCATTATCATACATATTCTCTAACACAGTATGAGTGTTTATGGTCTGCATAGGTGAAATTAGGTTTGTGCCTGCAGTTCCTCTACCAACCACATGAGCATTTTGTTGAGTCTCTTTGAGCTACTCATCTACCTTTCACTGCCATGTATTACCTCCAGTCAAGTTGATGTGCAGTGTATGTCTCTGAAATTTTGCCATAATGTCATATGTTTATGAGTTTTCAATCCCTAGGAGTTACTATGAAATAATAATTAAGGCAAAAAGCCAAATTCCTCCAGGTTGTCAAACATATTTTTTTGTGAGGTTTCTCATTGCCTTTGCAAATTGATATTGGGTTTTGCCAGGATCCAAATATCATGTGGAGAATTGTGCAAGTGACTTAGGGCTGGTCTTTTAACAAACAATGGTAGTAAGTGCTCCTCTACTATTTCCAATTTGCTCTGTTTGGCAATAGGTCCTTGTACAGGCCTGAAATAGTTTAATTTCAGACTTGATCATTTTATTGAGAGTTACATGACATTACATAGCAATGCTATTTTAGAACTTGGTACACCTCTTAAATTATCTACTTGTTCTGAAGAGAGTTCGTTCTGCCCTGAAAGCATATTTTAGCGTGTTAAGCTTGGTACTAGGTTGTAAATACATTGAATCTTAGAATAATATCACTTGCTTCATGAAAAAGGGGTTTAGTCTCCTGTCATGGTTTGGCCCAGCTAGCACAGCAGCACCACAACAGTCTCTCGCACAGTGCCCCCATTCACCCCCACCCTCGTTAGGATGGCAGAGGCCCCAGCAAAATGGGAGTAAAAAGATAACCAAGGTTGTTGTGGATTAAGACAAAGACAGGGAGGGCTCACTGCCAATTACAGTTCCAGGCAAAACAGACTCCAGTACTCGACTTAGAGAGGAAAGTAGGAAAGTTTATTCTACAAGAAACAGAATGGAATAAAAGCAAAAAGGGAGTAGGATGATGAGAAAATTACAACCTGCACTTTAAGATCTCCCTCTCCCATCCCTCTTTTCTTCCCAGGCCCAACTCACTGCTCCCGATATCTCTACCTCCTCCCTCCAGAACAGCTCAGGGGGGCAGGGAATGGGGGATGTGGTCACAGATGGGCTCTGCTGCTTCTGACTTCTCAGATGAGGACAACTCCTGACATTCTTCCCCTGCTCCAACATGGGGTTCTTCCCCCGGGACACAGTCCTTAACGAAATTCTCTGGTGTGGGTTGTTCCCAACAGCTGCGGCTTCTGCTGATACAGGGTCCCTCACACAGTATGCAGTCCTTGGTGAATATCTCAGGCATGGAAATTGCCACGGTTGCAGTTTCTGCAGTTATAGGGTCTCTCTCTCAGGACAAGGCCTCTTCTGGGCATAAATTTAATGAGCTGCTTTGTCGTGGGTTCCTCCCCACAATTACAGCTGTGGATTTTGGGTCCCTTCCTCAGGACAGTGCCTGCCCCAGCAATAGTGATAAAGGGTCCCTCCTTTGGGACACGGCCTCTTTCGGCCATAGTTTTAAAGAAGAAAATCACTGCTCCTGGCTTGGGGTCTGTAGTGAAGTGATTGAGTCCCTCCCACGGGACACAGCCTCCTCCGGCCATAGTCACTGTCCCTGGCTCAGGGCCTTTAATGAAGTGAATCTCTGCCCCTGGTCCAGAGCCAGCTTTAGCAAAACGAGTCTCTGCCTGTGATACAGGGTCATTATCAAAATGAGTCTCTGCCGCTGATGTGGGGTCTTTAAGGAAATGCAAATAAACCTCAGCTTCACCAGTCCTCTCCGTAGAATGCAGGGGAGTCGCTGCTCCAGCACACCTCCTCCTCTCTTTCATCACTGACCTTGGAGTCCACATCGTTGTTTCTCTCACTGTTCCTACTACGTACACTACCACCAGCCAGAAGAAAAAGAAAGGGGCAGAAGGAGGAAGAAATGGGAAGAAAATGGAGGAAGAAACTCCTCTTCTGGCTTCTTCTTAAAAAGTGGTTGTGGAGGCATCTAATTGGCTCAGCCCTAGAAGTGAGTCTGGCTCAGAGCTGGGGAGAACTGTGAGCAACTTCTTACAGAAGCCATCTTTACAGCCCCTTCCCCCTTACCAGAAAAGGCTGTCATGTCAAACCATGACATCTCCAATGACTCATCTGTTAGCATGTTTCCTTTTTAATAGTAGAAGGACCTACTCGGTATCTGAGAAACACCATTTCTTCCTCAGGCTTCATATGGATTCTGTTCTCATGATTCAGGAAGCATTCACTCCTAAAGCCCCAGGGCACATATCGTTTGGTCTTTGGAACAAAGCAGTTCGTGTGTTTCATATGCTGGAACTTTGAGTCAAATGAAATGCAGGTTGGACAATTTACAAGTGTCTGTTTTTCTAGAAATCTCAGATAATCTATTTAGGCTTTGGCTTCTTACTTGGAGTGATGCACAGTAAAAATATGCATGTGGATGAAGTAATTTAAAGGACAATAAAAAATTATATAATGATTATAATATAATATATTATTGACTGTAATTGGAGACTGGGAGATGTGTATTTCATTGGCACATTTCTTTATTTACTTTCCAGAAAATTTGAAATTCAATAAGTGAAAAGAAATGAGTTCCTCAGGGTACCCTTGGACTCTTATATGCATGAAGAAGGGTGGTGGTGTGCATGTCATGTACCTATTGCCAAGGCTAAAAGTCTCTAACCTTGAGCATCTGGTCATACATATTCAGGATGTTAACATTCATAGGAAGGAATTATTTTCTACAAATAAATTTTCTTTTCCTCATATCTACTCTACTGTACAAATGGACTTTTATCTCAGGAAAAGAATGCCAACAATTTTAATTACTGTTAATAATAAATCAGTAAAATTTATTTTCCAAAAAAAGTTAGAACGCAGAGAATAAACACATAGAGGCAGTAAATTAGTGTTAATTATGAAGATAGGACTTCTGCAGGTGTCAATCTAGAAAAAACATATCTGTGGGGGCCTTGTCATACAGCCTTGAAAGACTGTTAAGGCACAGCAATATTTTGTTATAACTCGAAAACTGAAAAAACATTAACAATTATTTTAGCTGGTTATCAATGACAGTGTTCAAATTGCTCCCTGTTTCTGTTACAGGTTAGTCTGCCCTTCGCCTCTAATGCATGTTTAAGGAAAAAAAAAGTATGCAATTGTAGCATTAAGTTGAAGAATCATAGATTGTGTCCTCTGAGCCTTTGATTCTTAGAGTGCTGCTTACACTGAAACCACAGAATGTTAACTTATTAGCTTCTACTTACAATAGACATCCTGCTGGTTGCAGTACAGCACATTTGTGAGCTGGAACATAAGAGGTTCTAAAGAAATACAAGGAATAATTTATTCACTCTGAGGGTGACGGAGCACTGGAACAGGCTGCCCAGATGGTTTGCGGAGTCTCCTTCTCTGGGGAAATTCAAAACCCACCTGGACGAGTTCCTGGGTCACCTACTGTATGTAGTCCTACTCTGGTAAGGAGGTTGGAATAGATGATCTTTTGAGGTTCCTCTCAGCTCTTGAGATTCTGTGATTTATCAGTAGTCAAAAATAATACCAAATTATTGGTGACTATTTAGATTGTACCAGAGCCATCATGTTTGGTTGTTTCTGATCTATTCTCAACTCTTTTCTGAGTTTCAAGATCTTTTTCTTCAAATGCAACAAATACAACAACTTTTTCATTTTAGTATAGGGTAAAAGAATAGAAAGTATTAGAGAATAGGAAACAACAGGTCACGATCACAATACATCTGATTAGAAAAAGAGACTGTGCTAAAATTAAACTAAGATGCACAGAAGACATAGGAACAGCCTAGAGTGAACTATATTCTTATTTCCTGATCATTTTAACTCTAATGACTCTTAAAGGATTATTAATAAAATGTTTGTCAAATTTGTAAGTGTTTCTGGAGTTCCTCTTTGCAGGAGCTCAGCTGAAAGCCCTGAGAGTGTACTGTTCTGCTTAGGTGTGGGCAAATATACATATGTGACTGGGAGAGGCAACTTGAGACATCTCCAGTTCTAGGCAGTAGAAACTGGACTGTAAAGTTCTTTATATAAATATTCAGATAAGCAATTAATCCTGGGAATGAGCTCCTTATACACTTAGAAGTAGAAGCCCTAAACAGGCTCTGCACTTCTGGAATATTATAATGGGTAGGACAGCCTGTAGTGATTCAGATCCATCCCACTTTGTAACACTGACCACAAATGGCTGAGGATATATAAGACTGAATCAATTAGATATTGTACTTGCAACTTTACTGCTGTCCCAGTCTCCAGTTATCTTCAGCTCAGGAGATGTCATGAGTCTAAAGATCTTTTTATATCCCCATCTCCACTTGACCAAATGTGAACTTTTAGCATGTGCCACATTTTTGACAGGGAGTCCCAGAATTTTGGTATCCATTATGTGAAGAAATATCTTTCTTTTTGGCTTAGCCGCCTACCTTGTGAATGGTTTTTATTTGATGGCCTCTTTCTGTGTTGGATGAAAAGGTATGACAGAACTCCAGATTAACATACTGGCATACTGTACTCTGTTTTAACCATTCCTTTCTTTCTAAATTCTAGCTTTTGATTTATCTTTTTGACTGCCAATGATTTTGAGTTGATACTGATAATTGAGCTGGTATTTTTTAAGTTTGTCAGGGAAGTCTTCCTCGTAGAGATATTAAACCATGTAGATACAGTCCTGTACAACTGGCTCTAGATGACCCTGATAAGATTTGACTAATTCACCTCCAGACATCCCTTCCAACCTCAACTATCCTGTAATTCTTTGATTGTCCTGGATCTATTTGATGGATCTGTTAACATGTCATTGATCTATTTATAAATGAAGAATATACTTTACTACCTTGTTTTATTTACAGTGACTTTTATAGTGAATTTCATCACCATTTTGTTGCCTAGTTTTATCCTTTTAAGTTCTGCATTTTCATTTACACTCATATTTGCTATCTTTAATAACTTCATGTGCTTATACCCTTCTCAGGTATTTTAGGGAAGGAAGGTGCTTAACATCACAGAACATAGCATGGCTATATGCAGAACTTCACTGCTGTCTCTCTCTCTTTGTGACCACGACCATTCAGTTTTACCCTCTGTTTCTTATCTTTTGACCAAAAATTCATCCATGCAAGGACATGGGTAATGGATTTCTCCAAGACTGTTTTCCAT
Source organism: Colius striatus (assembly GCF_028858725.1). Classification (NCBI taxonomy): domain Eukaryota; kingdom Metazoa; phylum Chordata; class Aves; order Coliiformes; family Coliidae; genus Colius; species Colius striatus. The sequence continues at coordinate 12,615,911 of NC_084764.1, read as the reverse complement.
AC